>NW_027072034.1:19213064-19785564 GCF_038088225.1 Cyrtonyx montezumae
AGTGTTATTATGCTCTTTGTACCTGATGTAATTTCCATGGGAATGAATAGGAATCGTTACTTTCAGAATGACCTGAGTAATACACATTGTGTGCGTTCTATGTAATATTTTATTTTGTTGATTTGAAATTTTGTATATCTTAAAATGTCATCAGAAGCTGTACATGTATTTAGCAACAATTCATATATTAAATATACAACAAAAAGAAAGAAAGTGTGAAACTATACAGGACATTATTCTATTGGTTTTACATGGAAAGCTTTTGTTAGTAGTGGGGTCTGCAAGGGTATCCTACATGAGGAAAAGCCAGTGGACTTTGTGCCAGACACAGACAGTTCCTGCTGGCATTGCAATGAACCCAAGTCTGGAGAAAGCAGCAGCATAACCTAAGGGTCATGAACTGACTGGATGACCCCATTATTCCTGAGCAGCCCAGACTGGGGAGGTAGTGGAGGAGCTGAGAGTGAAGGAATGAAGTTGTTGAAGTTAAGTCTGGGAAGAAGGGGTGAGGTGGAGTTTAGTTTTTGTATTTGTTTCTCACCACTCAAATCTGTTTTATTTTGCCATAAGGTAATTTTATTTTAGTTCAGTTTATTCTTTTTGCCCGTGGAAGTAATCAATGTTCTCAATGGGCAGGTTCGGCCCGGTTCCGTGACGATTGGTGTGGGGGACCCACGGACCCACGCCCCAGGAAAGGGGAAGGGGGAAAGGGAGAAAGGGAAAAGGGAAAAGCGAGACAGGCATAGAAACAAAACAGTGGCAACGATCTGAGGAGGAAAGCTAATTTACTAAATAAGATATCAGAAAGCAAAATAACACTATAATACAATATAATTGGAATTAAAGCTAATAAATCAAATAAAATGAGCAAGAGAGAGTGTCCGATAAACCGAAGGCCTTACGCTAACGCTGAAGGTGAGACAGCAGCGAGCACACACTGTTGAGTCGATCCCAAAGGAAAGAGAGTGTCCCATGACCGCAGACAGTTTTTATCTTTCCCTCTGAGCATAAACACGTAAGAATGCAAAGCATCGCAAAGTCCTCTGGGGAATGGAGTTCTTCTTCTCTTCTGAGACAGGTATACCTGGAACTATTGATGATCCACAGAGCTGGAGCATTAACTCTTTAACTCTAAATGCACTACATGATGTTATGATGTGGAATACCAGTACCAAAAATCATAAAACCATGACAGTGTGGCAGAATATACATACCAACTTGAGTCTGCTTGAGAAGCTGGGAGATAACCTGTTGAGCCAATGCTGTATGGTGGTAACTTTTCCATTCTGTAGAACTGATACAAATTTAGCTACAGCTTTTATATTTTCAACTATTAAAATTTTTGTTTAAATACCATTCTTCTGTCATTTATCAGTGATAGATTTGTAGGTTCTTGATACTAAGTATTTTCCAAATTGGTTTGCATTTTGTATGCAATTGCATGCCACTTGAAGAATAAATACTTAAGAAAAAACAATCACTATCCGGATCTCTGGTGGTAAAAAGCATGTTATTAAAGCTGTGGGCAGATAAGTGGGACGGTTAATCAAACTAGCTGCATAGGTATCTCATTTCTAATAAAAAAATTATAGCTTTCATATCATCCACAATTCTCTGTAAATTTCTGGCAGATATGCTTGGATTGTTCAGTTTGGAAAAGAGGAGGCTCAGGAGAGACCATATTGCTCTCTATAACTACCTGAAGAGAAGTTGTAGTGAATTGGGTGTTGGCCTCTTCTCTCGTGTAGCCAGTAACAGGACTAGAGGGAATGGCCTCAAGTTGCACCAGGGAAGATTCATGTTGGACGTTAGGAAATACTACATCTCCAAAAGTGGTCAGGTGATGGAATGGGCTGCCCAGGGAGGTGGTGGAGTCACTGACTCTGGAGATGTTCAAGGAAAGTTTAGAAACTGTGCTGAGGAACATGGTTTAGTGAAAATTATTGGTAATAGGTGAATGGTTGGATTGGATGATCTTGTTGGTCTTTTCTAACCTTGGTGATTCTATTATTCAAATGGTTGTGAATTTATACATTAAGATTATGAAACTTCCTTAGATTCTTCTTCTCCAACCAAAGACATGTTCGTTTATTTGTTTTAATACAGTAAAACAGAAGCTTAATACATTTACATGGCATTCTCTGGCTGAAAACGTTCTCCCTCTTCATTTCTGGCAAACTAGTGTTTCAGAAAGCACGTAGTTTTGCATGCAAACTCTTACTGATCATGCATTTACTCATACAAACATACATCACTTTTTACATAAGACTGTACTGGCAAAAATAAAATACTGTCAAAAATGCTACAAATAACTGAAGTTAAAAATAGGATCAGAAGGGCATATTAATTTACTTGTTTTATGTTCCATCCACAGTTTCAATATTTACACCTTCAGTTATCCATGTATTTCCTTAAAAAATGATTACATTATTTTTATTGAGATAGTCTTTATAAATCATTTAGTTATTCTACAATGAAGATTGGTTCGTAAATAAAATTTATTAGGAAATTTTTGGGTTTTGTTTCTTTTTTTTTTTTTTTTTTTAATTACTGCTTTAAATATAGCATGCTGGCCTTTAAGCAACTGGGAGACGACCAAAAGAATCATAAATAAATCTTGACATTAATGTGGTGAGGGGAAAAATTAAATAAAAATTCTTAACCCTCCACATTTTGGTTACTGCTAGAGCTGTCTGATACATTATATAGTTCTGTGACTTACATAGAATCTCATTTTGATCAATGTCATTCAGCCTATTCTCAATATTCACGGTCAAAAAGTCATGAGGCAAAGTGTACTAGGCTTTCTCTTGGTTGAATACATGTGTATAGTTAATCAAAACTTAGATTTCTTTCCACTAGAAAAACTGAAAATGTTGTATTGCTTATTATTTTGCTTTATTTGAATAGTAACAGAGTAATAATAATAAAATCTAGTGTTTCTGCTCTGGTTTCATTCACATCTAGAAATTCTGTATAATAGCTTTTTTGATGTTATTTTGCATTATTTATTTATTTATTTATTATATTCTTGCAGATATTATCTGTGACAGGAAATTAAAACAAAACCCAAAGAATTAAAGATCTTTAGACCGCATACTGATTCAGAATTAGTTTAAGTCTTAGTTCATTTAACTTGTTGCATTATATTACACACAGTATTTAAAAGAGTATTTGGTGCATACTTTCAGCTTTTGTAAATATCGGAAGAGTCCACAAGTATTTGCTTTTAGTTATTTCATGTATGGATGGTGACATTTTCAATATTAAAAATCATATTTAGAGGAAGAATTTAGTAAATACAGGTACACAGCATTTCAGTAAAAAAAAAAAAAAAGATACAGCAACGCACTGAAATTACTATACACACAAAACACAGCAGTTGCCATATATGTTTAAGTCCCAGTACCAATACAGTTCCTATAGCTGCTCTGTATACTCACCATCATGATAATAGGCATTTCAATTGCTAGAAAGTGATGAGTGCGCTGTGGCCAGCTCAAGGCTGTTGATCTTTTCAAAATTCTTTTGATAGTTCAACTACGGTCAGTAATATCTTGTGTTATTCCTTGATCTTAATGGGAGCAGTGGCCTTACCCATCTCCATCAAGCCTTCTATTACTGTTGGAGTTCAATCAGTGATTGATTAATATTCCACTCCTAGGGCTTCAGTCTGTTACAGTTACTTAGGAAAGGGTTATTCTCTTTTAATTTGAGTTGCCTCACTGTCAACTGACTGACCACATCAAAGCTAACCCATTTACAATAAACACAGATGCAAAGTCATTGCTCCCCTAGTTATGGTCCTCCAACACAGAGAACTGAGCAGCCCAAGCTCTTTCATTAGTTCCAAAAACCGAGGCAAAAAAGATCTCCACCAAAGGGAAAATATCATGTTCAAATGTTAGGTGACTATCTGAATCATGTATGTTCCAGGTTTTCCTTTTACTTTCCCTTGTGGTTATACATATCTAAAAAGACTTTGTTGTTGTTTAACACCGTACTGACCAGTGTCAGCTCAAGTTGAGCTTTGGCTTTTCTTGTTTTCTCCCTGCAGATATGAACTGCAGCTCTGCAACCTCTCTTCAAAGGCAGACCTTGGTTCCAGAAACCGTAAAATTTGTTTTTCTATTCAGACAAGACAGATTCCTCCCAGTATAGTGGAATTGCCTGCTCTTGCTCTTTTAGGAGTGGATTCCTGAAAAATGAGGAGCTCTCATTTTTTCACAATGGACGCTGCTAACAAGCTTTCTTAATAGCTTACAGTTTGCTCTCTTAAACTTTGCTGAACTTTTTTCTCATAATATCAGAAATTTTGAACTCAATTTTTTCCTGATCACTGTGTCTAAGAAAGACACCTATCATTACTTCTCCCACAAGGCTTTCCATGTTCTCTCCTACTTGAGAACAGCTCGCCCATCCTGAGAGGATGGTTGATAGTAGACACACATGACAGTATCTGCTTTGCTATCTACCCCATAGACTCTCTACTGTATCATTCCTTAATAGAAGGGATGTACAGTATTATCTCTCCCTTACACACTGTGGAACATCTCCACCTTATTGCTTTGCCTATCCCTCTTAAACTGTCAATAGCTCTATGCCAGCACTCCAGTCATGGAACTCATTCAAAGTTTCTCTAATACTAACTGTATCATAACTCTGGGTAAGAACTAAAGTTCATCACATATTGCATATGTTTTTGTTTTTGTTTTTAATGCTTTTAATTAGATGTGCTCTTCAGTGCTCCCTGAAACAGCAAAGGTGCTCCTATCAGTCTTGCTATCAGTCTTGCTGAGATGGTTCTCTTGGCTTAACCTCAGTGTTCTTAATGATACCCCACTCCATAGTATATTGTAGTTTAAAACTCTCTCAATCATTTTTGCCAGGTTATGAGCCAATAAATGTTTCCTCCATCGAGGTAGGAAGGTCCCAGTAGGCCCTCAGCATTCATTACCTCTTGTGTTGAAGACACTTCCATGATCATAAAATCCAAAATTCTGGCAGAAGCACCAATTTTGAAGCCAGACACTGCTGACCTAGATTCACCTATTTCTTTCCATGTCTCTCTTCATTACTGGGAGGACTGAGGAAAACACAACCTGAATAGTGCTCTGTGCCTGAATTTTGTCTCAGCAAAGAGTCAGAGAAGAGATAGAACAGCTCCCTACCCTGAGGAAGATGTCAGAACTGGAGCAGTCATGATCACCTCCACCTCTTAGATGTATACATTAAGAATTTTAGATTGAGTGGCAAGTAATCAAACATGACTGTCCTGGCTCTCTACTTAAATTTTCTAAGCAATGCTGCAGTTAGACGTGTTAGACATATGCACATCTTCACAAAGAAGAATCAAATTACTTAAAAAGGAAACATAATAGAAGCTTTTTATTAGATCTCTGAATTCAAAGGCACTCTAATCCTATGTCTAACAGATTTCACAGATAGAACTAGTGATTTATTATTCTGGGGTTAAAACTGGCCAGAAATGGAGATTATACACTTAAAGTGAAAATTATCTGATTGAATTCAAATATAACACAAGGGAGATCCCTACTGGCAGAGCTTAATAAATACAACCACTGACATAGCAGCCAAAATAAACAGCATTCCTTATAATAAAAAGCATCAAAACATAAGCCAGAATATTTGCCTCCACACATCCTTCAATGTAGCTGGTTTATTGAGAAATTCAATATTATATTTATACAGTACAGATAGTTCATTATCTTATCTCCCACATTTTACTGCTGTGATGCAAGATCTTTTCTAAAGGAATAAATACAGTATGAATTATTTTATCAAGAGAACATCAGTTCCTTCCCCCTTCCCTCTGTACTTGGGTGCTCCTGGTGATCCAGGAAATTTTAGAAAAGAGAAGCATCAATATGGAATCTAGATACAAAATAGAAAGCTAGTTTGGATTTTGTGTGCCTTTGTGTCTGTGCGTGTGTTGTTTTTATTTTTGTTTTGTTTTTGTTTTTTAGTATGGACAGCAAGGTATACAAATAGTATCTGCTTGGTTCGAATAAAACATCTAAATTATAGTTTTGTGCACTATACTTCTGTCATGTGTGGGTGGTGTTGGGGGTGGCAGGTGTTCTAGCAGATTTTACATATGCTTGCATTGGTTTCTCTATGTAACAAGAAAAATAGCAACAGCAGTTGGATTTCAGTAAAGCTTTAGAAAGGAGGCCAGTTAACAGGATTTGTGATCAAATACCAAGAATTTGAAAGACTGACTGTAGCAGATCAATATTTATGAATTGTACTAAAAAATCCCATCTGCATTTGCAAATACACTTCACAGAGATGTAACCAATACTATCTTCTTTTTTTTAGAAAGCTATCAATGCATATCCATCAAAATAATGTACAGATTATACAGACTGACCCAGAGAACTACTTTCTAAATAATCTGTATTACTGTTCTCAGTGGCAAAGCATTTAAAGGAGAAACAGTGTTTCATGAGGTTTCTCATACATTCTCATTTTCCTTTCCTTTATAAAAAATGGGAATTTCCTATCCTTTGAAATTATGGGAATCACAGAGAAGAGCAATCAAAGTCTGAGTGTACATTATGTACACAATGTGATAGTGATGTTTTTGGTAGCAATTTCACACCTATGTGTTTGGGGTTTTTTTGTTTGTTTGTTTTCTTTCTGGTGAGCAATGAGCTAATACTTTCACTAAGCTATCCATTATAAACTAAAGTCTTGCACTCCCCTTACAGTGGTCACCACAGAGCCTGCTAGTTACTTTATAAAATAGATAATTAAAGTAGCAGGAAATGGAAAAACTAGGCCAGATCAAGTCACTCCTACACGGCTGATTTCTACAGATGAAAGAACAGCTAAGGTAGAGTCAACTCAAACTTTGCTGTGTAAGTAAAAGCAAATTTTGCTGCACAAGGAGGACTGAGGTAGAAAAGGAAAGGGAAAAAAAAAAAGCAAGCAAAAACCCACACACTTTAGATAGAGAGAAAAGAGGTGGTGAAGAGGCAGACTCCTGAAGAGCAGGATTATGTAAGGGGTGTTGATAGGAGTAAAGCAGAAAGCTTCTTACCACCCTCCCTCTTTCTTTTCTCCTGTTTTTTTCAGCAGTAACAGACACTGTTCAGTCCCACACTTTCAGGAGCAGTAACTGCAATTTCTTTTCCAAGGCTTTTGTACAGGGCAAATTCAGAACAGTTCTGTGTTCATTACCCTAGCAGTCTGCTGCTTTTACTAACTACCTAAAATTTTCTCTGCCTGAAGCCATCATTGGATGAATTCAGTACAGAATATGGTGCATAAATAAAAGAAGTGAGGCCAAGTAAGGTTATTTGGTATTCATGACATCTGAATTAAGAAGGATTTTTGAAAGTGACTAATTAAAAATCAGTCTCTTGAGGAGCAAGCACACATTTTTCCCACTAAATTATTTCACAATTTACTGCTCAGTTAAATTTCTTATAGTTCAAGGTTACAGAGTGACTATATTCCTCTTATGCAGTATAAATTGGGTTAATGGACAGACCTGAAAAAGAATTGTTGAAGGATACACCAGATAGACACCTAAGAAAAAAAGATCTATACTGTTATCTCAGTGTATTATTCTACATACTTTATTTAATGGTTCAGGAAGAAGGAAGTAGTCAAATTAATTTCTGTTAATTCAACAAAGTAGGAATTGTGAAATACGTTTTCATTGATTCTAGAAAACTTTAATTATTCCACAGAAGTTGATAGAGAGTTATATATTTATCAACATCTCTGAGCTTAACACAGAATATTTTTTTCTCCAAGAATCTCTGATATTAAGAGAAACCCATAAATCACTAAACTTCCAGTCTCTCAGAACAATTCAGCATTATACTTATTTCCTTCTCTTTTTAACTTTCATTTAATCTTATGAGTTTTTACTTTTCTTAAAAAGCTTGTCAAATTATAAATTACCTCCATGTTTGCATATTTGCATTTTAATTCAACATTAAATCTGTCTAAATTAAGGTTCTATACTGTGGAGGACTACTGAAAACCCCAACTTTATCAATCTGTTTTCATCAGTACTCGGTTATTCCTGTCTTCTGTTCAATAAATAAAATCAATTACTTCTAAATATTCTTATTTGGAAGATTATGTGCAATTTTCTGCATCATATTTTTTTACTTAATTCTAAGTCCTGTTTTCATGTCAGTATTTTAGCAGCCTTATGAGAACAGTTGCCTAGATACAACAGATCTATTTATCTTCTTAAATATAAAGAAAAAAAATTGTTCTCAATGCAAAACACTAGTTCCTGGTCAATTACATTTACTGCAGTAGGGAAAGAACTAAATAAAAATCAACTTTTAAAAAACTTTCAGATTTTCTTTTTTTAATTAAATGGTTATTCCCAACAAATATTATGAATGAATTTACAGTGCAGTTCAATTCAATTATGCACTATCATTCATGTACAGGTACCTGAATCCCAAAGGTTCTGATGATCAAGAAAAATCATGTTGTCTTCAGTATCCAATCCTTTGAAAAACAGAACATTTGTATACCCTCTAGCACACCACTTACAAAGATATTCATGGCTCTAGCTACCTAGGAATACTTCCCATTTTTCTGCTCTTTTTATGCAAACTGACAGTAACATTATTGTAGGTTAAAATAAGAAATGATTTTATGCATATGAATGTTCTGAAGCACACATAATCTTTTGCTTCAGAAAGAAACTCTGTCAAATATACAAGAATAATGTGATATGCCCCATGACAAGAACGACTAGGGAGCAGCATTGCAGAATTTTGACACAGTGTAGTTACTTACCATACCTAAAGCTGAACTGTTTTTTCTTCTCTTCTTGATAAATTCTTAGGAATCTGTCAGTAATTGCACCTGAATGTACATAAATGCTTTAAGAGGGTTATTTTTTTATCACTTGGACCTCCAATAAGAAAAAAGGATTATATGAATGGTGTAACAATACATTAATGTCTTGGACAATCTCTGCACAAGGTAGAATAATTTTCTGGAACCTAACAAAATAAATAATGATAATAAAAAAAAAAAACCTCTGGCTAAAGTTTAGCCTGCAAAGAGCAACATTACTTTTCTTCTACACCCATGAAACACCATGCTTCTATGCATTTGATTGATTTTCATCTATAGTGTATATTCAAAGTACACAGATTTATACCATAACTAAAACGAAAAAGTTTTTAATGTAACTGCTTTAGCTACTGTTACAAACACATCTATTGCTTAAATTTTTAAGTGTATATTTATATTACAGTTTACATTATAGTTTTATACCTATATTTCTAAGCATATATTTATAACATATTCTTGTATCTTCAGCTTTTAAATTAAAGTATAATTTAAATGATTCTTGATAACTAAAGGATAATCAACATGATGTAATATTCTACAGTCCATGAGTTGTGAATTTACTTCAATGCTTAAAAGAGTACATTAGGAAAAAAATAAAATGCTTTCTCTTACTGTTTTGTATTTTCAATATTTCATATGAACTCGGTTTCATTTATTTCAAAATGTCATTCTTAGATGTTACTCCTGTTGTCCCAAAAATCTTCTTTATTCATTAGATAGCTTTATTCATTAACTAGCTAAGTGCACTCATTAGTGGAGAGTTCTTTGTAATTTAAAAAGACTGATAAGAAGAAAAAATTGTGTCACTATAACATGTTATTCAAACACACTCAAACTTCTCAAGTTTTGAAGCTACCAGTATTTGCTAATTTTTTCTGAGACTTCAGGTGTACAGAATAAATGACAATTTTAGCTTACATACATCAAGAAAGTTAAAAAAAAAAAACCAAAAAACAACCCCAAAACAAAGAAACAAAAAAAAAAACAACACAGAATTCACAGTGATGTCTAGCCTTAGCACACATCAGTATTCAGAGTTCCAGATGGTTAAAATATTTAAACAAACTCTTCTATTTTTTTTAAGCTATTTTCTTTCAGGGTTTGTTGTCTAGAATTTTGTGTGTTATTTTTTCTGTTTTGTTTTTTTGTTTTGTGTGTGTGTTTTCATATAAGACTTATCCCTAGGTAATCTAGTACAGTTTAATTGCAATTTGCAATGTGCATAAATCTTGCCTTTTTCAAAGAGTCCTAGTTATAATGTTTTTAACTCTTTATTTGACTCACCCTTTTTATATATTTTCTGCCAAATATATAGTCAATGTAAATTTGTCAGCAATGAATCATTCTTTTAAAGTGAACTTACTGTTTTTTTTACTGTGTCCTGATGGTCTTTTCTGTGATTTTCTTGCCAGTATACTGATTTTCCAGTACCAAATCCTAGAGTTGATGGATAAGGAATGTTACATAAGATTGGAGCTATTGCAAAGGATATATGAAAAGCATTCATCGCTGTAACTGCTTCAGGATGCAGAACCTAATTCTTACTAGAGTTGTTTGTGCTGCTGCTGTGAAGTCAAGGGAATAATGAAAGCCATCAAAGTCCATTTCTCATCCCCCATTGTCTGATCAGGTCTCCTCCAGTAATTTACGAGAGCAAGTGGCAGCATCTAGAAAACACTCTGAGATGGATAGAAGAATAGAAGCTCTTTCTTCCCTTGAAGTTTCCTTCAACAGTTGTCTACCTGAAAACTTCAGGAAGAGAGAAGGTACTATTTACCTACTGCCTTTTCTCCTTTTCCTCTCAGCCTCCTCCAACTGCTTCAAGCAATTGCAGGCATTACAAGCTAAACTTATTTGCCATGGTTTGATGATTTCTGTTATCAGTATTCCACATCATAACATCATGTAGAGTTCTGGGCATTAAAGAGTTCATGCTGCAGCTCCAAGGATTGTTGATATTTCTGGTTACCTGGTTCTCAGAAGGGAAGAGCTACATCTCCCAGACTTTCACTGTTCTGTTTCCAATTTCTGTTCAGAAGGAAAAGTAAAATTTCTTGGATGTCATGAGATCTTATTTTATTGTTCGTCTCTGCAGTCTGTGCTCCCTAGCTGTCTCACCTTCGGCATTAGAGAAACGCCATTGGTTTTGAACACTTACTCATTTTATTTGATTAATTTGCTTTAATTCCAATTATCATGTTATATTGTATTATCTCACATTCCTTTATCATATTTAGTAAATTAGTTTTCTCCCTTATTGCCGCTGTTTTGTTTTTAGGCCCATCTCTCTTCCTTTTCCCTATTCCTTTTCCACCTATCTCAGGGTGCATGTCCATGGCTCCCTCCACCTCATTAATCATGGAATCAGGCTGAACTGGGCCAAAACACGACAATATCTTCACAGGAACAACATGAATGCACACCATATGCAGATCACAGACTGCAACCAACAGGGTTAGCTGACTGGTGAAGCATTTTCAACTTACTCACCAGTTGATTCTTAAAGGTGTTTTGAAAAGGAATTTGTGCAGGCAGGCCAGTTTACCCTATCACTTCAAAGCACAAATTAAATTATTATACCAGGTAAGATCTCATTTAAAAACTGACTTTAGGATACAGTAGATCAGCTCCACATCTGTTACAAATCAACAAATCTAGGGTTAGGCAGTGTTTAATCTGAATTTATAAAACCCATCAGGAAGTCAAGGTCAAGAGATAAAAAGTGGGCAGTGCCAGCTCCACCCCTGCTAGCTAAGCAGCCCACCCACGTGCTGCTTGCCCTGGCACAGGCACAGTGCTTTGGCTGACTTCAAAAAAGCTCTAAGGCCTTTATGGTCAGCCTTTTTTGCTTTAGATCCCTTGCCCAGTGCAGTCTTACCTGCCTTGAAGCTGGTCTCTGCAGCAACAGTTAGTATAAAAGAGGTCATGCATGAAGAAAGTGTAATACAAATCATTTAGGACTACGAGCTGCAGCAAAAGATAAAACCAGATAATTAAAATCTAGAGATAAAATCAAATGGAAGTGTTGAAAGTAGTAACAAATCTTATTATTGAGAATATACATATATATATTTAATATAGCGCTTATCTGTTACCATGAAACATATATGAAAAGAGAGTGCAAGCTGCATGTATACCTGCAAATATATTGAGATACTCAGTTCTCCTGCTATATTTGTTGTGTTTTGACTGTCTTACAGATTTGGCATGATTATGATCTCACACTACCTTCCAAACCAGTGTGTACTAAGCATATAAAGTGGAATTTCTTCTGGTTAGCACTGATGAAAGATCAGTTAGTATCAGGAGTGACTTTTTCCTGTATATAGGATCATGCCAGCATTACGTTTGCTATGCACTAAATAGATTATCAAGTTGTAGTTTGTTTTTTTGTGTGTGTCTGTGTGTGTTCTGTGGGACTCTCACAATACTGCTTTCCTATATATCAGCTCGTTTGTATTTTAGGGCTGTAGAAAACAGATTGCACTTCTTTTAAAGTCCATAAATACCATCTTCATTCAGGATTGCACAAGAGCAAATCTTTAGTTTCCCACTTGTCCAGAAAAAAATGAGAAAATTTTCATGCTTTTTTTTTAGTACTGAAATTTGTGTTCATGGTCTGTAAGGTCTTCAGTAAATGAATGATCTGAACACTCTACTTCTGCTAACGGCCACTATTTATGAATAGAATGGAGGAAGGTCATTAGTCTAATCTGGTATTTTGATCATAGTGCACTAAAGTGACCAGAGAAAATGTCATATTTTTCTAAGACCAAGGGATAGAAAGTATTTATGCAAAAAAAATTCTTCTAGATTCAGCTAGAATTTTCTTTTTCATTCTGTGGATGATGAAAGCTGCTCCTATGTACTTGTTACAAGTTTTAGCCCGTAACAGTTAACAAATATCTGTTCAGGAACCACTCAGTAATCCAAGCATGCATGTATGCATAGACCAACAAACAAACAAACAAACAAACAAATAAATAAATAAGCAAGGGAATAAATCTCCAACCAGATATCTGGCTGGTGACCTATTTTATCTGGCCCATCTTTGAGTCTATGAAGATTTTCCAAGGTCAACAGAATTTTTCTTGTTTATGTGTATGCCTTTCTGTTGATACTCTCTATGTCACTGAGCAAGAAGGAAGTTTAATAAAAGCATGAATAGAAAGAACAATTTGGAGTTGAAGCTCAATTTGTATCTTACATAAAGGACTAGCTCAATATAATTTATTCCTTCTATTACCGCTACGTTTTGATATCATTAAAAAAAAAAACACTGATTTCCAATAGAGATTTCAATATGTGTTCAATTAAAACAGAAGAAAAAAATTAAGATTTTAAATAGTATGCACTTCTCCATTTGAATAAGCAATATCATAATGGGCAATATATTCAGTGTGTGGGCAGCAAAGACCTTACAGTGATATTCTTATTTCTCCGAACTTTGGTACAGCACCTGGAGTATCATATGTTTGGTAGTGATATCCATATCACTTAATAATGTACCTATAAATAATGAAAATCACGTTTATTTAAAACAGATTATTTCAGATGTCATACTATGTGGAATACTTCTGAGCATCTGCAACTCAACTAAGTCATAAGTTCTTTACATAATTTTTTCTCCATAAAAAGATTTACAGAATTTCTAGAAAGATAATGGACTGTCGCGAGTGCGTATGAGATTGCAGCAGACTGCAAAAATATTTGCTTGGTTAGTTAAATAATTTCTCAATTCTGCCGAAGTTCGGAAATACTGATGAGAACTTACATTAAGATGTAGAGCAAGGTTAAACATGAATTTTTTCTCATGTACAGGGAAGATCTCTAGCTGGGAAAACAGAAGTTTTGTAATATATATATATATATATATATTTAACATAAATTCCTTGTACTGAGAAATAATCTATATGTAAAATGTTTATGTTTTGTTGCACTTCAACCATTAATTGCATTAACGGTAACATTTCTGAATGGGAACATGTATACACTTGGCAAAAAATTCTGACTCAAGAAAAACAGATAATGCAGAAAGATAAAAAATAAAGAGTATAAAGATTAAGAATAGCTGAGATAGATATTCTTATCAACAATAACGTGAAAGACTGCATAAAATTGTATGAGAGAGAAAAGTGGTAATCCAGTGAGATATAACTGGTCACTCCAGTAAATTTAATGCACCTCAAGCTTAATTCTGAATCTGAAAAGTTTTATTGTTAAAGACTTCCCAGCATATTTTTAATGTTGTATTTGTTTATCAAAATTGTAATAAATGTATATTGCATGTATAGCTTTAAATAATCATAATAACAACAACAATAATATATCTTCCAGTTAAATTTTCCATTTATTCTTTTATAACCATTTCACTGCATAATGTACAATACAAAATCTAGGAAAAAACAAGGACTGTCATATAGAGTTTTATATCATCTTTGATTTTTCTGTGACAAAAAAAAATAAAATAAAATACAGCATTTGAAATCTTTAAATATTTATAAACTTCTTACCTGGTTAATGGTTTTCAGCTAAGCTGCCAGTGGGAGTGCACTGTTCGTCTTAATGTGCAGTGAAGCTGAATGTCAGCATATTCCCATCCCCTATCCAAAAAATGTTCAATCTCCTACGCATTCATTTTTTTCAAATTATTTTTTTTATCTAATATCTATGATTTTAAGATCTATGTCTACATTTGAAGAGAATGAAACAGGCTCTTCAAGAATCAAACTGTTGTAATAGGAGATTATAGTTGTTGCCACATTTGGAAAAATAAACTCTCAGTTCTTCATATTGCATATGAAGAACTTCATATTCTTCATATTCAAACTGCACGCTGCATATTCCTTCCTACAAGTTAAGCAATGACTTTACAAGCAAATACAAGCATTTGAATTTCACATCATAAACAATGTCTTAAAAACCTCTATTGGCATACCACCAACGTCAGCTTCTGAGGTCGTGGTCTAATAAAGTAGAATGTATTACTTCCAGTGTGGCTCACATATCTTACATGTGCACGTGTATGCATGTTGTAGTCCAGAAAATCTGTGACTAAACTGTCACAATGCACCTATGAATAAAGAAGGTCATAACAAACACTTTTAAAAATCACTCAACAATATCCCTAAGTGGACCCAAGAGCAAGGAAAAAGAATCTACCAACATGAGCACTCCAATCCTCCTAATGAGTCTGGGATCCTGGCAGTTTTATTTCAATATGTCTCTCTTTAGGCAAGATAAGCACTATTGACCTTGGAGAGAAAGGAAATGTGTACAAAAAGAGGATAGGAGTAGATTATATATAGAATTTCATTTTGGGAAAGAAGTTATCATGAGATTCAAAATGTAATAAAAAAGAGAATTATGATTTGTGGCCCAGATAATTAATCTGGTAGTCTAGATTGTAATTAATGAATAATTCCAATGAAGAATTCAGTCTTAAATTCTAATGTACTATTAAGCATGATCAGCATCAAACATGGCAAATTATTGGCTCCCAAAAATGAGCTGATGGTATCAATATGGTCATATCTGATAGGTATGAAAATTTTAATATATATAGCAAAATACATTTTATGAGGGTAGGGATAATGTTTAGCTTATGAATAAATAGTTCATAAATTTTCAGTTTCGCTGCAGCTATTACCAACACCATTAAAGTGTGAGATCAACCAAATTCCCTCAACTGCTTATCTTTCATTTATTTCAGGACCTCGAGCATCCACTGCATCCGTCTGCAGCGGATATCCAGCAACACTTTATTTACTGTGAAGCTGTTTAAATCAGTAGTGTCCAATAAACTTTCATAACCATTAAAATCATCTTCCATCCAAATGAACGCAGATAGTAATCAAGCTGTTTCTGTCTCTTATGTAATGAAACCTTCTTTGGAAAATTGCCCCTAAAAATCTAGAAGTTCAATTTAGAAGACTGTGTACTGCTTTTCCTTTGGAACACTGTTTTTGATCTCTTAAATGTCAGTGTTTCTAGCTGCTTTCATTCAGTTATTGTTCAGAGAAATGTTGTGTTTCTTTGGTCTTAAAACCAATGAGCCAAATTTTTCACACTGTAAGATAATAACTCTCCAAACATTTGCTACAAACTGAACTTTGCTGAGCACAGAGATGTAAGAGATGCTTTATGTCATGTTTTATAGCTAGTGTCTTTATGGCCTACACTTTTTATTATATGCAGTGTTTACTGTTGGACTTTCTACTTTAACTTCCAGCAAAGAAATTAACTGGAAATAGTACTGACATATTGTAGCTGATGGAAACAATAAAACTGTGAACAGTGTAAATAAAGTCTGAGATGTGAAGAGTTACTTTTTATTGTAACTTTTGAAGAATTTTTGTACTTGTCATTATACACTGATGAACCACGAGTATATTCAGAGAATATATCTATGTTGATTATTAAAATGTATTAAAAAATATAAAAGCAAATTTATGCACTAACGCACTCAATGCAAAAGCTTCACCTACACAGTTGTATGTATGATGTAATCAGACCTTCTCTGAAATTCCTGCTCTTCTGTTTCTATTCTACTCTGCCTTTCTGTTCCACTCACAGCAGGGAAAAGTGCCTAATAGCAGATAACAACATTGATCAACTTGTAAATTTTCTATGTAATATTTATACAAATCTGAAGTATCTGAATCTCATTACACTCACTTGAAGTTTCTGCACCCCTCTCTTGCTTATCATTTTTTGTTCAAATCTTAAACAAATAAAAATCTCTAAGCACATCCATAAATATATCCTAGTTAAGAATACTCTGAGACCAAGACAATATTTGATATACGCAATTATGGTATTCTTTGACTGTAACCTCTTTTGACATTAGTACTTGCTATAGAATAGTATAGCTCTGTCTTATATTAAACTAAAAGTGCAAACAAGTAATCCGTTTGCAAGGAAATGTTCAGAAATAGTTGTTAAATGTGCCAATTATTTAACTCACTGGTTATTATTATTATTATTATAATCTAATCAGATTTACTCACATCTTCTGTAAATATTGCAGATTGATAGGAAAATTGGCTTCTTGGTTGATTTTATGTGTGGAATTGATATTGGACTATTAGAAATGTTTTTTTAAAATAGTAGTGAGTCTTTGAATACATGCAGGTAACCAGAAATGTTGATAAGACAAAGTAGTAATCTAAGTAGGAATACATGTAGATGGATAAACCTCTCTCTACTCTAACCTGACAGCCTCATATTTGTAATCTAAAGATCTTCTCTGTTTTAGTTACAGTATCACATTACGATCTGTTATTATCTAACATAATTCCAGCAGCTCTGCTTGGATTCATTTCTTTTTCATTCTTACTAATTGCAAAAGAAGTCACAGTGATGTTTCAAGCTGTGCAACATGGTATATGAAAACAGTAAAATGAGATACCCTGAATACATTTTACCATTTTTCCTATTACTTGCAGCTAACATATTCCTATCACTATTTATGAACTCTGTTACTTACCCCTGGTATTGTGAGATATTAGTGGTCTTATTATTATGGCCCTTCTACCCTAACTGATTCAGTAACAGCTAGATTAAGTATAGAATATATGTAGCTAAATTGCCTAAAAGTAGTAGCACTTGTAGAAGTAGTGCTTTCTTCCATTGGTGCATAGAATTAAGAACATTCGGAGCATAAACCATCTCACAGCAAGATAGGAAACCAAGATTGGTAGAATAAGTGGCTACTGTCTGCCCGTGCACAACACAGCTGGTCTGACAATTTCCTAGCTGACACTTTTCTTACAAGAAGTCTTAATCAGCCTACTGTTTCCAGTTTCTGGTTTGGATTTTTTCCAGTATGCAATTTATCAGGTTTTCATTGATTTCAGTTAATCCTACATAATTTGTATCAGGCCTTAAATAAAATTTATAGATTTATTATGAATTTTAAATAATTCTGCATAATTTTTAGAATTCATAAGGACATTGTACAATGCACAAAATGAGTCTTGTTTTTACTAACTTGTTTAAAATTCACTATGATAAAATCACTTTAACAAATTTCTTAATGCAATGGAGCTTGTATGAGTAAGCTATCTATCCATCTGTTTGTCATCTGATCCACATTTTTTTTCATATGATTTATTAATTTCTGCCAAATTTGAGAAAAGTGGAACTCTCAAAGACAATTTTTCTTATGTTTCAATTAGGCAGCTGGAAAGGTTAGCCCATACACTTACACTTTGAGAAAGGCTTCAGCTCATTAGTTTTTTGTCCTGTTTGACCTTTTACCAACCAAACAATAATAAATTGATCAAAAAGTACTGCTTCATATATAACTGGTAATTTATAGATGAATAAAGGACTCTGAGATATCCTGAGAACAGTGTACGTAGGGACAGAGATAAACAATGTAGATGTAGGGAAGTTTGGGCATTACTAAAAGTGAAAATATATCCATAAGACCTATGTGTCAGGCGAGTTGAATTTGTTCTGTCACTGGAGTACAGAAAGCTATAGGAAATCAAGCTGCACTATTTTCACTGCTCGCAAAACAATTTCTTCACTCTTGTTACAGCTAAGTGTTAGAGGAACTGCTCATCCTGTTTCTCGTCTGATTTGCCAGTGTACAGCTGACCTCTGTCAGTGTATCAATGTGTGCCTTGTTTCATACTGTATTTATATTGATTTTCACTCACAGCAAGCCCTGCTTATTGCTGTGTTCTCCATAAACCCTATGCCCTTTCCTTACCTCTCTACTCAAATGTAACTGAAGGCATACACTACTCTGGAATAAAGAATAACTGACATTATATTTTACCCTAGAAAATAAGAGGTGTTTTGTTTTTTTTGGTTTTTTTTGTTTCTTTCTCAAATACAAGTTCTTAAAATAAGTTAACAAGCATTTTTTATTTGTTTATATGGCAGTAAGCTGTTAGAAGCATTACCACACTACAGTGTTAAGTGATACTAACAAATAGTTTTAGTTAAAATAGAGTTAACTTGATAGCATTGTCATTTACCACATGCAAGATACTATAAGTATGAAAATTTAATAGAAAATATGTACTGGAAATTTTCTATCCAGCAGCACTAAACACTCAGAAGTTTTTATTACCTTAGACCTTTAACCAAAAAATGACCCATCATTCAGAATTCTTGGCTTCATTATATCTCCACTGATGAATGCGCATGGTAAATAAAAATGTAATTTACCTAATATGATAGCAGAAACTTAAAAATGTTTTAGCTAAATCACAGATTCTAGTTTCTGTCTAAATATTTAGTCTTTGCTACTTCACTTATTATATCTTTGCTAATCCCCAGATGTCAATTTTATGTATATATATTTTTGAGACATTGATGAGTTTGTTCCATTTTTATTTTCCCATTTCTGGCAGCTGACATGACTGCTGCAGTGACAAGAAGCTGCAGTAAATAGGTCAGAGCAATTATCTCACAACTTTCAATCTTCTATCACTTAAGGACTTTAGGTGAAGACATGGTGATGAAAATATCTTTGTCCACCTCAGCAACATGCTGTGAAGGGCAGCTTATGGAATAAGATACTGAAAAAGATAGCAGCATGAGAATGTGTAAAAATAAAACGTGGGGCACAAGAAAATGTCTCCGACATTAAAGTAGTATAAAAAGATTAGACGTGATTCTCTTTGCAATCACTACTGTAAATCAAGCATAATGCTATCAAATCAGTAGAGTTAGCATTAGATTATCTGAAAAGATATTCAGTGTTTCAGTTTTCAAGCATATCTACATTTTGCGTAGGGAAATAAAATATGTCAGAGTTACATGAGAAAACAAAATATAGTTCTGGAAGTCTAAACATGAAAATGAATTCTTTAAATTTTACCGTATTGATAGTATATTTAATAAGCAATTTGCTTTTAAGACTTGCAGGTCAAAGCACAGGATCTAGACTAAATTCAGTACATCTTTTACTGTTTTTCTTATTAAAACAAACAAACAAACAAAAAACAATGAACTTCATATTTCAAAATGGGCAGAAGTGCAGTAAAAAAAAATTAATGCCATAATATTTTATTAACTGAGATAAGAATTGGAAACATGACTACTAACAGAAGCAGCATTGTTTTTGGCCTCTTAGTAATTACATCAAGAGGTTGAACTTAAAGTTAGTAATTTTTCCATATAGAAATACAATACAGAGAGAGAAATTCAGTCAACAATTGAAACTTATTAGATCAGTCAATCCATTACCAGTGCTATCAATATGAAAAACTGAACCTTGAGTTATGAGATGTAAAACAGAAATCCATGAGAAAACACTGCATCTTTTCACTAACTGTGGAAAAACTTCTACATTATCATACATACATAAGATGTTTTATTACTTTTCTTTCTTTTTACTTGTTTTGTACTATTGCTTCAGGGGTTATTATCTATCAGAATATTGTGGGATTTTGACAGAAATTTGCAGCATACAATTTCATCTATTTCTAAAAATGTTTGCAAAAGAGAGCTGCTTAGAATTCCCAAACTAAAGACAAAACCAAAAAAAGGGATAAAAATCAAGCATTTTTCAAATGATTAAATAAAAAAACACAAATCATAGGTTAATCTAAGACTTCGTATTTGAATTTGATATGCTTAGTGAGAAAAATGTTAACTTAGCCTGGGTACCTCCACTCAGTTACAATCTTATTTGTAATATACTTTCTGAGAGAAGACTCCTGGCCTGAGTGATAAAACCTAACAATAGGATTAAAACTTTATTCAGTATGAACTTCTTGATGTCTCATTACTGAACAGTAAATATTCTAAAATCTTCTGTAATATTCTGCCATTTTATTTATTTATTTATTTGTTACTAATTTTATATCAGGTTTGAGGGTTAGTTAAAGCAGTTGTACATCAGTCATTAATACATGTTGCTGATGTTTCTGCAACAAAGAACTTACTATGGCTCTCTCAGTAATGCTCTTGTAACTTGCTATATGTTATAACAAAATCTGATTTTGATATCTTTTTCTGGGGAAACAAAAACATTCAGTAGAGAATGTCTAGTCCCTCGAAGTTAACAAAGACACTTAAAAATGTTCTTAGATTTCTTTTTCTGGCAAGGTCTGTGGACTGTTACTGGTACACTTAATTGTTGTCATGGTTTTATGTTTTTTGTTATTGGTATTCCACGTCATAATAATAATAATGATGATGATAATAATAATAATATGATAATAATCATGTAGTGCACTGCAACTCAAAGAGTTAATGCTATGCTTCCGTGGATTGTTGATAGTTCTGTGTATACCTGTCTCAGAAGAGATGTAGAACTACATGCCCCAGAGGTCTGTTCAATGTTCTGTTCCTGTTTTCCATTCAGAGGGAGAGATAGAACTGTTGGCATGTCATGAGATGTCCCCTTTATCCCTTTCTGCTTGTCTCAGCATCGTGCATGCTCCCTGGCCAACTTGCATTCTGCATTAGTGTAAAGCATTTGGTTTTTGGACACTCTCTCATTTTATTTTATTTATTAGCTTCAATTCCAATTACATTGCATTATTTTGTGTGATCTTGAATTCTGATTTCTTATTCAGTAGATTTTCCTCCTAAGATTGTTGCCACAATTTTTATTTTAGGCCTGTCTCTCTCTTCCCTTGTTCCCTTTCATGGAGTGTGGGTCCATGGGTCTCACCTCCCCTGTTAGTCACAGAACTGGGCTAAATTGGCCTGTAAAGCATTGACAAGTATTTACTCGTATACTTACCTGTAAATTTGAATTTGAATCCTTTAAAAGCAAACAAAAAAAAGCAAATATGAATGGACATGCAAGAACTTACTTGGACTCAGACTCAGCTGTACAGGTCATGTGAACAACTTAGTCTTAATATTGCAATAAGGTGGATGAAGTTTAATGCTACATTTAAAGGAGATAGTTGAGGTGTTAACCGTGTTCCTCAATAAAATTCTAGGAGTCAGTGTGCAAAGCAAAATTTTTAGGCAATAATATTCTTCTGGGACACATAACCATAAAATTAACATAAAACCATTATTCTTTCATTTGTATGCCTATTCTCTTTAGTATGAACTATGTTACAATACAGCTGTCTATAGACAGCTCATGCAAACTCCAGGAGTTGAAGTCAGTGCCTCAGTGATGAAATGGAGGTCAGTGATGACTGGTGTTCCTGAGGAGCTTTTATTGGGATTGGAATTATTTAACAACTTCATTGGTGATGTGGACAGGGAGATTGACTGCATCCTTAGCAAGTTTGAAGGTGGCACCAAACTGAGCACCTGTAGAAGTAGGCACATGTAAACCTCATGAGTGTATATCAATGTACAAAACATCCTGCATCTGGATCAGGACAATCCCAAAAATGAATGACAGGCTGAATGATGAGTGCATAGAGAGCAGTCCTGTGGAGAATGGGTTACTGATGCAGGAAAAGCTCAATTTGAGTCAGAAATTTGCGCCTGAAACACTGAAAGCTAACTATATCCTGGGTTACATCAAAAGAAGTAGAGTTACCAGGTCAAGGGAGATGCATCTCTTCCTCTACTCTGACCTCGTGAGATCCAAGCTGGAGTGGTGTTCAGCTCTGAGATTCTCAGTGTAAAAAAGTGTGGACTTGTTTGAGACCAGAGAAGTGCAATGAAGGTGATCAGAGGGGTGGAAACCTCTCCTATGAAAGGAGGCTGAGTGAGCTGGGGTTGCTCAGCATAGAAAGGAGAAGACTTCATGGAGACATTACAGTGACCTTACAGTATTTAAAGGGGGCCTATAGAAAATATGGGAAGGGACTCTATCAGGAAGTATAGTGATAGAACAAGGGATAATGGTTTCAAACTAAAAGAGGGTAGATTTAGATTAACTACTTGGAAGAAATTTTTCATTGTGAGTGTGGTGAGACACTGGAACAGGTTGCTCAGAGAAGTTGTGGATGTCCCATCCACAGAAATGCTTAAGGTCAGGTTGTATGAAGAACCTGATGTAGTGGAAGGTATCCTTATCCATGGCAAGTGTATTGGAACTAGGTGATCTTCAAGGTCCCTTCCAACTCAAATCAGTCTATAACTATGTGAAAAATGGTACTTCATTAGTAGCAGCAATGGATAGCATGTGTCTACAGAGCACTGTTCTATTTACCTATGCATAAGTTATTTTCTTCTGATGTAAAGAAGGAATACTTCTAAAAGGATAAAAAAAATTGGGAAAAAATGTCAACCTCATCACTTTAAACATAGCACTTGATGCGCATTAACACTTTATCAAGGAATAATTTATATACAAACTGGGTTTCCAGACATTTTACCCCTCTGGGCTAACTAACATCCAACCAAGATCAAAAGTGCCTTTGAAATCCAATGTTCAGAGACAAGGCAAAAACATGTTAAATTATCTAGGGCATAATAACTTGCATACAAAGAACAGAGAGTGATCAAATGATACACTACTGAAATACTGACATAACCTTGGACTGAAATGATAATGACTTCTCTAAGACCATTAAAACTCTAAGATTAAAAGGATCAGAAACAATACATACATAGGAGTTGATGAACCATCTAGATGTTGTTATGCTACGTCATCTTATTTGCTGAACTAAAAACTTTGTTTCCCAGGCACTCAAGCCAAACAAGATGAAGATAATTGTTTGTCTTTGGTATTTTCCTGTGAAACAAGACCATAGTTACCAAGAAAGGATTTATTGTCCTGTGCAATTTCAGTAGAATCTCAAATCGTTTTAAGAAGACTCAACTTTCTCACTGAGATATCTGACATATATGTAGCAGACTGTAAGATACGCTTCTGGACTTTTAATAATCTGCCTTTAACTTGTCTTTTTTTCTTTTCTTTCTTCTCTTTTTTTTTTAAATATTAATTTTCCTCATATGCAACACAATAATATAACTTTAAGTATTAAGCACAGAAGCTACTTGATAGCATGTTTTCAATTCTAGTGTGGAAGCTGGACGTTTTTTTCTTCAGTTTCATAAGATTTCCAGTTTGGAGAAATTATATATCATTAGAAAATTCAAAAGAGAAGCTTGACTCATTTTCTACTGATATCTGAATTTGAGAAAAATGGCTACATCATACTTTTTAGAGATAAGAATCTAGCATAAGGTATGAACATGTGAGAGAAAAAAGAGCCGTGCTACTCCAAATAGGAATCTTCTCTCTTATTATACCTTTGCTCTATACTTATGAGAACTCAAGGTTCATTCAGCTAGTGTATTGTTTTTGCAAATTAGTGCATTGAATGCTCATCCAGAATGTCTGAAATCTCAGCATCAAGTGCTCTTAATGAGGTTTTTCTGATGTTTTTTCAGTATAAAATTGTAAACACAAATGAAGTCTAGTAAACACAGACATTCTTGCCATCTTTCAGGCTGAATGAGTTACTGAGTTGTTGGAATTTATAGCTCCTTTTTTCATCCTGATGTAACATAACAATGTTGTTGAGCAAGGACACAAATATGCAGGTTATCTTACATTCTGTTAGATTCTTCAGAGACCTGTGTTGGATAATAATTGTATTCTGAAAACAAATTAAAAAGAACAATATATATATATATATATTTCTTTTGAGTTATTGAAAGACCTCAAAACCAAAAATCTACTCAACTTCCTTGCCTAAATTCTTAGGATTAAAAATAGATGTTTAAATTTCCATTTCATCACCATGAAATTCCATATATACATATTCTATAACAAAATATCTTATTATATATATATATATATATATATATATATAGAATGAATATATATATGGTTTTCTACACACAGAAATTGGAGTAAATAAGCTTTCCTTTGAAAGGTCTTCTGTTATTATTCTCCATATATGTACATTAATTACATTAATTTCTATGTGGAGCAATTTTTGAAGTAAAATTTATGTGCATAGACTCTAAAATACTGATAATTCAGTAGTTAGTATAGCAACTAGTGACTGAACAAAAACCTCAGTTGATTACATAGCAGTTCTTTAAATCTAATACAATTAAAATTTTAGGACTGGTACTGTACTGTCATTTCAGTATTTTGGTCTGTAAAAACAGATAGGAGAAAAAATAGATTATTTGTAAACTTGTTTGTGTGATTTTTCTGTCTGTGATTGTTAAGTATTATTCTGCTTTCACCTCTCATACGTCATAATATTGACCACCACTCTTTTCTAGCATTGACCAGAAGTAGATTCTACTAACAGAACAACACCGCATGATTCATTAGGCTTTGCGTTTTGAGTGTTTGATCTTGAAAATCTATAGAATGATTTTCATGAACAAGTATATATAATGTGATGGAAAAGATGTACTTGAATTAATCAATTATCACTGTGTGGATAGAATTATTAAAAATATATTAAAATTTGCTGAGCTTTTAAATTGACATTAGCAGTAATAAGAATTGCTAATTATAATGAATATAAAGCACAATTACCTAGTAGGAAAACAATTGCTCTTCTAGTTTTTGAAGAGATTACATATATTTTTATAGCAACTCTATCATACTAAAATACGACAGTAGAATATAATAAGAAAGATTGTAACATTGCATAACTGCAGCTTATAACAATAATAATATTAAAAATAAATTGTGCAAAGTCAAAACAGTAATATGATATATAGGATGAAGAGGAAATAACTATTTGTTTTTTTTTTTTCTTTGCTTTTTGTAATTAGTTAATATTATTATTAAAACAGTAAAAAAAATGACTTAGAATAAATCCTTTCTCTATTCCATGTATGTGAAAAGATTGCACCAATTTATTTCTTAAAAATATATGGCTTTCAGTATAATTTTCAAAAAATTACCTAAAATTTTGTATTATATATAATTGTAAATTGTCAGATTTTCATTTCCAGTGGTTTGAATTAATTATCCAATCATTTTTTTCTACTTGTTTCGTATTTTTCAAATCAAGTAAGTGTTGCATATTTGGCCTTATCCTCAAGGTGTATCAAGCAGGGACCATTACCTCATAAACATGTCATAATGATGAATTAATTAAAGCTGGTGAAGCAATCATATTATGCTAATGAACTATACGATGATAGCTAAAAATGAGCAAGTCCAAAAATAAATTTGGAAACCTTTAGGCAATTATTTAATTACAGGACACCTTTAAAGAAGCAAATGATAACTTGAGTGAATATCATTAGATTTCCAGTTATGCAACTTTATGACAGAAGTTAAAAAAAAAAAAACAGCACTCAAAGCTGACATAGATGAAGGCAGATCAGTGCAGTTCAATTAAATGATATTACTGTGTGATAATTATGCATTAAAATTTAATTGTTTAGTTACTTCAGCTGTGTTTGACACCTAAGATGTCACTCAGGTTCCTCTTTATCATTAAAACTGCGTAAATGTACCGTGTATTAAGTAAGCTCATAATATATTGTTACTGACAGAAATCTTGACTGCCTTCAGAGAAGTCCCAGTGTTGCTGAACATAGGTGGTATATTAAAGTATAGCACTCAGATTTTACAATAACCCAGTCTTAATGAACAGATGAGGTTTTCTAATGAGCATTCTATTCTGCAGAAAGGAGGTGAAGGGACCAAAACTGAACTTAATGGTGTCTTAACACTAAAAAATATTCAAGCCAAATCAAAAGAAAAACTTTAATGTATTTAAATACTCCAGTTCGGTTTTTGTGATTTTGAAGATACCTATTAAATGGCTAACTAAATTCTGTAGGTTCTTCTCTTTTTGAACAGAAATTTTCCTCAAGAGTTTTAGGAGCAATAGATATAACTACCCTAATCTGGGTAGTCAGGTTATTCACTCTGCAGATGAGGCCCAACAGAATTAGAAAATAGACTGACAAGAGTTTAATATCCTGAGGGATGCAGATGGCAAATAATGCTCTGAAAACAGTCTGTGTATACAGACTTCACTGGGCTGCCAAAAAAAAAAAAAAAAAAAAAAGCCAAAAAATAAAAAAAACAAGAAAATGTTCAGGCCCCTTTCATTTAAATCAAAACACGAGTGGTATAGATGATTCCTGGTATTTAATATTGTACCAGCCAGAGAGCTTTACTAGGTTTGAGCATGCTCATCCCAAGGAAATCAAGCATAATTTCTATACTCAAGTACACATGACTCAATCACCAGGTTGGAGTATAGCAATTGTTAAATTTCTAGTGAAATTGGGCCATTGCATAACAGTAAATAGAATAAAGAAACAACAGAACAAACAAAAAGTCTTGTATGTCTTGCCTAGACTATTCCATATAATATAGTTACAAACTTTAAAAATACTTGAAAGTGTGATATTTGTATTTTAGCAGTATTTTCCTCTACCACAAGGCTATAAAAATCAGGGAAAATAATCAGGTTCCTGGGCTACTAGTTTCATCTTTTGAAAGTAATCAACTTGGAACTATTATCAGTTTTTAAACATCAGAGGAGAAAGGAGATAGGAAATTCTGTGCTGACTTTTATTAATTTTTCCTGTTGAACTTCTGCCTTGTAGGAATTGTTGCACTGGGAACAATCATCAGGCAAGCACTATAGAATTGATAATGTACATATCTCTGTATATGTATCTTCTCCAAAAATATCTTCACAGGAAACAGGAATTATTTTAGGTTTGCAACCTTACTTTCTCTCAGACATGCTGGCCCATGCAGTTAATATAGCATCATAAAAGTGAGGTCCCAGAAACTTTAATAGTGTTATGCTTACATTATTGAAGGAACAGGTTTAAGCTCTCTATTTTTGGTGCTTTTTAAAATTTTTGTTATTTCCCATTCTAAAGTCTTTTTAACAGTTAGAAAATTCAAAAAGATTCTCCAGCATAGTTGTTCTTGCTGAAGCTCATTGTTACGGAAGTATGACAAATGTGAAATTCCCATAAGTGTAAAGACAAGTGTAATAGATTTCTGACCACTTGTTTTACCAATGGATTGACCCCAGTATTTTTAACTATAAGGAATGATTTATTGTGGATTAAATTGCTATACTGAGCCTAGTGTTTTTTATTCCTTGATGAGAAAACAACTTTCTAAAGCTTTAGTCACCATTTCTTCATTTTCTTAGATTGAGAACATCCACTGGCTTCTGCTCTGAAGACACTTGATATTCTTTTTTTCTCATTCTAATCAGTGGTTTCACATTCTGCTTAAATATACATCTCTTGCTTTCTTTGTAAGTAATATATCTGTCCAAATGAGACATATTTAGGGTTGTCATCAACAAAAAAAGCTATGGATATACTTGCTGTGTAAAGTTTCTTTGTTTGCTTTTCTTCTATGGCTAACACTTAGGGTTATAGCAAAAAAAAATATATATATTGTATATCCTAGTAGTGAGATTCCTTATAGTGAGATGCTCAATGTTCATCTTTGACAATACAATGTAGTTTAAAATGAATTCCACCAAATATTGTGACTGAGAGCACAGTGATAAGAGTATCCTGAAGTCAAAATTTTAGATGAAAATGTAGCCTATTTTCTCCCTCCTCTGAGAAAAAAATAAAAAAAAAAACAAAAAACAATACTCAATAAAATATTGACCCTTCTTATGAAGGAAAAATTTATGAAAGTTTAGTACTTTTTAAACAGACACTCAGCCCTATAAGTGATGACTTCTCTAGTCAGTAGTAACAGCAGCTCTCTCAATTGTTTCTGCTTCATTTCTTTCTCTTTTAAATACAGTGTTACAACTCCGGCATAACATCAGAACAAAGCAAAGCATGATTTTTCCAAAATTGACATCCTCGCCAGGAGAGCTTCTTAGAAGGCTGTAATTGCTCAGTATTCCCTAGAAATAAAGCCACATCAAGTCCAGCATGAAATCAGGTTGAAGAGGTCATTTTCAGAATTTGGTCCAATCACAAAACCAAGCTCCAATCTTTGAAAATCTGATTAGTTTTAATTGCTTTGGCTTGCTGGTTGTTGTTGTTATTTTCCCCTTCAATTTCCTTCATACTTTTTCTGCCAGCTCTGGAGATGGGTAGGCTATTTTTTGGCACTTCTACAAGACTATATAAGGAAAGCAACACCACAGCTGAAGCAATCAGCATTTGCTTCCAGCCAATTATCATGTGACTAGTTTCCATAGATATATCTATAAAGCAGAAAAAAAATACTTCAGAATTCTAATTCCTGCTTCTGTGATTTCTTTTGTTTTGTTTTGTTTTGTTTTGTTTTGCTTCCCTTCCATTTTCCCTGTCAGTTTATTATTTTCAGTGACAATTTTCTTTCAGTCAATTTCACTTTAAATTTTCAACCCATATTCACTTTACAACTATCAGCCACGCTGATGTATTCTGTACAAAGACAAATTTGCAAGATAAGAGGTACAGGATACCTGCTAGTAAATGGCAAAAGTGAACTTTTAAATAGATTTTGTAATTTAATTTACTTTTGCAAACTATGGATGACTTATTCACTGGAAATTGTTAGATGCATAAGTCATTTAATAGCCAGAGGGTTGTTTGTTTCAAATGCCAATTGTATTTGGCTACTCTTCTTTATAGATAAATCATAAGTCTGCTGTAAATCAGCTGTTCAAGCTGTGAAGCAGTTTGCATCGACTAAAATAAAAACACACAACAGAAAAGCTTCACACGCGAAAAAAAAAGAATATAGAATTTGACTTCAAGTCATTAGTGTTGTTATATAAGAGACTGCTCCAAAAGTAATGCCTACCATTTTATCAGGTTGGTCCTTAATGTCAAAGAGGATGTTGGTGTTATGGCAGTAGAGACTGAGCCTTCCTGCAAATATTTCATTACATTTTGTTGTTGCGCAATAGGTGGCAGCAGAGGTGTATGACATGGAAGTGCATATGAACCAAACTGGTGACAGTGAACTCCATGTGGAAAAAAATTTACCTATTGATATTTGTTGACACTTTCTGAACATTTAGTGAGACCAAATGGTAGATGTTAAGACAGTGAGGCAGCGGGCAGAGCATTTCAGTAGTGACAACAGCAACCGTGGATCATCCCCAATGGTGTAGAATTTTATAAGCATAGCATTCAGATTCTTGCTCATTATAGGAAAAAATGCACAGCTAATGCTGGTGACTACACTGAAAAATAATGTCTAATATATGTGAATTTTCTCTATCAAATGGTGTTATTGTGCTCTTTGTATTTATTGTAGTTTTCATGGAAATAAACAGGAGGAAATAAACAGAATGACATACATACTACAAAAAATAGTACAAAAGATGGTTGGTTACAGCATCTGTTATTAATGAGGAATAGCTCTTACACTTCTCTCTGTGGGATCCACCCTATCAGAGATTTACAGAGGATCACTTCAGGATCATGTATGCTATTTTTCCCTTCTGCTACACAGTTCTAGGGATGGGTTATTCACAACCTCTCTGGGACAAGTGTTCCATCCTGAGAGTGAAAAATTTCCCACTGATATCTAATCTAAATTCTCCCTCTTTTAATTTAAAACCATTCCCTCTTGTTCTTTACATCTACCCATTTTAAAAGTGTATTTCCTGATTATAATCTCCCCTTAAATATTGTAAGGCTATAAGGAGGTCTCCTTGGAGTCTTCTCCAAACTGAAGAAGCCCAGCTCCTTCAGCCTGTTTTCACAAAAGAGGTGATCTAGCCCTCATCTTCATGATCTTTCTTTAAAAGTCCAACATCTTTCCTGCACTGGGGGCCCCATACTTGGATGCAATACTCCAAATGGGGCCTCACAAGGACAGAGTAGAGAGGCACAGTCACCTCCCTCACTCTGCTGGTCACCTCTCTTCTGATGCAGTCCAGGATACCACCAACCTTCAAGGCTGCAAGCAAATACTGCTAGCTCATGTAAAATTTTTTCACTATAACATGTGGCGATCAGGCAGAGGGCTTAGTTAGATGTATGTACTGTCCTGCACTGTTTTACATGCAACCAGTCTTTTAATTCCCTTTTTTTACCTAGCTCCCCTCTTTGTTCCTTCTGCTCCCCCTTCACTCTGCACACCACCCTGGAGTTGTTTTCTGGAGAAACTAGATGCTTATGGCTTTGACTGGTCAAAGAGTCTTAGCTGTTCTCAGAGGGTCATGGTGAATAGAGTTCAATCTAGTTCATAGCTGGTCACCAGTGGTTTTCACAGGACTCTATATTGGAGCCAGTTTAGTTTAATGTTTTTGTCAATTATCTGGATGAGTGGACTGAGTCCACATTTAGTAAATCTGCAGAAAATATCAAGTATGTCAGGACTGATCTGCTTGAGGGTAGGAAAGCTTGGATGAAGGATCTGGATAGTCTAAATCAATGGACTGAGTCCAAACACATGAAGTCACATTAACAAGACTGAATTCCAGGCGCTGCACTTGAGTCATAGAAGTCCAACACAGTAGTAGAGGTGTGGAAAAGAGTGGCAGAAAAGGCTTTTGGGGTGATGGTTGAGTGACAACCGAGCGTGAGTGAGCAGTGTACCCAGGTGGTCAAGAAGGGCACTGACATCCTGGCTAGCATCAGAAATAGTGTAACCATCAGGAATAGGGAAGTGATTGTCCCTTTTTAAGAGTCATGGCTGAGACCACGCCTTGTATATTGAGTTCAGTTTTGGCTCCCACAGTATAAGATGGGTATTGAGTTGCTTGAGCATCTGCAGAGTTGGCCAACAAAGTTGGTAAATAGACTAGAAAACAAGACATACAAGGATCAGCTAACTGGGGTTTTCCAGCCTGTAATAAAGTAGGATAAGGAAAGACATCGTAACTTTCTACAACTAACTGAAAGAAAATCGCAGCAAGTAGAGTGTAGGCCTCTTTTCTCTTTTGACAAGTGATAGAACATGAGGAAATAGCCTCAAGTTGCACCAGGGGAGGATTTAGACTGGATATTATGAACAATGTCTTCATGATCAAATATTGGATATGGCTTCCAAGAGGAGTGAATAGAATCCCAGTTCATAGAAGTATTTAAAAGACATGAACATGGTTTACACTAAGGGACATATTATAGTGATGGGACTCAGTAAGTTACACTTATACTTTGACTTGATCTTGACAGTCTCTTCTAATGTAATTGTTTCTATGAAGCCTTGATTCTGTGACTTTAGAAGCAATTATGTTTGCAAGAGGAGAAAGAAAGATAAGAAAATAAAGGAAACCCAAGTTTGAAAACTTGTTTTGAACTACATACCAGAAAAATGTTGAGTTTGACCTGTCAGCAAATAACTGCCTGGAATTTATGCAGAACTTTTATGTTGAAAACTTATTTAATTTGAAATGGAAACCAAACATAGTTTTTGAGGTTAATAATAATGACAAGTCTGGGGGTATCTCAACCTGATGCATAGTAATGCAGTCTGTATAATAAACAAAACAAAACCAGAAAGATATAAAGGAATAAGCAAACTTCTGTACATTAACTGTACGAGTGTTCTTTTCTCTCTAGTCCTTTCATGTGATACTATCATTATCTATTTCTTCAGCTATCCTAAGAAAAATTACAACTGTGTGAGAATATGTTAACACAATTTATTCTTCTTACTGTGAACCAAGCAAAATTTTCAGATGAACTGCAGATCTCAGAATTACCCTCCATGTTCAGAACTGTAGTAACAATCAATACCTTTTTTAGCTAATCATGGAAATACCTAATGCACTTGTCACAAATACATTTTTTTTCCCTGAAACACAGATTAAGCAAATTTGTTGCTGCTGAAAATTTTCTAAATGAAGAAACAATCCTTTCTTGTCCTTGATGATAATGATGAAAATTAAAAGCACTGTTTTTTTTTTTTTTTTTTTTACTTTTCCTCAAAAATATACTGCGAAAATTGTTTTGTTTTGTTTTAATTTAGGGAAAAAGTATTTTCTGAATTTTAGAGTAAATAATTCAATACAGAAACTTATAAATATTTCTTGAAATAAATTTCATTTTGTTGTTTGAAAGAAAAGAAAAAAAAAAAACAACACTAGAAATCTACACCGTATTTGACTTCTCCCAGTCACAGATAATTTTAAACTTTTAGCCAACTGTACACCCTGCAACATCCACAAAGTGTTCTCACATCACTCTAGAGGGCATAACCACATATTGAATTTATTTAATGCTGTAGAAGTACTATTTCACTTAATTAAAGCCCATCTCCCATAATGTTTGAGCTGCTTTTTACAGGGAAAACAATCAACCACATGTAAGGAAATCAGCAAATATGTAATAGGACCACAAAGACCCTACCTGGAACCAGCAGTGGACCTAGATATATGTTTTGTGCAGTGTAAATGCAGTCATTCAGCTATTGGGTGACTGAAAAAATTACAAATATGAACCATTCCATGCTTGACTAGGGTCAAAGGGCTGGTTCCTGGAGGCCAATCCAGAAGCATAAATGAAACTAGTGCTGGTATGTTAAAGCTAGAACTGGGATGTCTACATTCATATTGCATGTATTTCAGCTGTTTTACAGAATGATTGCTTTTCAGTTATAGCTTGCAAGAATGACTCAGGTTTACATATGGTAAAACTACATGGTTGTGATTTTTTTGTGTATTTTTCTTTTTCTCTAATAGATTCTGAGATTGTTGATAATTCAGTTAGTAAAAAACAATTATAAATCTTGCTTCTAACTTAAGTGTAGAGCTCCTTAAAATTAATAGTTAATTTTCATCAGTCACTGGGCTTTGCACAGGCCTGTCTCGATCTGTATTCATCAGTAAGTTAAGAAAAAACTTTTACCAGTGATAAAACAGACAACACTTCTGCACCCTCACATTAAAAGGAAAAAAAAAAAAAAGAAAGAAAAAAATACCAAATTAAATAAGTGATGGGGAAAAACCAAGGGAACAGCAATGGCCCTTGAAGACAGAACTTCTTCCCACTGTAACTGGAATTTATGGAGGGGAGGAGCAAGATTACTATTCAATCAGAACTACTTGGTAGTACAGAGCAGAATAGAAGAATAAAGGTAGAGGATTCATGATGGGACACTTGATAATGGAAAAAATAATCTGAGAAAGTTTTGGAAAGGACAGATGTTCTCATACAAATACAAATATGACATAATTCATAATAACTGACACTCTCTTTAGGGTCTTCTAGAGATGTCCATCACTATCAGTGACTTTCCAGAGTAATACAGTTGGGATTTTGGCACTCTTACTAATCTAACTAAGAACTATCGATGTAGATCTGTATTTACTTTTCATGTTTTCACTTCATATGCTTCTGAAGGTTTGTACATTAGACAATAATTCACATCATATTTTTTAAAATATATCTTTTGGCACACGCCTGAGTCATTTCCAATGAAATATGTGGATTCAAACATGTTACAACAAGCCCTTATTTAATTAATAATAATAAATCTAATAATTGTAGACTGATCTCTGTACAACAAAATAAATGGCATAACTGAATTATGGTTTTCACTCACTGTCTGTTAGAATAACACAAATGTTCTATGAAGCTTGGAGAACAGGAGAACAGAAGTCCACACAGCGTAAACAGTTTTTTATTTTCTGTGTTATTAAAGCTTTTTGTCTAGTCAGTTTGAAGCACCAATTAAAAAAATAAATAAATCAACTTTCACTGGCAAATGAATACTAATGTATACATATGTGTGAATACACTCATACCCACAAAATTTTGTTGGGGTTAAAAATACCACATACATGACAGTAAAAATCACTCTGATTATTTCTCAGGTTTTAAAAGTCTAATTACTGTGAATTATTAATGAATACAAAAAAGCCATATCAATAACCAAGTTAAAATTACTGCACAAATCACTTTCCCTAGTATTCCTCTTTCCTTTTCTCTGCTGTTGCATCTATCCTTTCTAAGTGCCTGTAAATTCAGCCTGCCCTGAAAGAAGAAAAAGGGTTACCCACAACTTGTGTACTCTGTCAGCAAGAGAGAGGACCTAAAAGTAGATGCAGCTAACTCATCTTGGACTCTGATAGCATATTTTTGCTTAAACAAGTGGCTGCTTTCCCCAAGAAATGATAATCACAAGTGGAAATGTTGACCAGTTCCAACTGGTTAAGGTCACCCCATCCTCCCAAGAGAGACCTGCTCTCACCTGACTCGGGCATTGGATGGTGATGACTGATGGGGGAAGCCAGACATTTCAGGAAATAAAGAATGTTAAAAATTGTGTGTTATATTCTGTAAAACAGATTCTAGTCCATTCTTTTCAAATAAATATTTTTCCACAAACCCAAGCACAGACTGTTGATTTATTTACTGCATATAATGGAAAGTTTCCTGAAAAATGCATTACTACTTAGAATTAATTGCACTTCTTGGAACTGATAAATATATGCATGGATTGTTACAACATGCTTTTGAATATTTTCTGGCCTTAGACTTTCTTTCTGCTGTGCATACAACAATGCCTGGTACTTACTCAGATAATTTCAAAAAAATAATTACTTTCTGGATGTTCCCCCCCCACCCCCCAAGCATTTTGGTACTCATAGTGGAATTTAATTATGCATGAAATAGCATTGTATTCCTGCATAAAGTAAAGTAAAGAAGGCCCTTTGCATTACTTCTTGTCCTTAGCAAGGAGCTACAGCAGCTTAAAGCTGACATGAGCCATATCAGCTGCGTGATGGGCCTGCCACACAAATAGCTCCAACTTGCACAAATCAGAAATAATAAAAAGCCTTCTACAGATTTAATACCCACATTTAATAAGTGCTAACAACTTCCTGATTAAATGCTCACTTTGAGAGCTGAGAAATCAGGATCTTTTTTCAGAGTGATTCATAATTGTTTAACCAAACAAAACTGTACTTGAAGTATTTGGATAGAAAAGGTTCAACTTTCTTTAAAACTGAAGGGTGTAAATAAAATATGTCACTGGCAATTTAGTATAATGCTTGTATTCTGGTTTAAAGTGTTGTAGTGTTTGAACTATGCTGTAACTGCTAGAAATCTGAAATTTCTTTGGGACAGTTGGTGAACTGTGACTATCAGTTTGCATTTGGTTAAAAGATTTTAAATAAATCTGTTGTGCATGAAGGCTGTATTTGTATGGGCAACTGTTTGATAATGAAAGTAATGATCCATCAACATTTTCTCTTCATTATGATTAATGTACATTTTGTAGAAGTTTTCAGTTAGAAAGAGTATGTTCTTCACTCAAAACTGAGATGAAAATTGAATAATGTTAAAGTTTGACAGGATTTTTTTTTTCAAATAGGTGAAAGATGTTCATAGCACTTTCAGCCCAGAGTAATATCAGAGTACTTCTTACATAGTAAAAGCACTGTTACAGCAGTTATTAGCTTCTTGTGTGCTGAGAAAGCATTATATGAAATGTTAGGGCTTTCTCCAATGGAGAAAGCAGACCCTTGCTAGGAAGGGCTAGAGTTCCATCTGTAGATGGATAGTCTGAAGCAAAGCAGAAGCATCCAGGAAGATACATTTATGAATGCTAGTACAGAAGGAAATTTGCTTGTATAGTTATTGTGATGCCTAATGCAAAGTATGATGAGCAATTACATTGTATCACCAAAGAAAATCTATAGTATGGCACTGTCTTCTACAGATAACCTAGTACATTTTATGAAATAATTATGTTTTCTTAAATATAGTGGCACTCAAATAAATAAGCAAATACTATAAATTTACAAACACAAATACTACATGTAACGAAGAGAAACTGTGGGCATTCTTCTGCAACCATGTTTTTAGAGAGTAGGTACAGTATTCTAGGAATTCATCCAACTGAATATGCACGTATTCTGTTCTACTTCATTCTCCTCATACAATACTATCGGTGTATTCCTGAAGTTAAAAAGTAGAAGAAACAGGCATTTAAGAGAAATAAAAAAGTAGATTCAGATTTAAAAATTCAAAAGCACTCCAATCTACCACTTGGCTGCCTTTCCCTTTCTAATTTTCATAGCAACTACGTTCTTCCTCTCTGTTTTCTTAATATTATTAATATATATATATATATTTTTAAGTGAGATTTAAGACAAGTAAGGCCATTTAATAAAATACAACACAGCTACTTAGACAGAAGATATATTATCATATTTTATAGTGCCTAAGATTTTCCTGTTTAAAAAAAAATGTATGGACACTCATTTCTTTGGTTTTCTTAGTACAGAACTAGGGTAAATACTTTTGAACTGTAAGTACATGTTGGTCTGTATCCATCCTGTGACAAACGGACTGCACTATTGCTTTTGGATAAAATTTCAGTTTAAGTCTATCACAAAGTTTCTATTAAAATCATGTCAATTGGAATTCCTTTTTGTTTCATTCTACTTCTTATCTAAATGATTGAGAGCACTTGAACAGAATCCATACAAGTGATCTTAAATCTCTGACCATCATTATGTACTTATTTACACTCCAACTCACTAGACACCCAGTCACATTTTTGTTCAGTGGAAAGGAGGTTTTAATAATCCTAAACATTTAAGACTCATACCTTCTGCATTATTACTCAGACAGGTACAGGACAAAAGGACAGAATGTTCCACTAATAAATGATATTCCTAACTCTGACTGATGGTATTATTCTACCCTAAAAAGTCCTTTCCCAGGGTATGAGGAAGGAGTACATTTCTTATATCATCATCAGCTTTTATTATGTCTTAATCCATATGTGGAGGTCATTTAAGTATAGTTATGTACTCAGTTCTCACTTTTTCCTTTTTTTTTTTAATGAGACAAGTGTTTTCTATAGAAAATATATAAAATATTAGAAAAAATCTAAACTAAACCCTAACTCCAAATACTTTCAAAACACACATTTAATTGTTAAATCTGGATTTAGTTCTAATTAAAATTATCTACTGCTCAAAAGAAAAAAATCAAAACCGAAGTCTTTTGCCTTTTGAGTCATGATTTACTCAATATACAGTTTTAGAACACAGGGGTAGGTGGATGAGATATACTGTTCCAGTAAGGAAAGTTAGAAGAATACAAAGGAGATTAAATAGGCCTGAACAGGAGGTTAACAGTTAGGGTAAGAGCCACTGAAAGAATATTGGGATGTAATAGAAGCTCCAGGAAATAATGATCTTGGAAACAAGTTCCTTCTAAAAAAAAAGTATATATATATATATATATCTTTTTTCTTCCCCTTCCATTTCTGTCTAGACAGTTTCAAATGCCCAGAATTGTTTATAAGTACTAAGAAAATTCTGCAGAAATTGGAAGAGAGGTCTTACTTAAAAATCCTACAGAATGATTTAAATTTTTCTAAGTAACAAGTTTTATGTGTAGGAATATGTGAACATTAATTGTTCTCAAAAAAATTATAAGTTTTCATTTTACTTATAAGAATATTCATGGAGATTTCTTCTAAAAAAATACAAATGTAAAGGTGATATTCTTTGTGTGAGTAGTACTTGAAGCTATAACTCAGATAAGAAAGCAAAGTGCCATGTTTCATTGCATGCCATGAGAGAACATTCTTTGGGGCATTATTTGAGCGTATGGTTTTATTTATTTATTTATTTATTGAAGTCAATTGCCCAAAGTTATATAGGACTGTGAAATAAGAATCATTTTTATAGTCAAAAAGAACTTGAGAAGGAAATGTGACAGGACAGTTTCCATACTCGCTGTGTTGAAATTTGCCATAAGGATTTTGCCCAAGACAGGAGATAGAAATACATGCTGAATTGTGCACAAGTTTTCTGATGCAGGGAACTGCTCAATAGGTTCCAAAATTCACAATCATTCCCATATGAAAATGAATGCTCTTTTTCGCTTTTGAAAAACGTGAATTTCATAAAGGAAAAGGCACATATACATTGACTTCTGTCATATGTCCAAACTTAATTTTGACTAAAACAAGTTTTTAAAATCGTATCGTATAATATTTTTACTGCAACACTGAATTACTATACAGGCTGTCACATGTGGGTGGCTGTCAACAAGCTGTACTTCATTACATTATGCCTCAGATCTGCAGTGAGCCATTATGACTCATTAAGGATCAGAATCATTTGTGCTTAACTGTAGCTTCTGCACTTTTTCATCTCACTGTCTATTTTTGTACATAAGATGTGTTTCTATATTTGTGTCATGCATAAAAATAAAAATTAATCGCAGTGATCCAGAGTGAATATATTAATACAGATTAAGACCGAGTTTGTAATTACAGGGTCTTCAGTACATGAAAAACAGGTGATACTAAAAGTCATCATTACTTTACAGCTGAAACTAATGAACATAACATGAATCAAACATTCATTTGGAATTTATGTAACATAAACTAAAATGACCTTGAATGTACAAGTGAATCTTGAGAAGTATGAAGCCAATGAAGGTAGGGCGCTTAACACTTCAAGTATCTTTCTGTAGAACTAAGCCTAAAGTGAATATACCCTGCAGTATTCATGGTGAAGTATCTGCGTAAATGCAATTAGTCACAGCACTCAGGAAAAGTAACACATTATTTTCCTCAAAACAGTCATATACAAATACTTGTGTTTATAATTTTTAATAAAGCTGACACATAGAACAGTGTTAAAATAGTGCTTTGGTAATGTCGGTACATGGAAAACGCTTTAAAACAGTTTGTCAAAAGGTACAATTGAAAAATTTCAAAATCACACTTTGAAATGTATGAATAAATTATGTCACTTCTTTAAATGAAAGGAACAAAAGTTATGCTTTTATTATAACAGTTCAGTCATAAATAGTATGAATGTACTAAAAATAAGGACTGGTTTGCCTTCAAATCAGAATTTAAAGTGGCTTCAACTTTGTTCTAACTTAAATATTCAAATTCTTTCTAGATAAAATCTGTTGTATACCAGTTTGCCTCTGAAAATAAAATGTTTGCTGAGCTCCACAGCCATTTTTGAATCAACATTAATATCATACATTTCCACGCAGATACACTGCCTTAGAGTCAGTAACAAGTCTCCTTGTCCTGTCTTTCTGAGAAGGACAGAAGGAAAACTGGTGTAGGACAAAGGTAATATAAAGAGGAGGAGGATCTCTTGTTCCTTACTACAATAGGAGTAGATGTTTTATTTGAAAACTGACAGTACTTAAACACAGGATGCAGCGCTGAAATATTGCTTCCAGGCGCAGTCCAAATAACTATCCTTGCAGTCTAAATCATTTCCTTTTTATAAGTCAAACTGAAGGTGACTGTTTTACCAAGCTGCCTTTCTAGTTGCATTATAAATGGAAGTTGAAAGAATATCTGTGTCCAGGACACAGGACTCATACTGACAAGAGTATAAAAGCCTAGCAATGCAACTGTGAGTCTGGGACACAAATGAGATTTATTCTGTCAGACTGGCCTCTGAATATATTTTGCAGAACAGTTCTTTGCCTCCCTTCATCATCACTTACTCTTAATAAAGCACTGCCAAAATGCCTTTTTCAGAACTGAGGGAAGGTGTTTTATGCACAAGAAAAATAACTTGCAAAAATCTATTCTTATTTGATATTCTGCCATCCTTAACCACTGCTGTTAACAGAGAAGGATCAATCATCAGTTATTATTTTAGGTTTTATGGGAAAAAAAATCCAAGGTTTTAAAATTATTTTTGCTTTACAAATAGCCCTGTAGATTTTTCTGTGTACTGAATAGCATTTTTGAACTATTTACATACCAGATCTTCAGCTGGCCTAGATCAGTGTAATTCTATAAAATCCAGAGGAGGTATGCTGTTTAAAGCAACAGTGAAAACTGGACTATGTTCTAGCCTTCAAAGAGGACACTGATCAATGAACATGCTTTTAATCAATGGGTCTGTTTGTAAAACAGGCTGCTTTTTAGTGTGAGATGTGGGGCTATACTACCTGATCTATACTCTGAAAAATGCTTTAATAATGAATAAAAATTCTCTTGTATTACAAGCACCCTATGGATTCTCACCCCAAATAGTATTATTTGAAATGAGGGAAAACTTTGTAGAGTCACTTGAGGATGCAATTTAAAAAAGTATAGCTGAGAGCAAAAATAAAAATATTTTTCATAATGGTGTTCATTTTCAGAAAGATTCACAGCAGCAATCACTCTCTAAACCTATTGCTTACCTTTACCTCAGGCAGAAATGCAAAGAAGATTAATAAGGTTTCTAATAAAAGAAAAACTTACAGCTTCTTTAATAGATATCCTTCTTTCATAAACACTGAAACTAAAATATTGCTAAGTATCATACTATTAATGCTTTGAACATGATCTTTAATACTTTATTTACTATTTTGCATGCTTCAAGGTCATAGAATTGTGAAGTTCATGTGAATAGACATACAACTAATTTGGGACTCTGAAACATTTTTAACTTCCTATATGAATATAGATGTGAATCATGATATTCAGCACATGTTGACCTTGGTAATAGAACTGGCAAAATAGACCTGGTAATAGAACTGAACAAAATAAAGTTATTCAAATCACTGTATTATGTCTCAAATTTAGAGAGGATAGCTGTTGTAGCCACAGTATATTACTTGATCATACCCTTTTTCTGAAACATTTCACAGTGCAGATGTAATACTACATAAACTTTTCCAGACAATTTCAATACAAAACCAGGAAACAGGTTAATGCAATTCACATTCACCAGCAACTGCTATATCTGAATCTCCAATACATTTACTAATTTCTTAAAGGCAAAAAAATTAGTGAACCAAGTCCATCTCATTGAAAAGAGGAGGAACATCACACCTCCCTAAAGCATCCAGTACTTTGAAAATCCATCATAGAACATATTAACTTCTAGTTTCAATTAGCATTGTCTATTATCCCTCAAGGTCAGTACTTTAATTTGAACTTCATTAATTATAATTTCATCTCAGAAAAAGTCATTATCTAATTATTATTTAATTGTACATTATTATTACTTAGCTTTATAAGGCAGTTGAGGGTAGACTTAATATAGGGGGCTTCAAGCAAAGTTGAACATGTTTCTTTTTAATGCACACTGTTTTAAGAAATGATAAATACAACAATCAAATGGTGAGCAATGGGATAAAACAGGACTGTGAGAAAATAAGAAAGGCTCTGTGATATTTCTCATGGATACAAGATATGCATCATGAACACTGTGTTTTGTACCCCACAACAAATGTTCCAACTCAGGCATAAAAATGCAGCTTGAGTCTTGAATAGCCATGTAATTCTCTGCTGAGAATCACTCAGCAGGAGGCTGAATGCACAGTTGTTATCTCACCTCTACTACCATTTTGATCTCTCTTACCACTAGGAGAACAGTTTAAAACATCTAAGCCAGTTGTGATATATACTAGAGTATTTTAGTCTGAGTTGCAAGCTACTTCTTTCTCTTCATACTGTTGAATTTAGTATGGCTTGAGTTTGCCAAAAGACAGTTCAGTGAAGTAGACATGGTGAGAACTAAAAGAAAGTCTCATTAGATTACACTCCCATCACTGGTCTGATTCACAGTCCTCTATTTAATATTTACTGAATCAGGAACAAATTGCCCATAGAGGAGGTGGATGTTTTGTTGATATTCAAGATCAGGCTGGCTGGGGATCTGAGCAAACTGATCTAGCTATGGATGTCCCTGTTCATTTCAGGAAAGTTGGACTAGATGACCTTTAAAGGTCCCTTCCAACTCAAACAGTTCTATGATTTCATGACTGTCACTGTGTAGTCCGTAACGAGTATTCATTTCCTTTTTCTCAAACTAGACAGATAGCTAATGAACTCAGAGTATATCATATTAATATCACTATGATATGCAAAAAGATATTACCAGCTTAAAATCTATCACATGAAGCTTTTATTCACATCTAACAAGACTGAAATGATGTTAAAAAGTGAAAGGGAGGAAAGCTATCTTTGCAGAGGATTGAGCTATCTGTGCTTTAATTTGTGATTCTTTTGAGACCAAAACAGACCATCATTGCCACTGAGAAGCTTAGTTATTTCAAATACAAGGGTCATCCACTACAAGAAAGATGAACTGTGCAGATCTATCAAATAAAGGACAGTTGCTTTGATTATTTATTAAAAGTAGTTATGACTAAAGTACGGATGTTCTTCAGGATGATAACTTGAAGTGTCATCTGAATTTCTGTTACCATTATGAATAAAGTACTCTTTTATGTATTCCTTGAATTTGCCTTCTGAGAATCATTCAGTTGTCTTCAGTTCTTGCTAACAGCAGCTTTCTTGGTATCCATAATTTTATAATTCACAAATTATGCATTTTTTGAACATTTACAGCTAATTAACAGATAATATAAACCTTCACAAATATATTCATATAAATCTGAATCAGATATAATATGCTAGCCAGGCTAAAAACCTTTTGTTATTCTTCTGCAAACGTTGGGGTATTCAAGTAAAACAAGCACTTATACTCATGGAAACAAGTATATTTCACCAAAAATATTTATTAAAAATGCATTTTGTGTTTCGTGTAATTCGTGTAGTGAAGGAATAACAACAAAAATTTATTTGGGTTTGTAACTAATGGAAAGCCTGCCAATTGATTAATTCTAATTAGTGTTATGAATTAAAAACTCATATACATAAATTATAAGTCAATATTTACATTTCACTTACAATATTTGTACTCCAATTTTTTATTTGCAGTAATTATTTTGTTGAATGTCTTTTAGTCAAGGCAGCTACCTGGGATATCTATTCGTATTGAGCAACTTTTCTATATTTCTCATTTTTTTCCACAAAGATCCAGTGCTTAAATTAAATACTGACTGTTTATTACAAGACTCAAACTCCATTAGACTTCATCTAAACACCTAAATAAATCAGATATTTTGCCTATAAAATAAATATTCTGTTCAATGAAGAAAACCTTAAAGATTTTTTTAAATGTAATTCTCTCTAGAGCATTATCTCAAGTGAGTTCCCTTTTCGGTGTGTTGGATTCATACTGTAAACAAATGTTTTGTACTTCACTAAATCACAGAATTTTATTTTATACATTTTAATGTATTTTATTTAATAAATTTAAAATTTATTGAATGAAGTCACTTGAGGCTAGACATCTAAGAACATCTCCAAAATAATTTCTAATATTGACTAATTTGTTAAATTGTTTACTTTTAAAGAAAATTATTTATTTTCTTCAGAATTATTAAGACCTCTGTTCTGTAAGTAGTCCATAAGAAACGAATTTTATTTTCCTATGTCTCTTTCCACTGGCTGACAACATCATTATATTCTCCAGTCTTCTTAAAGCTGCACTTGAACAATAATATGATCTGCAGCATTTAACAGACATCACTATGAAATCTTCTCTAGGAATAGGACTGTCAGCAAGTTTACTGATGGCTCCAGGCTGAGTGCAGCTGACACAACAAAAGGGAGGGTTACCATTCAAAGGGATCTCAAGAAGTGGGCACACAAGAATCTAATGAGGTTTAACAAGGCCAAGTGCAACATGTTGTGCTTCAGTTGAGGCAAGCCCAGATATGAGTACAGACAGAGAAGAACTCATTGAGAGCAGACGTGCAGAGAAGTACTTGGAGGTACTTATGCACGAGATGCTTGACTTTAGCCAGCAGTGTGTACTTGTGGCCTGGAAAATGAACAGTATCCTTGGCTGCATCAAGACAGAGGGCAAGTAGTGAAATTGTCCCCCACAATACTGCCCTTGTGAGGTCCCATCAGGAGTTCTAAGTCCAAGCCTGGGGCCCCCAGCACACAAATTATATGGAACTGTTGGAGAACCTTTCCGGTCCTACTCTGGAACTGATCAAGGATCTGGAGCACCTCTTCCATACAGAAGGTTGAAGGTGCTGGGCATATTCTGCTTGGAGAAGAGAAAGCACTAGAAGAGACCTCACTGTGGCTTTCCAGGTTGATTATGAGCAGGAGATGAACTGACTCTTCACATACCCTGATAGTGATAGGACAAGGGAGAATTGCTTTAAACAAGAAGAGAGGAGATTTAGGTTAAATATTGGGAAGAAAATTTCTACTCAGAGGGCAGTGAGGCACTGGCCCAGACAGACTGTAAGTGTTTCATCTCAGGAGACTTTCAAGGTCAGGTTGGATGGAATCCTGGGCAGCCTGATCAAGTGACTGGCAACTCTGCTCATGGCAGGGTGGTTGGAAGTAGATTATCCTTAACGTTCCCTCCCAACTAAGTCATTCTATGATTCTGTGACTTCATTTCTGAAGATGAAAGCACAGGAAGTACTTACCAATCTTTCACCTGTAGCCAGCTCAGAAAGAATGACAAGAGATTAAGCTGACTTGCAAAAGAGTGGTATGTGTTTTTGAAAGACTGAGAAAATGACTGGAATAAAATAACTGGAATTTAATTTCTGCACCTGCTTTTATTTGTCTTTGAGGGATACTTGGACACTTAAGGTTATTTAAGAGAAATCATTTACTTAACAGTGTAATGAGAGATTAAATAGTGAAATTCTGATAAATTTTAAAAGCCTGCTATTTATTCTTATTAAGTGCCTCAGAAAGGAAGAAGCTTGCAGAGGCAGAACTAGATGCAGACTGAGGAATACTCCAGAACAAGTTGTCTTCAGATACTTCTGAAGAGATCTATGTTATCGGGCCATCATCCCTTTCAAGACATTTTCTGCTCCAATAGTACATAGTTTAGTAGAGCACTAAGTCAGTAATACTTTGTTATCTAACTTTTGATCAGAATGGCAATGAGGCTTTTGCACTGTTTGAATAACAGTAGAAGGCTACAACTGTTATTTGGCATAATTAAAAAACAGTAAGTCAGATAAGGAGTATCCAGCAATCTTTCTGAGGCTGTGATAACCGTAAAACACTAAAGATGTCTGAGTAAAGATGGGAGAAGAAAAAAGATAGTCCTTATGTCCTGAATTCTCATATCAAAACTTCAGAGACAGGTCATCCTAACCTAGATGAATATATGGGAATGTAGCTATCAATGCTAAGTGTATGACATAATCTCTGTGGAATTACATACAACTCATACACACAGAATGCTAACACAGAATAAAAGTACTAGGAGTGAAGAGTTTATGTAGGGACCTGGGTGTCCTGGTGGACGACAGGTTGACCATGAACCAGCAGCGTGTTCTCATGGCCAAGAGGGCCAATGACATTCTGGGATGCATTAAAAAGAGCATGGCCAGCAGGTCAAGGGAGGTGATCCTCCCCCTCTACTCTGCCCTGGTGAGGCCTCATCTGGAGTACTGTGTCCAGTTCTGGGCTCCATAGTATAAAAAAGACAGGGATCTCTTGGAAAGAGTCCAGCACAGGGCCACAAAGATGGTGAAGGGCCTGGAGGATCTCTCCTATGGAGAAAGGCTAAGTGAACTGGGTCTGTTTAGCGTTGAGAAAAGAAGGCTGAGAGGGGATCTGATCCAGGTTTATAAATATCTGAGGTGTGGGGGACAAAGTGGCGAGGCCAGACTCTTTTCAGAAGTGTTTGGAGAGAGGACAAGGGGAAATGGACAGAAACTGCAGCACAGGAGGTTCTGCACGAATGTGCACAAGAACTTTTTACGGTGAGGGTGACGGAGCACTGGCACAGGCTGCACAGGGGGGTTGTGGAATCTCCTTCTCTGAAGATATTCAAGACCCACCTGGACGCCTACCTGTGTGACCTGGTGTAGGGAACCTGCTTTGGCAGGGGGGTTGGACTCGATGATCTCTTGAGGTCCCTTCCAACCCCTATGATTCTATGATTCTGATCAGTTACAGGTAAAGAAAAATAGTTACTATGAAATGTTTTGCTAGTGAATTAATTTAGAAAAGCTTTACTTTAAACTCTAGCAGTAGCCTGATTTGCCAGGCCCTTAACTATTTCCATCACAGTGATCTCTTAATACTTCAAAAATGCACATATTTATTGAGTTGCAAAGAAGGGAAGCTAAATAGTCTAGACCTCAAAACTGCTTTGAAAGAATCTCGGAGCTAGTACTGATACATTTCTGTGGTCTACATTTTCCACAGGGTAAGAACAAATCTCCTTCCCTTTCCTGAATCACTTGTACATGTGTACCTTCCAACATTCTATTGTACAACTCCATAATTCATAGACAGGTCTACACCACCCACAGGTACAGGGTTGCAATCTTAGGATTGCAACGACCATATTGCATCTGCACAAACCGTGAGGAGATGCAGCTTAGTAAGACCTCAGGTTATGTCAGAGGCCACAGCATCAGCATCACAAGAAGAAAATGAGCAGATAAAAAGAAAACCAGCATCTAAGATAATGTAATACTGAAGAATATTACTAGAGACATGCATCCTCCTGAAGTAACAAGGCAGAAAAGCTATTGAGTAAATGATATCAAACATCACTAGAACTTGTTGCAGGCACAGCAAGATCTCGTGAGAAGAGACAATTCCTCGCTTTTGCAAAGTTGCTTCTAGAAAGTTTTAGAAGGTAGAATGCTGCGTCACTTAGGAGTAGTAATGCGCACGCGCGATCCTAACTTATATAGTGATGCTGCTGCTAACAATAAACACCATTTGCTGTTCACCACATTGGTGTGAAGTGCAGTCATTTGGCTCCAGCCAGGCAGGTCAGTTGCGCAGACGCTAGCGGGGCTGGATCCGTAGGCCACTAACTCCTCGAAAGGGCAACAAATGGTGACCCTGACATGATAAGTGATGTCGTCAGGAGTTTGACATTGCCTGCGAGCCTGTGGAACCAAGACCGTGGAAGGCCAGTGTGGCGACATTCCGCCGAAAGGGTGGTGCCTGTGGCGTCTTGAGTGCCAAGTCCGTCGGTAGCCACAGAAGTTGGGAGCGGTGAAGATACTGCGGCCAGCAGCTAGGCATTCCCGAGCGCGTGATATCGGAGCCGTTCCAGTATGGAGCAATTAATTAAGGTACTCCTTTATTTGTCTAAAGATTACTGTAGCAAAAATGCACCTTCAAAGAAGGAGATTGCTAAGCTTATGTCTTGCTTGATGGGGGAGCAGATTATCTTCGCCCCCCGGGATGTTATTCACCCCGAAAAGTGGGATGACATCATGGCCGCCCTAGCACGGTATTCTATGCGGGATACTGCGACTAAGAAAGCCATGGAGTTACAAACTTGGGGGTTGGTGCTGACGGCACTTAAAGTGGCCAGGGAGGAAGGGAAGCTCACACGCACTGTGCGCAACCTTGACAGCCTTGAGAATGTTACGGGGGGCAAAGGGGGTTGGGAGGCTCTTCTCTTTTCACAGTTGATCGCGTGGAGAAAAGTGCGCAACAAGGACCGTTAGACTCGAATAAGATGGTGCCCTCTCTGAGGCTAACCGGCAAACAGAAATCCTGTCCAAAGCTATCTATTCTCTCAATCACTTTGAAAGGGGCGATAACAACCAGTGTCCAGTACAGAAACACTGGCAGCCGAGAATCATAACGGAGGGACCACCGGTGAAGATTAAGACAGATGGAGGACTTTGGGAAAAGGGTTGGTCAATATTGGTATGGGGTAGAGGATTTGCCGCAGTAAAACATCAGGAAACAGGGAACATCTTATGGATCCCCTCGAGAAAGATTAAACCAGACACGGCAAGTAAAACACTAGACACCTCAGTTTCCCATTTAGGTTCTTCTTGTGGGCCGAAGGCGACCTACGAAGGAGAAGCAGCCGCTGCTGATGAGGCCTCCAGCTCTCAACCTGGATTACCGACAGAGCGTGAAAAGAACGGTACCTCAGAAACACACTGTTTGGTATAATCAGTCTCTTAGCTCTGTTGCAAGAGGCACAAGGGGTAATTATGAAACTGCAGCCAGGCAATGTATGGGTCACCTGGGCAAAGCAAACTGGGCAACAAGATTTTTGTTTGGCTTTACAATCAGCTACCTCTCCATTCCAAACCTGTTTGATCGGTGTCCCATTAAATTTTCCATTAGACCTTCCTCTGTTCCGGGGTTACGTGTCCAATCTCACTCGTTGTGAGTCGCTATTTAGAGACACCCCGGCTAATGCCACGAGATGTCTCATACAGCTCCTGAATATGACTTCCCTACGGTTTCCACAGGAATTACAATTGCTTGGGTCAGAAGGGGTACCTGATGCCCGAGAGACATGCATCGGTTTTGCAGGGTTTGGGACAGATGGACAATTAGGGAGGCTTGATGTATGGTGGCGGTTGAACGGAAAGACAAACCCGTACTGGGACAAACAAAAGGGGCGCCCCACCACTTATGAATTAGTTAATCCAAGGGACATATATACATTCTCATGGGAAGGTTCTTATTGTGGATACACAGCAGAGGTAACACGGCATGGTTTCCCAAATAGTATGAACAGGAGTGATAAGGAATGCCGTGCATGTGCACCAAAGCAACAGACTTGCACACCAATCACTTGGAGCTGTTGCTGCAATTATACCAGATGGTAGAAGCAATATGGGTGGGGTATCCATACTGTCCATACAGTCTTAGCAAGGGTCCAAGATACAAAGAAATATTATGGGCAAATATAAGTAGGGTATTACCCCCGGTAGTGTTCTTGATTTGTGGAGATCGAGCGTGGCAAGGAATTTCAGAAAAGGCGATTGGGGGGCCGTGCTGCTTGGGAAAATTAACTATTCTATCACCACAGATGAGGGACTGGATGAACATAGCCCAGAGTTTCACACAGCGACGGAGCAGAAGGTCAATGCACACATTGAAGGAGGACTGTGGTGACGACGTACGGCTATGGGGACCTACTGCTCGGATTTTTGCCTCCATTATCACCCCAATTGGCACAGCCCATGCCCTGAAAAATATTGAGAGACTGGCGTGTTGGTCAGTGAAGCAAGCAAATGTCACCTCGCAGCTTCTGACGGATCTTCTAACGGACGTCAACAGTATCAGACCGTACTGCAAAACAGAGCTGCAATCGACTTCCTGCTTTTGGCTTAAGGTCATGGTTGTACAGACTTAGAAGGAATGTGCTATTTCAATCTTAGCGACCACTCAGCATTGTTGCATAAACGGTTGGACTGGTTGAAGCAACACATGCAAAAGATAACAGTTCAAAACAACCCGATTGGGGACTGGCTGAGGAACATCTTTGGGAACTGGGCTAGTTGGTTATCCCCTGTATTCAAGTGGCTAGGAGGTGCCCTCCTGACACTTGCCATATTATTGCTGATCATTCCATGCATATTTCGATGCACACAGAATTGCTTGCAGAATGCACTAGATCGCGATTTTGATCAGATAATAGATTATCATAGGGTCAAAGAAAGCTTGTAGATTAAGGCATAAAAATAGCCATTAGATAGAAGGGTGTAGGATTGGGAAAATTGCGTTCGCGGTGTAATGGGGCAAGGCTTACATGGCTTACTCGAGAGGACAATAGTATGTATAGGTGCAATGCGTAGATTTCGGGATGTACGCGACAGGGTCCTCTTGAGTTGTATTAGACTTGCTTTTGCAAAAAAGGGGGGAGATGTTGCAGGCACAGCACAAGATCTCACAAGAAGAGACAATTCCTCGCTTTTGCAAAGTTGCTTCTAGAAAGTTTTAGAAGGTAGATTGCTGTGTCACTTAGGAGTAGTAATGCACACACGCAATCCTAACTTATATAGTGATGCTGCTGCTAACAATAAATGCCATTTGCTGCTCACCACATTGGTGTGAAGTTGTCATGGTTTTATGATTTTTGGTACTGGTATTCCACATCATAACATCATGTAGTGCATTTAGAGTTAAAGAGTTAATGCTCCAGCTCCGTGGATCATCGATAGTTCCAGGTATACCTGTCTCAGAAGAGAAGAAGAACTACATTCCCCAGAAGATTTTGTGATGCTTTGCGTTCTTACATGTTTACGCTCAGAGGGAAAGATAAAAACTGTCTGCGGTCACGGGACACTTCTCTTTCCTTTGGGATCGACTGAGCAGTGGGTGCTCGCTGCCGTCCGCCTTCAGCGTTAGCGTAAGGCCTTCGGTTTATCGGACACTCTCTCTTGCTCATTTTACTTGATTTATTAGCTTTAATTCCAATTATATTGTATTATATTGTGTTATTTTGCTTTCCGATATCTATTTAGTAAATTAGCTTTCCTCCTCAGATCGTTGCCACTGTTTTGTTTCTGGGCCCATCTCCCTTTTCCCTTTCTCCCTTCCCCTTTTTTGGGGCGTGGGTCCGTGGGTCCCCCGCACCAATCGTCACGGAACCGGGCCGAACCTGCCCGTAAACTGTTGACAGAAGTGCAGTCATTTGGCTCCAGCCAGGCAGGCCGGTTGCACAGATGCTAGCAAGGCTGGATCCGTAGGCCACTAACTCCTGGAAAGGGCAACAGAACTCAGCTGGAGAGACATATCAGGCTCTCTCAGTCTACCATTAATACTACCTTTACAAGCTGTTTGCTTATTGGTGATTGGATTTAGATTACTGTACAACATTGTCACAGTAATTTTACCATCTACCATCAACACAGGCTGTTTTAAAATACTCTCAAGAAATTAATTTTATTGCATAAATACCATTGGTAGCATCTGGTAAATATTTTTGATACCTTTTGTGAGCAAATCATATTGTCCTAGGAGAAATCTTAATAAAGGCTTCTGTTATACAATAAACACCATTTGTCAGCCAAATATTTATTTACTGAAAATATTAGAACTTTTAGGAACTGCTTCATAATGTTGTGATTTAACCTAGTAGACAGATAAATATAATGTAGCTGTTGAGTCGCTCCCTCCAAGTGGGATGTGGAAGACAGTTGGAAACAAAATACAAGTCGGGTTAAGATGAAAACAAAGAGAAAAATGGAAATAAAAACCCCACAATTATTACTGCATATACAATGATGTTATATATATATATATATATACATATACACAATACAATCACTCACCACTTGCTGACCAATGCATAGCTAGCAATACAACTGCCTGTAGATCAACATCCTGCTAGCAACATAACACCTCACCACCCACAGACACAATATCCTGCAACCCCCAGGTAACAGCCACCCCTACTCTAATCCCCACAGCTTTATAGCCTTCTGCACAGAAGAATAACCCCTGACCAACATCTTCACCTGCTATTCACACCAACATCTTCACCTGATATGTATTCTGATAATAACCAATAACCACAATTAATAACTAACAAACAAACAAACAAACAACAACAAAAAAAACCCTGAATATCAACTATGGAATTTTCCAGAGGGTTAGTGTAAACATTTTTCATTATGTGATTCATTTCAAGTATCCTGTGTTCCTTTCACTGCATCAAGTGCATTGAGTACCATTCAGTATCTTTGCTGTACTGCACAGTACGAATTCCCTTGCTTTTCAGATTTGCTGGCTATAAATAGGCAAGTATTTGGTTAATCTATCTTCACTTTTATCACATTTGCAAAATATGGATGCCAAAGTATGAAGAAAATGTCTTTCTGTGATTCATAAAATTTTCTCTCCTCTCAGACTAATACCTAATTGAAACACTATAAATAATGAATATAGCAGCACATACTTTGACTACAATTCTAGAGATGTTCTGAAAAAAAAAAAAAAGATAGATAGATAGATAGATAGATAGATAGATAGATAGATAGATAGATAGATAGATAGATAGACAGACAGATAGAAATAGCACAAGAAAAACAAAGGAAATATAAATAAAATAATAATAATAAAGGTCTCCGCCAATCTATAGCTATTCTAAAATTTAAGAAAGAGAAATAATTTGTAACTTATTGTGTAATGTATTACTATTTTGGCATTGTAAAATATTTCATTTTAACAAGCTTCTGAGAAATATTCTAATTAAAAAAATAAGGCAAATCATTATTTTATTCATTAAATTACAGTCATATAACTCTGTTTGCAAGCTACAAAGATTTGTAACAGATTGCTTGCCATATTGCTGCTCTTCTACTTCAAGAGCAGTTACATGAAAGATTGTATCAAATTGTAGCATTAGAATTCAGATCTTGTCATACTGGATCAGAACATCTGGTCCACTGTCCTAACCCCGACAGTAGCAAATTCATATGCTTAATATCCATAAAGTTTCTGAATACTAATGGCTAATCTGCCATCCAGAGAGAAAAATTTTCATTTTTTTAGTTAATGCCTGGCCTAGAACCAGAACTTTGAGATTTTACTTCCTTTTGTGCCTTTGCATGTGTGCATGCACACATGAGTATGTGCTGTGTGTGTGTGAATGTATATGTGGAGGGTACATGGAGATATATGGAGGGACAGTTAGTACTCCGTACATAGGTATTAATTTTTTTTCTTGTTATTTTTAAAGCAAATCTTGTTATCTTGTTAAATCTTGTTATTTTTAGATAAATTGTAAATCTTGTTATTTTTAGAGCAGTTTCCAAATTGTTAAAAAGAGAGAGAGACAGAGAGAGAGAGAGAGAGAGAGAGATGAGAGAGATAAGGCTTTTCTCATATTTTAATCCTGCTACAAAAGGAACATCAGAAGTTAAGTTTTGATCTTTCATTTGTTTAGTTGTGGTTATCTTAAGAAGGTGATCTATGGAGTCCTGTAATACATATGTCAGAAAGCAATCAGTAAATGCTTATCTCATTCTAATCAATGTTTCCGAGTTATAATCTACACAGTTTTACTTCATGTTGACAGTCTCAGCCTGTACAAAATGAAATCCTCTTTAGAAGCATATATGCTTTATCGTCTTTTAATATAATATACACTAGACATCTGTGACAACACTGTAACATATTATAAGCATGTTTATTCTCCATATAATTAATTATCTTTTATGCATATGTCAATATCAGAAATTTGTGTGATTATGAGAACTTGCATTATGTGGGGCTTTATGTGTTCACATTTTCTTTGTTTTGTGTAAGTTTGATAGTGTGTTGGTATTTTTTCTTCTTAAGCCGCACAGACAGCACTGGGGATAAAAGATCCAGTAGTTTTGAAAGGCAGTAAAAATATCATGAAGTTGAGGAATGGAAATAAAAGAATACTACAAAAGCACAAGCAAGCAAGCAAACAGACAAACAAACAAACCTCAAAGGAGATATGTATTCTATGCTTTTATAAGATATTTTACATTGGATATATATTTTTAAGATATAAAAAAAGGACATTCTGTTGGAGTCAACTTTAACTAAATTCTAACATTTGCCAAAGATACTAGCTATGTCTGCATCCAGACACAGTTCCTACACCTTAATATATATATATATATTATAGGTTACTCCCTACTCTGAAGATACTGTAACATTCATACCTTGGTAAATGCCTCTTCTGGGGAAATAAGTTACTTTTGCAAACAAAATTTTAGTGACAGGGCGCCTAATCTTTCCTTATGTTACCAGAGAATTCCAAAGCATTAACTTTATCAAATCTATAGCTGATTTCATTAAGAATGTTGCACATAAGTTTTATGAGAATACATAGTTCAAATTATTCATTCAATATACTTGAGATCTACTTTTTAATCGGGGCCTTTCTCTTCTAGACTATGGAAAAAGTTATTTCTACAGCCCAAGAGAGTAACTAAATTTGTTTGTTGTTAGGTGATCTGGGAGAGAGAGAAGAGAGGCTATACTTGAAGTTAATGTACAGTTGGGAATATCATTCAATCAAATGATTGTGCTTAGTGATAAAAATACACTGTTACACATAACACTTTGAATCTCCTCCTGGACCCTAGGGATGGTTTTCTTGAGCTGTCTGGTGTTTGTTTGCTTTTTGGAGGTTTTTTGCTATCTTTGTAGAGTCAAAGATATTCACTTGTTAATTTGCAGAATGTGGGGTTTAACCACCCTCTCCTCTCCATTTTAATACCCTTTCACAAAATTAGAAATTAAAGCTGTCTATACTTAAGGAATAAAAATTTACCTCTTATAAACTGTTTATTTCTGAAATGCAGAGCATCCAAAATGTGTAATTATGAGTACTAAATATTTCAAACCTGTTCTGAAATGTTGACTAGTCAAAGAGCTCAGAAATCAATTAATTTTTCATTCTGATAATCTACTTTTACTTGAAGATTTTTCATTTTTAATCACAACAAAGAATCTTAAATATAATAAGCTTGAGATTCCCTTTGCAAATGTATTCAAGTACAACAGCATCTGGACATGTCTTAACAAACATTTTTTTTAAGTCCTTGATTGAGCCTTTTCATGGTAAGTTCAAAAGCTTGAAACATACAAAAAGAGAAGTCCATATAAATATTATTCATTTGGCCATGCTTATTTACTCTCTGTTGACAGCTATGAAATGAAATTCCTATTATATTTTTCAGATGAGATCTGGCTTGTATATTGAAGAATCCCAAAACACTGAAGCAAACACATATTTTACAGTGTCTGCATAATAAACATTTTGCCTCCAGGGCAGCTGTCATTTGACTACAGAATGTTTTAGATTTACATTCTGAATATATAATCGCTATTATAATGTTTCATATCAATAAATTAAAAGATAAGAGTTATGATAGGAAAGCAGCAAAATAACATGTCAAGGTCTGTTTGCTTTCCTATTTACCTTATCAATCATCACTCAATAGTAAGTCTTCGGGCAAATAAATCTGTCAACATGTTTATTTTTGTTGTGAGGTTTATCTATATGCTTTTATTTGCTCCCCAGAAAATGTTTACATAGTGATGTGCTTCCCCATCATGTGATAGTTTCCCATATTAGTTGTGAAGAAAATGTAAAATTGGTGGATGGACTATTACATACTGCTTTGACATTGCTGCAATGCATGTCTGGATCATTGTCTGGACAACTGAATTTATGGCTTCTCTATTCAATTTTATTTCAGGAATACTCTACTTTTACTTTTGAATGGTGATTATCTTCCTGTTGTAAGCTTGAAACAATCTTGTCCAGCAGACAGTGATTCAGTGGTATGCTAGAGATTCTGTTACTTGCCACAAAATGAAAAATAACTTACTGTGAATGGCTGTTATGCAGTCCTAAATGTTCCTTCATTGCTTCTGATGACTTAAACTGTTCTGCTATTAGAAATATATTTTTGAGAAATTTTCCATTAAAAGGTTTCTCACAGAAAAGAATTCAACATTATCCAGCTTGGTTTAAAGAGAAGTTTTGAAAGAAATTACTTAAACCTTTTTAATAAATAAATTATTAAAAATTCACATGCTGATTTACAGCCAGGTTGGAAGCATATATTTCAAAAACATTCATTTTTCTTATCTTTCTCATCATAAACATGAAAGTTTAAGCATAACATATATTTTCTGTGCAGGACTGTACATCTAGAAATAAAAGACTTGATAAAATGTAGCAAATCCAGTGGAAAGAAAAACATTCACTAAGATAGGTCCTGACTGCACACCTCCAAGAAGAAAGTTTCATGTTATATTTTGAACGATGTACAGGAAATTACTGAGATGAAGTGAAATAATGACAAAAGATGAAGATAAAATTTATCACTTCAATGACTTTCTTCTGCTGTCTCTCTGTAGCTCTTTCACACTGTTCTATTCCCAACCTACTTACAATATGCATTTTGAGCTGCTACAGTCTGCCATTTCAAACATCACATTTTCATGGTCACAAGACCATGACCTTAACTCAGACAGAACTTAAGAAAGTGGATGTCATCATCCAGGTCTTAAACTGCAGATCTTCCTATGACTGGAACAGCAGTGGGTGGCCACATCTGTGTAAGATGTTGTCCAGACATGAGAAGCCTGGCTGCCCTTGAAGACTGAGGCAAAAAACTTCCTGAGTATCTCAACTATCTCCATGTGTGTTGTAGCCTTTTCTCCCTTCTCATTTATTGGAGTGGTAAACTCTCTTTAGGCTGTTTATTCTGACAAATGTACCTGTTGAATCCCTTCTCTCTGTTTTTCATATCTTTCACCAAGATCAGTTTCATGCATGCCTTGACTTCACTCATCTCATCTCTCTGCATTCAGACAGTATCTCTGTATTCTTCTGAGCCTACACATCCCTACTTCCATTGCCTGTACAATTCCTTTTTCTCTCTCACCTTGACTAGTAGATCCCCACTCAAGCATGCCAGTTTCCTGTCTTCTGTACTTAATTTCTTATACTAGAGCATGGACAGCTCTTGTGTTAGCAGAAAGGCATCCTTAAAGACCTGCCAGATCTGCTCCACTCCTTTCTCCCACAGGACAGCTCCACAGGGGATCTGATTCAGTAATTTCTCAAACAGCTGTAAGATGGTTATCCTGAAATTCAGGGTCCTGACTTCGCTTTTTTCCAGGTCTATATTCCTCAGAATCACAAACTCAACCAGGATGTGGTTGCTACATCTCAGACTGCCTCCAGTCTTAACTTCCTTACTGTGTAACAGGTGCATTAATGTTTCATCTATGAATTGTCTAATAGCTGGACCAGGTAGTTATTCTCAACACACTCCTGGAGTCTCCTGTATTGCTAATGCTCTGTTGAAAGCCCCCATTAGGATGAGACCTTAAGAGTGCAGTACTTCCTGTAGCTCAAGCAAGAAGGTCTCATACACAGGCTTCCACTGATCAGGTGGCCTCTAGTAGACCTCTACCACCAGATGGCCATAGTAGGTCTGGTCCCTGATTTTTACCCACAGGCTATTGACCTGGTCATATTTTTTTCTCAGATGCCTTGCTATCTGAGACAGATTATAACCTAACTGGTCATAGAAATTACTGGGGGTGGCAGGGGAAATAGAGAACTTTGGACTGCGTAAAGCTTACTAAGAGACATTTTCGGTGGACTGTTTGAAATCTATTGCAATATATGTAGGGTGAGGATCAAAGTGGAAGAATGAAATTTTCCAGATTAATAAGGGATTATCTGTGGGAAAATACGAGGAAAAAAATTGACTTTTTTGAGAAATGTTAGGTTTTTTCAAGTTGGGTATGTACAGCACACACCAATTCTGTTTCACATGTAAGCATGAAACTTAATAAACTGTTACAGTGATCCTTAAATCAAAATGTAGATAATAAGATTATAAGCTCAATTACTATATTTTGTTTTTTATGAAAGGATGACATTTAAATAGCTTTCTCATCAACTCTTGATAGGACCACACACCATCAAAACTGTATCCTCAATTTCACTATCTTTCTGAAGGCCATCTGCTTTATTATGTTATCACATCAAAAATCTCATTTTTCTTTAATTTTATTAATCATTTATTTATTGTTATTGTGTAGTTCATTTTACATAGATTTGGTGATCCCAGCTTCATCTCCATACAGTAGATCTGCTCCTCTTCTAAAAGGGATATTCCCTTTTTAGTCACTTTCCTTTAGCTAGTTGGCTTATTATCCTTTGAAACTCATTGAATTAGCATGAGAAACTCATTATTGTCATCATTAATGTCAAGATGCAAAAAGTATAAAATTTTGACAAAAGAATTAATTGTTTCAAATGTAGCTAACAAATATACAGTGAAGTTGTATCTCTTGACTTAGTCCTGAGCAGTATGAGGGACTCCATTCTCATATGTGATAACACACTAAAATTCAGTACTTTTGAATAACAACAGCAACTAAGACAAAAAAGGAAAAAACTAGTAAATATGGTAACTTTAATAGGCATATGTACATAAAACTGAGGAAGACAGTTAAAAGAAATATCTGAAAACATGTTATCTAAGGACAGAATAAAGGTCAGGTTAAGATGATATAACCAAAATTCAGAGTAAATATGTAGTGTCTATCAGAACTCATTTGAAAACCAATATAATTCAGCAGGGAGAATAAATGGTTCTTAAGGATATAAAGTTGAAGGCTTATCCAAATGAAGAAAATAGTGGCATAAACTCTAGCAAGATAAATATAAAATTGTTCTCTAAAAGTGAACTCACAGAACTCAAACTCTGTTTAAACCAGCTTTTGTAGTAAAACAAATATTGTCACATTTAATAGCACCACATTTAATAGCACATTTGAGAAGAAGATCTTTAGCTGCTAAGAGGAAGCTACAGCAAGATGATTTTCATCTGTAATGAAAGATGGAATTAGTAGACAATATATTTATAATCTAAGAAGGAAACTACACAACCTTTTTATTAGAAATTTTTTATCTCAAAAGTATATATGAATTCTTAAAGCAGTCAAGTAGCACATTGTTTTGTCATCTATTCTGCAGTGCATTCAAGTTTCAGAAACAAACTTCATCTGTAATGTCTTTTAAATACAAGCATATGAAAGAAAAAAGAAAACAATAGGTCTAGTAAAAGATTAATAACTGAATACAGTACAGGAAATACAGGATATGATGTGAAAATCTTCAATTTCAAGGGAATTTACCATCTTAATAATCAGAAAACTACACCATTCAATGTAGTAGTAAATGACTTGGAAAACAATGTAGGTAGTGTTAAATTATTCAGGATATATATATCCACAGAGGTATTTAAACAAATATACCACAATACTGACAAAGAGCACAATGAAAGGCAAATCTTCTGCTTATAATTGCAGAACAATAAGGTCTCAATAAGGTATATCATTGATCATCAGATGAATCATTATCATTTTAGGAATGAGGTCACGTAATTAATCTGATTACTTAATTAAAAAGAAATAGGAAGGATGAATGAGAATTTGCCAGCATTTATACATGTGAAAGATATTACACAATTAAAACAAGACCAGAAGCGGTCAATAAAGGATAGATATAGTAGTGGCAATCAAGAACAACAACAACAATAACAAAGCATAATCTGCATCTGGAAAAGTCCTTCCTCCCAGATGTAATGACAGAGAAAATACTGTTCTTCATTTATTGTTGTTTTGCTTTTCCTAAGTATATGCTAATAAATTTTGTTAAGTCATGATTGCTTTTTAACCCTTTTGTACTATAAGAATTATAATACACTTCAAGTTTCCACTGTCAGGATGAACTACACTTCATAAAACAAGCCTGACTGATATTTTTGTATTTGTTATTAATATGTGTAATTGCATTTTGCCCTTTCTGAACTTGAAGATTAAGATTTAAAGCTAGTATAAAAGGAAATTCCAAAACTGTACTACAGCATACTTCAAATTCTTTTTGAAGCTCAGAACCAGTTGTTATAATTTATTATCTTTTAATTAAACAATAACAGAAAGTTGTTATTATAATCTTAGTCTCAGACTATCCAATGTGTCAATGGATGTAGTTTTCAATCCAGATTTGCACAAACTAATTTCATTGATCTATAATTATAATTTATTTCAATATTTATCATACCTTGCTTTAAATAGTCCACAGAATCCAAGGAAACACAAAAAACTTATTCTGCCATGCTGTCCAGATTCAGTTAATAAGCAGCATACTTACAGTTTAACTGCTTGCATCAACAGAAAGCAAACCTTTTAACTATACCTATATATATATAACCTATACCTTTTAACTAGAAACAAAGCAAAATAGATTTGCATAGCACCCCCTTTCCATGTCAACTAAATTTTGAATAGAACATTTCTACAAAATTTCTAATATGCTCAGTTATCTGGGAACACTCAAAAGTATCAATTCACAATAACTTAGAAGATTGTGACTCTAAATTCTGTTCTGTATATTTCATTTTGTTTAAATGAAGAATGAAACTACACCTATTACAATGCATAACCCTCCTGAAAAGGACTTTGGTGGTAACAAATATAGCTTCACCAAGGAAAAGTCTTTTCTGACCAACTAAGAGGTCTTCTGTGATGATGTAACTGTTCAGTGGACAAGGGAAGAGCCACAGACGCCATCTATCTGGACTCCAGTAAGGCCTTCAACATGTTTTGTTGTTGTTCTTGTTGTTATTGATGTTTTGTTTTGTTTTAGTAGGAGCTGGAATGTAGCTCTAGAGATCATCTAGTCCAACCACCCTTCCAAAGCAGGCTCCGTAGACCAGGTTGTACAGGTAGGCATCTAGGCAAGTCTTGAACATCTCCAGAGAAGACTTCACAACTTCTCTGGACAGCCTGTTCCAGTGCTCTGTCACCCCTTACTGTGAAGAAGTTCTTACACACATTTGTATGGAACTTTCTACGCTTCAGTTTGTGGCTGTTTCCCCTTGTCCTATCACCATGCACCATTGAAAAGCAGTTCCCCACTACATCCTACTATTCAAATTAGAAAGTTATGGATTGATAGGTGGACCGTTCAATGGACAAAGAACTGTTTGTGAGATTGCATACAGAAAGTGGTGGTCAACAGCATAATGTCCAGATGGAGATCAGTGATAAGTGGTGTCCCTCCGGGATTATTACTGTGCCCAATGCTCTTTACTATCTTCATCAGCAACATTCACAGTGGGATTGAATGTACTCTCAACATGCCTGAGGAATGAGATGCCATTCAAAGAGAGACCTAGACAGGCTTGACCAGTAGGCCCGGGAGAGTCTCATGAGGTTCAACAAAGCTAAATATAAAGCCTTGCATCTGAATCGCAGCAGCCTAGTAGTAAATATAGTAAATATCAATAGAAGCTGGGCCATGAAAGGACCAAGCCCTGATGAAAAGGACTTGTGGGTACTGGTGGATGGCAAGCTGGACATGAGCCAGCAATGCACCCTTGAAGACCATTAAGCCAACTGTACCTTGAATTGCATCAAAAGAAGCATGGCTAACAGTCCAGAGGTGATTCTACCCCAGTTATCTGCAGTGATGAGACCTCACCTGGAGTCCTGCATACAGATGTGAAGCAAGTATAGGAGAGACATAGACCTGCTGGAGCACATTCAGAGGAGGGACACAAAAGTGAACCAAGAGGTGGAACGCCTTCCCTACATGGACAGACTGAAAGAGATGAAAACTGGAATGTTTTCAATCTAAAAGATAAGAGATTTAGACTGGATATAAATTTTTTAAAATAAGGAAAGTGAAGCACAGAAATGGGTTACCCAGAAAGATGGTGGATGCCCTGTTCCAGAAACATTAAAGGCCAGGCTGGATAGGGATCTGTGCAACCTGATCTAGCTGTGGGTGTTCCTGATCACTGCAGAGGACTAGATGATCATTTTAAGACCCTTCCAACTCAAATAATTCTGTGATTCCACGATATCTCTATTGTATTCACAATAATTTTGCGCAGAAAAGAATCATTAAGTGCTGTAAATTATCTAAAATTACACTGTAATAAATCATTGAAATATTACAAGGGATTAGAATAATCAAATCAATTATAGAATATCCTAAACTGAGAGGAAACCATAAAGAACATTGAGTCCAACTCTTGGATCCACGCAAGTATCTAAAAATTAAACCATGTGTCTGAGAGTGCTAATTACAGATAACAAATTGTTTTTCAAATACCCTAGAGATTCAACAGAACATTATTGGAAATAAGTTATTAATAATTCAGTTGACAAAGATTAAGAAAAATAATGGTATATATGACTTCATCTTTCAACTGTAAAGGTTTTCCATTTTTCTCTTAGATTTTCTTTCTTGCATTTTTTCCCTTGCTTAGCAATTTAAGTAAGATTTCTTTTATCATCTATTACAAAGAGAACTAAAAATATGATACTGGTTCAATCTGATATATGGAAGTGACAACACTATTCAAGGGAGACTAATTGAATCACACAATTATAATTCCATAATACAGAGAAAAACTTGCTATTCCAGCAAGTGGGAGACCACCACAGCTATTAACTACAAGTTTATTCATTTTATATATTACTTTGAGAATAAATAGCTCCATATTGGCAAGACTATCAGAAATTCTCTTTAATTATTTTATTGTAAGCTGAAGGAATGTTTTTGTCAAGAAATTGAATGAATCTGTAATTAAGATGCTGCTTGTGTATCATAGGAAAATGCAACAAAATAACAACGAAGTTTTAAAAACTAAAAAAAGGAAATTAAGAAAATCTTTCTGTGAGACTAACAAATTAATGTAAAGAGTAAAGCACAGAACTGAACAATAAACGAACCTGATCTGTTCATTCACTTTTCCATTTTCTATGTTAATAGTTACTTCAGTGCTTAAAGCACAAGTCACTAGAACTGAGATATATGCCATTAGAAAAAAAAAAAAACAACAATAAAAAAAAACAACTGTAACTGTGAATTACTTACCTGAAAGATGTTTTATAATTTAAGGCTCAAGGTAAAGAGAACAGCTAATCAGTGTTAGGTAACAACCAAGTACTTATAGACAGAGAAATCATTCTACATTAAATTGATAAATTCATATCCAAAATGTTGTATATGTTTTCTTTCATGATTTACGTATGAATATCACCTGGACATTATAATAGTGTCTTTATTTGAAGTGATCTTCCAAAAACAAATTTTTTCATCTTCAAATGCCTCTCAAAGTTCAAATTACATGGTTTCTCCAGGGAGATATGATCTTTACTACCCTACTTCCATTTCATTTTTATCTATGATTTACTGATGCATGAGGGTCAGAAGTCATACCCTAGTATTAAATAAATAAATAAATAAATTCCACAGGAGACAAAGTCAAATAATATTTAAAAACATTAATATTCATCTCCTTCCATCTTTTGGAAGATGAATCAGTCCCTATGTGACAATAATATTAATCATAAATTTTTGAAAAATAGATGTCCTCAATTATTCAATATAAATTGAAGAAAAAAACAAAACTCTTATTAGTATGCATCCTTACATTTCTTTGTCCCTCTGTACATTACTCATAATAATATACTTTCTTTTCCACTTATCTTAAAGAACTGCTCCCTCAACACCTCCAGAGACTTTATAATAGCAATGCATTTAGCTCAAAAGCACCTGGATTTGGTATGTTTCTGAATGGCTGAGGAGAATTTTTATTTCCCCTTAGGTTTTTTTATCTTGCACAAAAGAAGAGTATTAAATTAAACATTTGAATGTTACAAGTATTCAAAAATATCACCTCAAGAAAACTGTTATCATATATATGCGATTTGAAAAAGTTTTCATTATTATATTTGTTTTTATTTTAGATAACTGTGATGTTAATAAAGACGATTAATGAGTAGTGCTATATTTCTGAACAGAGCTATAAAATGTCCTCCTTCCTATCTTTTGTTCAAAGCTTTTCCTCTATAAAATGTGAAACCAATCTGACTTAGGGGAATTAGGATGCTGTAGCCATAAGAACAGAACCACTGCTTTCAGTTGTACGTGGTCTTGAATATATTAACTAAGCAGGACTTGCATAGCAGGTAGTGAACTCTCTTCCAAGCTTCTAAGCTACAATGAACAATACTTCAAATTTTTAAAAAGGAAGGCAGCAATCCCCTGTTCCAATTTAGAACGCTCATGGATCCAGAGTATCTCTGTATCTAGAGACAATTGGCACTTGTAATTTGTGCCATAATCAAAACCCTCAAATTAATTGCACAAATTTGAAGTTGTCAACAGTAGATAACTTTGGTCGTCTGTACATCTTTCCTTCTTATCTGTGAATACTGAAGTAACCATAACAGGCAGAGCAGCACAGACATAGTTCAGGTTTCATTTTACCTGATCGGTGATTTCAGGGACAGGACTCGGCAATAGCAAAGTTATGACTGATCAAGGTCAAAAGGCTTGCATGAGAAATTAGCAATGATGAGAATCCAGCAATATGCCACAAAAGAGATTAAGGGACAGATACAAGGTACATCTTTCATGTAAGAAGTAGCTGTAAGAACTGAGATAGTTCAGCCTGAAGAAGGGCAAGCTCAGTGGAACAAGGAAAAGGGAGCCAGATTCTTCTCACTGGTGCCAAAAAGCATCATGCACAAATTAAAATGGATACTATTCTTTCTGAACATGGAAGAAAGGTTGTTCACTCTGAGGGCAGCTGAACAGTAGAACAGGTTTTCCAGAGAGGCTGTGATGCATTCAAGAGCAGAGATATTCAAAAACTAACTGGATATAACCCTGTGTAACCTTCTGTAGTTTAACATAACCTGCTAGAGGCATGACTGAGAGTTTCCAAAAGTGACTTCAAATGTTCAGTGTATCATCCCCAGTCACCTCAGCACTTTCATTTATCCTCTTTGCCTTCTCACAAGTAGCCATCATAAACCAAAAACAGACACATTAGCTTCACACTATGTGTGCCACTTCTAATGAGTTCACACTAGTTAACATCTTGTACTGCATTTTTAACTGTGTTAATTAATGACTGATTCTATACTAGTAAGGCTGCACAGTCTCAACAGGGGAATCCAAAATAAATATTATTTAAACAAAATTTGCATTTCTTACTGTAATAACAAATGGGAAATCACTCAGGGTTAGCCATTATTTGTTTTTATACTCAAAAATAACTCGCTTATCTAGGCTACCTTGAGATATTATTGATAACAAATTATGTTTGATTTTGCTTTTTTTGTTTGTTTGCTTTCTGGACATGCTGAAATACCATTGAAGATGCCTGAAAAATTCAGGACTTCATTCAGGACATTCTTGATCATGCCTTGTTGTTTTACAATTATATAGATTTTAAAAATGTAATTATATTAGTAATAAATTCCAGATATGTCTTAGAACTGATGTGATGTGACATGAACCCTGAAATAAATTCTTGATATTCACTTTTAAAATAGGTATTTAATAGTAGTAAAGGAATTAAGAGCTAGAATCAAGTTATCCTGTATAGACTTTACTGTGTAACCATAGATTAAAAAAAAAATAAATCTATTTTTGAAGGTTGTGCAAATCCAAACCTGTCTATGTTGTTCTAGCATAATACATCTACTATCAGGAAAACTTAGAAAATATTGTCTGAAGAATTGTGTATTGTGTTACTAAAAAGAAAAAAAATAAAAACAACAACAAAAATATTTAGAACGATCCAGTCTGTAAGCAATATAAATCTGCTATTTACTTTTAACATTCCTAAATCTCCCCTGAAATTGTCTAAAATCAATCCCCCTTGTCCTATCACAATCAACCCATTTAAACAGTCCTTCCCCTTCCTGTTTATACACACCCTTCAAGTATTGGAAGGCCACAAGGAGGTCTTCCCAGAACTTTCTCTTCTCCATGCTAAACAAATCAAATTCCCTCAACTTTTCCTCATAGAAAAGGTACTCCAGCCTCCTGATCATCTTAGTGGCCCTCCTCTGGACCCATTCCAAGAACTCTGCATCTTGTGCTGGGGCCCCCAGTCCTGGATGCAGTACTCCAGATGGGGACTCACAAGAGCTGCGTAGAGTGGGACAATCACCTCCTTCTCCCTGCCGACCACCCCTTTTTAATGCAGTCCAGGACACAGTTGGCCTTCGAGGCTGTAATCACACACTGCTGGCTCATGTCCAGCTTCCCATCCACCAGGATTCTCAAGTCCTTCTCTGCAGGGCTGCTCTCCAGGAGTTCTTCCCTCAGTCTGTATAAATACCTGGGATTGCCCCAGCCCAAGTGCAGCACCTTGCACTTGGCCTTGTTAAACCTCATTAGGTTCACGTGGGCCTATTTTGCCAGGGTGCCTAATTCCTCTGTGTAGCTTTCCTTCCCTCCAGTGTATCAAGTGCACTACTCAGCTAGGTGTCATCCACAGACTTGCTAGGGGTGCACTCACTTCTGTCATCTATATCATTGATAAGGATACTGAAAAGCGCTGGTCCCAAGACTGACCCTCAAGGGACACCAATTGTGACCAGCCTCCACCCAGAGATATAACCATTGTTCACAACCTTTTGGCTGTGATCTGCCAATCAGTTCTCAGTCTGTCAAATAGTCTGTCTTTCAAATCCATTCCTCTACAATTTAGAGAGAAGGATGTGGTGAGGGACCATGTCAAAGGCTTTGGAGAGTTCTGGGTAGATGACATCTGTTGCCCTTCCTCTGTCTACTGAGGTTGTCACTCCATCAAAGAAGGCCCCTAGATTGGTCAGGCAAGGTCTGCACTCAGTGAAACCATGCTGGTCCTGGATCACCTTTTCATCTCATATGCGCCTTAACATGGTAAACAGGGGGATCTGCTCCATGATCTTCCCAGGCACTGAATTGAGGCTCACCGGATGCAGAGAGATTAAAACTCAAAGGATTTATAGAAGTTTAGTTTTGTGTTATGGAGAAAAGAAGTTTTTCCTGCTTCTTAGAAACTGCCAAAACACAGAGAAAAGCTTTAAAAGGTCTCATCAACCTAGATTCCACTCTATCACAAACATTTCTATCAAAACCAAATTGTCAGAACTGTGAACTACAAACTTCCTTCCAAAGACATGTACTTGATGTGTGCAAATGGCATACATACTTCGTTAGGATGATCAAAACCAACAAAAAGAAACTCAGCATTACATTTTTCCAACAAGATGAAGTCATGAACACTGCATAGAAAAGCAGTGTAGAAGTATTTTTTTAATTGCTTAACACTTGAAATTGACTTTTCAGTTTTCCAAATATATTGTTTCGAATGTTGTAAATTTAATTACATCTTTGTAGAATTAATATACCTTTTGACTGCTGAATAAAAGATTGTGTCCAAACTGTGGAAGCTTTATACATGCTGAGCAGCAATTAGTACAACTTGTTGTACTAATATTACTTGTTTTATTTCAACAGAGGTTGTCCTCAAAACAATTCAGTATGGTTAAGATATCAAACTATGCTGGAAGTAATTACCAACCTGCATTCTTATTATCTGTGAGCTGTAATATTTTTTCAGCATTTCCTGCTTTTTAATTATTAACTGAAATCTTCCAGAGAAAGATTGATGAGTTATATTATTTATTTATGTGCACAACTTTAGTACTTCCCTATTGTCTCAGACTCTATATCAGTTTTTCAGGAGAAAATAAATATATTCAAAATAAGTTTATTTATGAAAAGTTTATATAATACCTAATCTTCACCCAAAACGAGATATATATGGGAGTTCCTTCATTTATAACTATATGACACTGTGATTTTGTGACACAAAGGTGATAGAAAAAATCCTTGTGTAAATGAGCTATGAGTTTTAGAATAGAATGTTACATAATTTTTAAAATAAGATAAATTTGTCAATGCAATAAAAATCTGTGCTTTTCCTTGTGATCTGAATATATCATTACCAAAAATGTTCTGAATTATTTTTCATATGTGACAAGAATAAAATATCTGTTCATTTGCTTTAAAGAGCTCTAATGCTTATGCAATCAATCTGGTTTCAAAAGTCACAGTCCCATAAAAAGCAGCAGACATGAAAAGCAAGGTTTTTATTGCATATCTTTCCTTTCTCTGGGTATGATTTGCATTCAAATACATGTTTCTTGGTTTTTTTTTGTTTTTAACTTAGTAGCCAAAGTTAGGGTTGAAAAGTTAGCAATATACTTAGCAATTAATATTTTCTTTTTATGAAGCAATGTCTGCAGATTAATTAAGCTTCTACAATTGACTGCACTTCTTATTAAAAAAAAAAAGAAACAAAATATATGACAGTAACAGTATTATTCGCAAAATCATCCTATGGACTAAAAGGAATCATATGGTGTATGTAAACAAATCACACAATGACAGATTGGTTTGAGTTGTAAAGAACTTTAAAAATCATCTAGATCTAAGCCAGCTACTCACTACTATGAGTAGGGACACATCCCACTAGAGCAGGTTACCCAAAGCCCCATTCAAACTGGCTTTAAATATTTTCAGAGATCAGGCATCTTCAGCTTCACTGGGCAATCTGTGTCTCACTACCATCATGGTGGAGAATTTTCTTTTTTGTATCTAATGTAAACCTGCTTTAGTTTAGTTTAAAACTGTTACATATTGTCCTATCATTACACTCCCTGATAGAGCCCTTGACAGTTCTGTAAGTCCCCTTTAAATATCAGAAGGCCACTATAAGGTCTATCCAGAGCCTTCTCTTTTTAGACTAAACAAGATCAACTTTCTCATACCTGTCTTCATTGGAGATGTGTTCCAGTCCTCTGATCATCCTTGTGGCCATTCACAACAACATTAATACTATGAGTCAATCATCCTAACCCATAAACAGCAAGCAGCCCAAGAGCCCCTTTGCAACTCTCCGTCCAGGCAGTTGGCTGTACATTAAGATCTCCCCTGGAGTACGGTCATATCTTTAGGCTATTTACGCCTGCACAGAGATCCACCTTGATGTGGTGGCAATTGCTTGCTGAGTTAACAGTTTTAAACTGTACTAGCTTACTAAGATTTGTGCTTGGGTTAATTGTGTAACCCCACATTCTATGTAGCAAATAGGCAATGATATCTAGCCTTTCTGAATCTTGTTTTTTAATTACTGTATATTTATTTCATGTCAGTAAGTACCTTCCTGCCTCTTTTTAAAAGTGAAATTTATAGTGCTGTAGAGTCCATCAGAGACAATAGATGAACTACTGCTTACCTTACCATGACATGAAATTGGAGGATAATATCTTCACACAAGTAATTTTCTGACTTTCCAGTTGAGGGAGTAGAGTGTTGTTTCTACAAAAGAATAGGATAATTTATTTCATGATCTTTGTGGCCATCTAGCATCACAGAAATTAGAAATAAACATTTTAAGTTGATTTGTAATACACAAGTATAGCGATTTACATTTATGTTTACGTTATGTTTATGTTTTCCTAGTATGAATATATATTTAATATTTTGATGCATGACATGCCCAAGGAAGTGAGGGCAAGTTGGAACTTATGTCTGTAGAGACATCAGGAAGACCTGACACCCTCCGGTGCTCTTTGTTTAACAAAAGAAATGTCCTTTGGACAGGAGGGAAGATGCCTTGTGGAGAATCACCATGTAAATACGATAAGAAGTGTTCTGAGACATCTTGGAAACAACAGAATGGTTGGACTAGATGATCTTGTAGGTCCTTTCCAACTTAATATATCTATGAACCTATGAACCTATGAGTGGCCGGCGGCAAGAAGAATAAGAATCAGAATGTAATTTACAAATGTAATCCTTCATAGAATATTAATTAACAAGTGTCAGAATGTAATTAACAAATGTAAATCTGGTGAGATTGTGAACCTGGAGTACTCAGCCAATGGGAAAACAGGGCAGGGAGTAAGTTCTGGGAAGAAGCTGTAATGAAAGCTGTAATGGTGTTCCCACAGATGCGCTCCTGTTGGCAGAATGCCTGACATTGCAATCGCAAATTAAAATTTTCCTCACCAGAGATTTTGTCTCCCAAAAATAATCTTAGATGTTTCTGACAGAATTGACTTAAGACTTATTTTGTATCATTTCAAGTAATCAAATACTCTGACATAATGGTATCTTCCTAATTAGGAAGTGGGATAAGTACAGCATTCAGAACTGAGAAAACACCAATCTTCTGTGAAGCATTATATCTTTTTCCTTTAATGCTCTTTACTCTCTCTATGATACTTACTAAATTTCTCTCTTGATTTTTTTTAATTAGTTGATAATCTTTTTTCCATGGTTGTTTGAGCAAAAATTAGGGGATTTTACCCTGGTGCTCTTAGTTATAATTCAGTTAAGGATTTAGGCTGTTAAATTGAAATCTCACAGTAAGCACTAAAAAAACTCAGCATGTGATGTTATAGTGAAAAAAACTAGAAAAAATAAGAGCTACATTCCAAAAATTTGGACAATGCACTTACTGTGTCATATTTTTCCTTCTGCTGCACATTTGCAACTCCACAGTTTCTTGCCAGTACTCTTCATAAACAAGTTCTGTTACCTTTTTCTGACTCTCCTTTTCAAATTGCATTAAATAATTTTGCCTAGCACGTGTCCCTAATGCTGATCCTATTGCTATAGGCATTGCAGACTTTAAAAGAGATGTTTATATTAAGTGCACAGGAGAAGAACACTAACAGACTACATTATCATATTTATTTTCCTTCTAGCTGAATGACAAAATGCAGGCTAAATACCTTTCTCACCTGCAAGTTGAACTCTAACTGGCTTCTTTCTTCAAATATCTCAAAAAAGTAATTAAAAATAGACTAAGGAAAGTATGTGACAGTTCTGAATTTTATCTCCACTTTTAAAATATCATTGTAGTCTTTAAGTGTTATATATGCTAATGCTGAATGTATGCTATTTTCAGAAATCTAGAGTCAAAAAGTATCTGTCGATAGAGATGCAATTCACTCCACTCACATGATAATCACTAAATAGGGCTGGCACTTCAAATCCTGATAGATACTATTTTTTGCATTTACAGAAGTTTGGAAGCTAATTAATGCATCACAAATGTTTATTCTTGCAAAGGTCCCGATCTAACACTGGCTAGCTGCCATTTAGGTTTCACCATGGCATTCAGAGTTGTACTCAGACATATCCATTTGTCACCTACCTACAATCATCTTTGAATTCAACAGTTGAGAAGGTCAACTGCTCACTTCCTCTGTGATTCTTTTTATTTCAGTATAAAAATTAAAGAGATTAAAAAAAAGAGAAATATAAAAATAAGCTACTGGATGAGCATTCATTCTTTTGCCTTACAGTGAGTTTTTATATTTAATATCACTGAAACAGCAGGCTTTTTTTTTCTTAGAGGTGCAAAACAAAAAAGAAACAACAACAACAACAACAAAAAGGGTACATCAAACTTTTAAATTTTAATTCCTAATGGAATTAAGAAAGATTTCAGGCAGTTTTTTGTTGGTGGTGCTTTTTTCTTTTTCCTAAACTTTAAAAGGTTTGAAAGTTTTTACTAAAAATTTTACCAAAACTCTGTCATCTGTGAATGCTATAATAATTATATAAAAATTGTATATAACATAATCCTGCTTGTATCCTAATTGTCAATCCAGGAGGGCATGTAGCTATAGTTTGTCCTGAATCATATCTGCCAAAACTATGTAGCTGACTTAGGCATACTTTGACATACAGAACAGCATATTATAACTATTTTAAAGCAAGTATCTGAGGTATGTGTTATAGTACTAGCCCTTCTATTGTCTAACATAGTAGTCCAAATATAAGTCAGGTAGTAACAATTCCCAATTCTGCAAGAAAAGATTAGTAAACAGATTCACAGGGTATGTTCCCATTTTCAAAACTCACAGATTCAGAAGTTCATCAGATGTAATGATCAATTAATTGTTGTGAATATTCTGAGACTGTTGTAATTCTTACACTGCATTGATGAAGCATACATAAACTTTACCCATCTGGTATTACAAGATTCCTGTTTTGAATGCTGTGCATTATGTATTACAGACACTGTAACAGTGTGTGAACACTGTGGGCAGACTGTAATGAGGTTATATATCAGATTTGGATGTACAGTCCTGACATTCATATTAAAATTAAAAAAAAATCAACACCCTGCAATTATGAATCTTAATTGCATTAGAAAGTAATGTCCTTTAATTCCTTTGTGCAAGAATTTGTTTACTTCAGTAACAGAAAGAATCACAAGTCAAGTCAGGGGCACTTGACATCTTATATATAACAAAGAAAGAATTTGGTGAAGATGCTTAGCAAAACTTTACTTAAATACTATTTTATTTGAATATCTTTAATTTCATTTAAAAATACTAATAACACTAAAGAGCAAACATTTCTGTAGCTGTGGAAACAGCTAAAAATATACTGAATTATACTGTGATACAAGGCAGTAACAGACTAGTGTGTGGATAGAAGTAAACAGAAAAAAATGTGGTCTTACGAGAAGAGGATGATAATGGAAATCTGAAAACACTTGTGAATGCTCTAAATATCTCAGAATTACTGAGAACAGTCAATAGTGAAATGGAGGGAATACTGAAAAATAATAGAAAAGAAAAATATATGTGCAGTATCTGACAGTTTGCACAGTGTCAACGGTTTACGGGCTGGTTCATCCCAGTTCTGTAATGAATGGGGAGGGGGGCCCATGGGCCTTTGACGCTGAAAAGGGAATGGGGAGAAAGGCAAAAGGGAAAATGGGACTAAAACAAACAGCAGCAATGATCTGAGGAGGAATAGTAACATACTAAACAAGATATCAGAACGCAAAATGACACAGTATAATACAATATTCTTAGAATTGAATCTAATAAATCAAATAAAAATGAGAGAGAGTGTCTGAAAATGAAAGGCCTTACTCTAATGCTGAAGGCAAAACAGCTAGGGAGCACCAGCTGCTGGGTCAATCCAAAATTGATTTAGTAGTTTAGTGGGTAGGGATGGTGACAGGAGGATGGTTGGACTAGATGATCTTGTAGGTCCTTTCCAACCTAATGTACCTATGAACCTATGAAAAGGGAGAAAGTCTGCGCATCATGACAGTTAAACAGTTTTTATCTTTTCTTCTGGGAAAATGGTGAAACTCAAAGTCCTCTGGGATACGTGGTTCTTCTTCTCTTCTGAGACATGTATACCTAGATGAAGCATGGAACTGGAGCATTAACTCTTTAACTCCCAATGCATTACATGATGTTATGATGTGGAATACAGATAACAAAATATACACAGGTACAGCAGTGTCCACACTACTGATTTAAGGAAACTTACAAATAGCAAGTAAGTTGTTTAACTTCAACTACACTGCCACTGAAAGAAGAGAATGTGCTTTCTTCCTGCACTTGGCATCTTTTATAGTTTCCCTCCCCATCTGTAGGCTGAGATGTAGTACTGTTTCATCAAGCTTTCTTCTGACCTTTGGAAACCTGTATTCTTTTAATTATCTTGTTCTTACTTGAGACAATAAATTAACTGAGCAGTCCAACTGACACAAGGGTCAAAGCTAATGTTAGCAAGGACAGTATTATCACTTGTTTACTCAGAAACTGCATACATTGCACTTGCACTCTGTCTTCATTCTTGTTTGTTCTTGTTTTCTATTTTTTTAAAAATAATTATTTAAAAAACAATTATTTTTAAAAAGAATTATTTCTTTCTTTTAAAAAAGAAGAACTATCATTATGAGAACATCTCATTATATTACAGGTGCATATTTCTGCCTTCAGGTTACACATGGATGAGTTGCTTTGTAAGTCTGCTTGGTGCTGGTAAATTAAGTATTCAAATAATCAGCGCTTTTCTTGAAAATTGGTAACTTCTTCCATATACCCTCTTGTTTTCTCACAATAAATTTGCTAGGACCCTTAAGACTCAGTGCTTGTGACTATTTCATGAACAATTCCAGTATATGTCAGATAATCAGAGCAAATAAACTATTTGCACAAGTTAGTGTTAACTGATGTGGTAAACATGAGAAATTACAAAGTAAAATAATTCAATTTTGATTATCTTGTAGCTTACCAATCATCCAACATCTTAGCAGACAGTACAATACATAAAACGGAAGCATTGACTTGATGGGCTTCTTACAATAGTTTATTTAGAATGTATAAGCAGCAACATAAACAAAAAAGATCAACTTATCTGGAATGGACTGACTGAACATTACAATGGTGATTACACTTACACATGGAAATATAAGTATTTTCACATGCAGTTCAGACTAAGTCCAAGTAGTGTACTTGCTAAAATGCAGGGGGAAATTGTGAGCTTACTTTCTTCTACCAATAAATATGTAACGACAGTGGAGTTGCTTTGATAATACTGTCTCAAAAAGGATTAAGTGGGATATATAATTCTGCAGTTCCCACTACTTTTAACATTCAGTAGTATTTCTAACTGCTTTGCTGATTTGCTTTCATGATGAAACTGCATGGAAGGGACTATTCATTATCTCTGAGTTCTGTGCTGTTATTCCTTTTCTCTTCAAACCTTGTCAGGACAGTTAATATTCCTTATCACTAAGAAGGATAAGTCTTCTTAACCTCAAGTAAATATGGTTTTACAGCAGCTCCCAGTGCACTAATTATTCCAGAATACCTGTGTGATTCCATTGTATTATCAGATAAGTGTAGACTTTGATATGCTTATAAAACACAAAAACTTCAGAACGTTATGTAAAGCATCAATCTTCTAAGATTTTGCTTGTTTCCTCTCTTTGTTTTCATATATATATATATAATGTCTACTTGACAAAACTGAAAACAAAATATGAAATTGTCAGCGGTTTGCGGGACAGTTTGACCCGGTACCGTGACAATTGAGGCAGGGGACCCACGGGCCCACACCCCGGGGAAGGGGAAAGGGGAAAGGGAAAAAGGAGAAGGGAGATGGGCCTAGGAACAAAACAGCGGCAACAATCTGAGGAGGAAAGCTAATTTACTAAATAGATATCAGAAATGAAAATAACACAATATAATATAATATAATTGGAATTGAGGCAAATGGATCAAATAAAATGAGCAAGAGAGAGAGAGAGTGTCCGATAAACCGAAGGCCTTACGCTAACGCCGAAGGCGGACGGCTGCAACAAACACCCACTGCCGAGCTCGGTCCCGAAGGGAAGAGAGAGTCCCGTGACCGCAGACAGTTTTTATCTTTCCCTCTGGGCGGAAATATGTAAAAATGCAAAGCATTGCAAAGTCCTCTGGGGAATGTAGTTCTTCTCTTCTGAGACAGGTACACCCAGAACTATCAACGATACACAGAGCTAGAGCATTAACTCTTTAACTCCCAATACTCCACATGATGTTATGATGTGGAATATTAATAATACAACAAAAATCATAGAACCATAACAGAAATCTAAATGTCTGTAATGACATAAACTATAATGAATGTATCAATTTTTCCAGAAGGAATATTATCATTTTCTGTTCACGCTGTAAGCCAAATCATGCTTGTCTAAGTAACAGACTGAAGAATAGGAACCTGAAGAGCTCTGATGACACATAGCAACAGATAGTCAGCTTCACATAGGTGCTCTCAACCCACTGACCTGGATTTTCAGCAGATGTTGCCCGGGTATTCAAGATGTATTCTAAGAAAGGTATGTATTAATAATTCATTATAGACTTTCTTCTTTAATCAGCTGTTTAAGTAATATTAAGAAACTCCAAAGTAGTAGTTCTTATGCTAACATCTTACAGAAATAAAAAACAAAAAAACAAAAAACTGCACATTTACTCCAGATCTCCTTCCTCCAGGTCTCAAATGTAATTTCTATCTCTAATTATGACCTTACCTCCTGTTAATATTGATTAAAAAAAAATGAGCTTGCCTACCACTACCATATGATTGTGATACTGAACATGGAATAAAACAGAAAAAAAAAACATTGTCATAATTTGTAATTACTTTGATAAAGCAAATTTTTTAAGTAATGGGTAAGAGTTGAAGAAAAAATAATTTTTCTACCCACGCATAATAGTGCATCTGGCAGGAACATTTTTATGTCTTATGTAAATTTGTAGAAGTTTCTTGTTTATACAATTGCACAGAAGGCTGTATGCATCTCATCTGTTATGCAATCCAAAATACCATGCAATCATCCTAACTCACATAAAGCTTAACTAAGCCAGAAAACCACATCAATTTACATGTAAAAACAGTCTGAGCCTCAATTTCTTCAATTTGACAATTTAGTAAAATTTGCACTGGTTTGGAAATCTTAGAAAGAATGCCATATTCATCAAGGGATAACTGTATTTAAGAGCAGTTTCTTACAATCTTAGCCATTGGAAAAGGTCAGAATATAACAGTCATTGTCCATTTTTCTAGTTCCAAATATGTTTCAAAGTAATTTATTGTTGTGACCTTTTGTATATATGTAAGTTTTAGGGACGATTAGTTAAGTTTTAAAAATCTTGTGATTTCTTAAGTTTTGCCACCAAAACAGACAGGTGAGTAGATCATAACTTTAGCTCTACAGTTGAACGTATTTAGTGTTCAGAAGCAATGGTAGTGACTTTGTATTTTATCTTTGAAAAGCTATTTAAAGATGCAGAAATATATAAGCCTACTGCTTCCTCATGACGGGAGCAGAGGAGAAGCGCTGAGCTCTGCTCTCTAGTGACTGTGATACGCCTCCAGGAACTGCCTGAAGCTGTACTGGCGAGCTCAGGTTAGATGTTCAGAGATTTCTGTGTTCAGGTAGTGAGATTTATGAGGATATTTGGTATGAATAGGTAATGAAAATGGAATTTTCATGGTAAATTTTGAACTTCCTCTGAAACCTGCTTTTTTCAAACTTAAGACTAGAGCTTAGACGACAAATACAAATAAGGAAAAAACAGATTAAATACACTGTGGAGCTTGGTGCTTCCAATTTCTGTGCGTGTGTAGTTGATTTATTTAGTTAGTTAGTTTGGGGGGTTAGGGAAGGGGAAGGATTTCTTTCATTTGCTTATTTGTTATTTTTGAAAAAGAGACTATTTTGGTGGCCTTCTAAATTTTGAGGTAATCTGTGAAGGAGAGGAAGAGAAGGAGCAGTTACAAACTGGGAGAACAAATCTGTTCCAGTGTACTCCAATAAAGAAGGAAAGAAAGGCAACGCTTCTATTTCACTATCAGTTGCTTAAAGTTATCAGGCAACTTTTTACAATTTTCTGTATTTTGAAAACTCTCAGCACTGCTACTGGTAGATGAATGAAATAGATGCTTTTTCATTAGCTTCCAGGATACTGTGAATATATTCATCTGATGGCATTAACACAGAGTACTCTTAGAATACAAATATAGAATAATGGGTTAATACAACACAATTTTCTAGAAATAGGATAAATTTTTGTCAACAGACATTACACTATTATATCCAGCTCTATAAAGCAGGCTTTAGAAGTGGTAGTAAAATCATCATTATTTATTTATTTTAAATATGTTTACAATTTGACTCATACAATTTGACTTACAAAGAATTGTAAAAATAAGGAAGAAAATTGCAATTATAAGTATCTCCATACTTTCACTATAAAAGAGAGAAGTTTAAAGTTTATTTTTTAGTACTTGTTTAGGAATAACATTAAGAAAAAGAAAAAAAGATTTCATTTGTGTGACTAGGTAAATTTTTCTAAGAAGGAAAATGTTATTGTGGCCCACTGAGAAAACTGCAGACATAATCATGTCCTAGTTCATATTTTAATGGCAGCTTGCAATGTTTCCAGAAGTATTAAAGCCTTCTAAATCCTAGAGATGTCTATAAAATGATGTATTTGGATGTACTGTAGTAGATCCTTTAAATTTTCTTTTGTTTTAGATAAAAGATTAAGACCAAGTAGGTATTTTAAGTCAGTTTGATTGTTCATGTAGAATGATAAATATGTTTGGTATTTATTGGTATATGTTGGACTTAATTTCTCAGGAAAACAACATAGGATAAATAAACATTTTCAGAAAGAAAATTTCATAGGGAGACTACTTTCAGTAATCCAATTTAGTCATCTAACTTTACTAGTTTTATTGCTTTCTAAAGTGTTGCAGTCCAGTTAAATATGTATTTTTATTTACTCTTTCCTTATTTTGATTGTATTTATCTTTACACATAGATGTTTAATTTATTCAAGGTGCTTAGTTGTCATTCTAGTCTGATGAAAACTTTTTATGAGAAGAATCCATTGTTGCATTGTTGCAGTGTTGCTTGATGTGGTGAAAGGATTAACCTTAATTGGCCTGAATGATAGTTCATTGGATGGGAATATATTACATCATGTGCACAATGCCTTTATAGACTTCCTAGATGCATAGAATATTTGTTAGAGTTATGTACATTTTTATTTGTAAGCTGTTACTAAAGGAAATAATTTCATGTAAGTCTTATATATACAATGTATTTAAGCAAAGGATATATAACAAAGATTGTAATTCCTAATTGAGATAGTGATATAAATGAGTGAAGAAGTTTGTCTCCATCATGGAAAATTTCCAAATAATAATGAAAATATTTGAATTATCTATTAAATATTTTTCAAGAGTCATGATGATTTGCCTATACTTCTTTTTTTTTTCTTTTAATAGCACCAGAATTACAATTATTTCATTAGAAAACAATGGAAGAATTAAAATTGTTGTCAGCATCAGGATATATAATAAATTATATATTCCAAAATATAAACTTATTTATATTAATTTATTATTTTAACAATAGTAATCATTACTCTTTCTGATTTTTGTGCAGGTGTTTATAATCCAGACTAAACTCAAATTTCTTACTAGTGCTGAAAGAATATAAGAGGGGAAAAAAACATCAACACACAGGAGAAGTGTTTGTGTCAAAAATATTGCTAGAAGATAAGAGCAGAATAATCAGTTTTTAGTCATTCACAGTAATTAGTTATAATCTTTAAGAATAGGGAAAATTATCAGAAATTGAAAAAAAAAAATTTTAATTATAAACCATTGAAATATTTATATTTCAGTATATGCTTTTATGTTATCTTCAATTTGGAATAATAGTTATAATTACTATAAAGATTAACTCTTGTCAAGGATATCTTGCATATATTACAAATGAAGATAAATTAGTCTTATATTTAGGGAATAAACCACACTATTTTTATAGTCTGTTTTTAACTTCTACAAGCACAAACATTTACAGCACTCATAGCAGTCATTATATTTCACATTTGTTAAGTATAAAATGTCATATGGCAAAGCAAATTAGCCATTCCTCAAGTAAAGTGCACCCTATAAAAGGTGTGGGACTGGCTCTTGCTAATTTGACTGCCAGCTGCTTGTATACCATTTATGCAATCAGTAATTTGTTTCTGACAAGTGTTATAAAGTGTTATCTTTATGATGTCAAATAGACTAATTGTACTTAGATATCATCCTTGTAACCCTTTTGGCTTCTACATGTTCCATTATGAATCAGGACGCTCATTTGTAACAGACAGGTATCCTTGGGCATGTCCTATTACTTTCTAAACACATTTCATGTTCTTGCAAGAGTAGGTAATATAAACTGGCTTTTGCATCAGATAAGCAACTGTAGTAGTGAGCAGATATTGGCTTTCTGATCCATAAAATTATGGTCATGATATGTGCTGGGAGTAGGAGAAAAGAACTGTGAAGTGATTAGTGAACTAATTCTCAATAAGTAAAATGAGCAGATACCATGATCACATGAAAGATGATAAATAATTGTTATATCTTTCCTCATGAAATGAAACGTGAGAAATATCATCTGATCTTTCTGCCTTACAAATTTTATCATGTTATTATAATCTTATTTAATCTGTTATTAATCTTATTTAATCAATCTCACATGTAGAACGGAGAAGGGTAGGAAGTAGTGTTTTCATAAGTAAATATAGTTCGCAAACTTGTTGAAGTCCACAAATAAAAAATGATCATATGATTATTGCATAATGTCATCATGGGACAAATTTAAGTTCTGTAGTTAATTTCACTGTCAGTTTTGGTGCCCTAATATTTTTTGTATTTTTTAAATTCTTTTTTCTATTTTGTAATATATGGCTAATTAAAATATATTCCAACAATTATTTCAGGGGATATGCTGTGTTCTTGTTACTTGGTTGGTTGTTTGGTTTGTTATTTTTTAGTGTTATTTCCATTGTTAAGGGCTCTTACACTTAAATTATTACAGTAGAAATATTAACTCCCTGGAATTTTTTATTTCTGCTTGCTTGGAGACAGAGAGGTGGGTATTATTTTTTCCCTAGAGTTTTTTATTGTTTTTGTTTCTTCTCTTTTCCCATTATTGTCTGACTTGAACATGCTTTTGCTCCTCTGAGCTTCTGTAACAATAAGCCTAGAGGCTTGCTGTAGAACACTTTAGCCTCTGGATCTGACCTTGCACACACGGGATGAATTCCTTATAAGAACTCTCTCTTCTAACACGAGTAGTCAGATAGATACAGATAAATAACTAATACTGAAAAAACACCATCTTCTGTCTACATAGTTTCTTAACTAATTCAAGCATCTGTGTTTATCTCAATGAGGTCTAATGTCAGGGGAGAAATTGCAAGTCTTAACATCTCTGCACTTGAAAAACTAAGAAAAAAAAAAAGCTGGTTATGTTCATATGAAAGTATATAAGTTACATGCAATCAGACAAATAGTTATATACTTGCTACTTTAATGCATTTTAAACTTCTCTTATTGTATAATCTGATCCCTATGTTAAACTTGCAATTTTTTGGTTGAGTCCTGCAGAATAGTATCTATGTATATGAAACAGAATGAGTTTTAGTCTGTGAGAAAAAGTGTCAGAGTTCAGATTTTGTGCTTGAGGCTCTTTCTCCCAAACCAAGGTGACCTTACACAAACTGCACCTGTAAGGCAATCTACAGCCTTTTCTGAATCCTGAAACTTATCCATGTGCTGGAAGAATGTGAGGTGGCACAGAGGTAAACTCTGCTTCTTGTCAGTTAAATAACGCACAAAAACAGATCCATGCTTGAGTTCTGACTTTTCTAGGTTTTCCAGCCTGGGTACCACTCATCTGTAAACAGACCCAAGTATGTAAAGAGAAGCAGAGCAGCTAATGGTAGAGTACTGCCCCAGATTTACTTTTTCAGCATGTCCGGAAAAGAAAAAAAAGACTATACACTGTGAGCAAATTCACACCAGCAGCTTGAAAGCCTTGATTACACTTTAGCAATTCTCACTGGAATGGAAAGGCTTCTCCTTTCTTTTAGAGAAACATCATAGTATGACATAGGGGATTGGAAAACAATACTTTTACTGAAGTGCACGTGGAGATTTGGTCACAGCCTCTCTCTATTGTATTACAAATACTCTGTAAAAACAGTCTGTAACACAGTGTTGTCTTTGATTTCTAGGGTTACTGCAGTACATGGCAGCTGCTTTCCCAAAGTCAAAAATACTGTTAATATTTCATTTCTTATAGGAATATCTTCAGCCTTGATCTTTCAGTGATCATCAATGGCTAACAAAAGAGCGGGGTATCTTCCTAATGTAGTGAGCAGACCCTCTAAAGAGTTCTCTTTGTGTTCGATAATAATATAAGGAGAAAGAATCACATAACATATTCTGAAGAGTACCAGTTAAGGAGCTTCACTTAGAATAAAATCTCCACTGTTAAAAATTAAGTTTTTAATATAATTTCTACTCAATTAATTAGAAAAAATCCATACATTCACAAAGCAAAAAGTCTTCTGTGAATATTTTAGTATATCAGCCTACAGGGTATAAAAACAGCACTTTACTCACTATGGTATGTTATGTTTTATATATTTCTATGTTTAAATCTTCTTTCTTTTCATCCCCTCTCCATCCCCCAAAATCCCCTACTATAACAGCTCCTCTAGACAAAATTTAGACAGCTGTGGGATGTTCACTAGACAGAGTTAGCCAGCACTATCAAACACAAAAATTAAAATCAGCATTTCATACATTTCACATACAGTGACAACTAGGTGCATTATCTGTTTTGGTTTACCTTACTACTTAATTTATCCACTAACATGTACAGAAGTCTGTTTTAATTTCACAAATAGCATACTGTGTTTAGATTATATATATTTAAGTGTGTATGGTTATATTTCTTCCCTAAAATTCCCTGACTGATTATGTCTTTGCAAACATAGCATAAAAAGTACTTAACATCACTTGACAATGAAATGTATTATGTATAAAAGTAAGATGTTAAGCAAATGTTTAATTATTTTCTAAATTTCAAAATAAACTAAAATAACTCTCTCTTTTGACTGACATCAAACTTTGATGTGACCTTTCTTTCTGAGTTTACATTCATAGTGCATATTAAAATATCATTATTTTCTGGATGGGCTAGGAATAATATCAAAGATATAGAATGAGTAGCTTTTCAAAGAGCTCTTTATTGCACCAGAGAAGACAAGAGAGCAGACTGCTGACATTTCCACTGCCTTGATAACACCTTTTCTTTTTTCTTCACAGTATAATTTCACTATGTTTTCATTTTTTTACCCCACTGTTACTAACTTTTGAATTTTTTATCAAGAAGAATCTGCTACCTGCACTTCTTCCTAGATTCTCTGATGTTATCTTCTCTTTCTGCAGTACTTTACTGCTAGTTCCTGACATGCAGTAACCTTCTGTCACTGATGAACTTGTTTTGATTCTAAAAAAATGACTCCTTTATTATGCAGTGACAATATAGCTTTTTTCTTTTACTTACTTTGTTTCAAGCTCCTGTTCTATTGTGCTATTTATAAATAACCAGTTTATGGAGTAACAGGATAGCAGTAGTATGCACCCTTAATTCTTACAGAGAGCAATGCAGTAATCCAGTATTACATTTCAGAGTCACATTCATCTTAACATTTTCTATGCAGACTTTTCCCACCATTATATTTATGTTGTAATCAGATGAACAAGCATCCCTAGGCTTTCTATTACAATTCAAGCAGTTTGAAATTCATAGATATTTTATGAGAGCATTCTTTTCATATGACTTTAGACAACTGAAAAAGCTTAGAGAGATGTCATCCTATGCTCTCTATTTTTTCTTCTGAGAAGAAAATCTACTGCACAGATGTGTCATTCTGGATACTTCCTTTAGAATTTAAGTTTTTAAAAACTGTTTTCTACAGATATTCTTTTCCATTATTTCTATCTCAAAATCAAGTGTCTGACTAGACTGATGAATTCATTCCCAAATAATCTAGTTCTATGCTTTTGGTTTTTAATTCAAAATTTTTATATGAACTTCTGATAAGCAGTTTGCAGTTACAGCTAATACATATTATATGCAGTTTCCACATGCAAATTTTAAGATTAAGACTGGTTTAAAAGTGTGAGCAAAATTTCACTGCCACTTTAATTGCAGAAAGTCTGTTCAGAAGGAAAAATTTTGAAAGACTAATATGTTTCTGTATCTTCTTCAGGTGAATTATTTTTTTTCCTGCATCTAAGAGAGGAATTCTCAATTGATCTTCAGTTTTATTTGTTTAATTTTATATTTATTTAATGTTTATTTGATAGCTTTCACTAGGTATATGTATTATCTAATATAATAGTACAATATATATAACACCAACATAATACGCTTTGTGAATTTAGTGCTATTAATTGGTTATATATCTGAAACTAATTGTTTGCACACACATGTATCCTTGAAATCACCAAGCAATACAAATGATATGTGCAAGAATTTAAGTAGAATTTATACCAACTGAATTGTTTATCTTCATGAATTTATCCTCACTATATATTGTTTATTCTTTTATCTACTTTGGGACCTCAGCAAATCTACACTCACTGGTTGTAATCAAAGAACATTATATAAAAGTTAATCTGCTTATTTTCTTTGCTGCCTTTTTTCCTGAGATTTCTTAAACAGAAATCTAGTTTCCATTAAAGATACATCGGGAGATGTATTTTAAACAGTTTCATTTTACTTTAAGTTTCAGAACTGTGTCAGGAAAAGAAAGGTTCGATGGGCTGTAATTAACAGAGATCAAGAACTGCTGTGTTAGAGGAGACAGAGAGGCAGATGAAAATAATAAAAGACCAAAAAAAAAAAAGAAACCAAAGACACAAAAGACTATTTCTGATTTTATTATATAATCAATGGATTGCAGCACAGAATGTGAATTAAATTGCTAGACAATGGATAAATATTTTTGCATACCTCAATCTAGAAATGATTATATCTAGAAATAAGTAACTGATTAAAGCTTCTGAGATCCTTTTACTATACTGTAAAGGAAATAATTCAGTGCATATACTGAGTACCATCATTTCCAGGCAGACTTGGAGAACACGTTCCTTTTCTTCCTTTTAAGAATAGAGTTTGGTTTGTTTTGGTTTGTGTTAAATGAATGAAGCAGACAGTTAGGCTTTAGAGAAATAGTGAGTGTATGGGTGACAAGTCATGAATCATGGGTCCAGAATTAGCTTATTTATCAATTTACAAGACATAATTTTGAATTAGAAATAACGTCTCTTGGTGTCTGTGATGTTAAAATACATTTTCTTAACTAATTCATGAACAAAGAACTTGAAAAGCTATGTTTTTCTTTTATATACTTTGAGCAAATTCCAGCTGTTTATTCAATTTTTTGATAGTGAAATGGAAAAAAGAATTATCACAGAATCACAGAATTGTAGGTGCTGGAAAGAGCCTCTAGAGATCATCTAGTTCAACCCCCTTGCTGAAGCAGACTGCACAGGTAGGCATACAGGTAGGTCTTGAATGTCTCCAGAGAAGGAGACTTCACCACCTCTCTGGGCAGCCTGTGCCAGTGCTCTGTCACTGCACTGTGAAGAAGTTCTTACACACATTTGTGCAGAACTTTCTGTGCTTCAGTTTGTGGCTGTTTCCCCTTTTCCTACCACCTCATACTGCTGAAAAGAGTCCAGCCTTGTCTCTTTGCCTCCCACACCTTAGAGATTTATAGACTTGAATCAGATTCCCTCTGAATCTTCTTTCTCAAGACTGAACAGACTCAGGTTGCTCAGCCTTTATTCATAGGAAAGGTGCTCCAGGCCCTTTTGTCATCTTTGTGGCCCTCCGCTGGACTCTTTCCAGGAGATCTCTGTCTTTTTTATACTGGGGAGCCCAGAACTGAACACAGTACTCCAGGTGAGGTCTCACCAGGGCAGAGTAGAGGGGGAGGATCACCTCCCTTGACCTGCTGGCCATGCTCTTTTTAATATGCACTTTAGGATGGCACTGGCCTTCTTGGCCAGCAGGGCACACTGCTGGCTCATGGCCAACCTGTTGTCCATCAGAATCTCCAGGTCCCTTTCCCCAGAGCTCCTCTCCAGCAGGTCATTCCCCAACCTGTGCTTGTGAATGCTATTATTCCTCCCTAGGTGCAAGACTCTACACTTGCTCTTGTTACATCTTATCTGGTTCCTTTCTACCCAGCTCTCCAGCCTGTCCAGGTCTCGCCTAATGGCAGCACAGCCTTCTGGCATGTCAGCCATTCCTCCCAGCTTCATATCATCAGCAAACTTGCTGAGGGTGGACTCTATCACTTCATCAAGGTCATTGATGAAGATGTTGAACAAGGTCAGACCCGGCACAGAACCCTGAGGAAAAACACTAAATAAAAGACTCCAACTGCACTCTGCACCACCAATCATAACCCTCTGAGCTCTGCTAGTCATCCAGTTCTCAACCCACTTCACCATCTACTCATCTATTCTACACTTCCTCAGCTTTTTTACAAGGATGCTGTGGGAGACAGTGTCAAATGCCTTGCTGAAATCAAGGTAGACTACAGTCACTGCTCTCCTCCCATCCACTCAGCCAGTGGTGACATTATAGAAGGCTGTAGCCTTCTATGTCACCAGGTTGGTCAAACATGAATGTCTCTCCTGGTGAATCTATGCTGACTACTCCTGATAATTTTCTTCTCTTTTAATTGCTTGGAAATGACACCCAGAACAAGCTGTTTCATCGCTCTATTATTAATTTATTTATCTTTAAAACATAAAGAAAATAACAAGAACTTTCTGTCTTTTCCTGAGTAGTTACATCAACTTGATGACTTGTGATGTAGGATTTAAACAGACTGAATGGCCAGACTCAAAGGGTCACTGTGAATGACATTAAATCTATTTGGCAGTTGGTAACAAGTGATATTCCCCAGAGGTCAGTGCTGAGACCAGATTTGTTTAGCACTGTATTAAAAATACCTTCAGAAAGTTTGCAAATGACACCAAGCCAACAAGATCATTGATTTGCAGAGGAATCTGGATTAAGTTAGATCAATGGGCTGTCTGCAGTCATGTAATGTTCAACAAGATTGGATGTCAGGTCCTATACTTGTGCCATAACAGCCCCATGTATTAGGCTTGAGGAAGAATGACTGGAAAGCTGCCCAGCAGAAAAAGACCCAGGAACACTGATTGAAGACCTATGCAATTTTAGAATGAACAGTTGTAATAATTTCTTCCTGGAAAGATGGTCAAGCACTGCAAAAGTCTGCACAGAGAGGTAGCAGATTCACTGTTCCCAGACATATTTGCGAAACACATGGACGTGACACTAAAAGATGTGGTTTAATGACAGAATGCAAATGATCATATTGATGGCTGGTGTTGATTGGTAAGGCATTTCACAGCTTAAAAGATTCTGTGTGTCTATCTAATAGATCTTCAGTAGAACTAGGTAACAACAATTACTCATCTGAAATGATCCCTTAATGTAAATTAATTAAAAATATCTGCTGCACAATCATGCTCCACTTCTATTTATTTGTAATAATGGAAAATGCTCTCCCCAAAATAAAACAATCAAGAATATGAACAGAAAGAGAAATAGTGATTTGAAAATCACTTTTTTTAGTAGCAAATTCATCATAATCTCTGTTTTTTATCTGAGATCTTCTCATCTCTCTTCGTTGTTTATTATTTTTGTTCTTAACACTGTCTCCTTTGGTCATCTCCATATTTCTTTCTCACCAACTTTCACCATTCACCATTTTTCTATTCCATTCAAACAGTTGAATAACAAATGCTGAATTTGAATCTCAAAAAAGTCTTTCATCTTCTGTTCCTTGAGAAGTTTTCTGAATGCTGTAGCAGCTTGTCTAGTTCTTCCTTGCTATTTCATAATACAAAGTCATCTTTGTAATCTAAGTATTACAGTTCTATAATTCTTTATTCATATGACACTGATACGTAGCTGGAAAATATTTTGTCTTTCTGGTCACAGAAACTCTTCAACTCGACTTCAGTTGATCTGAATGTCATATTAATACACTGAAGATAAAAATGCAAAAACAACATGTTTATTGAATGGTAATATCCCTGCAACATTTTAAAAATAAATTACGGTATAAATTCATTGACAGCAGATAATCTCAGAGGATGAAATATGCATCACTAATAAGTTCTTTACTCACACTAGAGGAGAGTGAATGACATAGAGTGCAAGATCTTATCTAAATGGCAAAAGACATTCCATTGCATAATAATGCATGTAACGCATCTGCTCAGATACAAAATAGGGAATAACACAAGAAGTGACTGCAATAATGATTCTGAAGACAGAGAACTTACTCTAGTTTTGGATAAGTGTCCTGTTGAGATCAATTAGATCACATAACTTCTGCAGATGCTGAGAATGGCAGTAATAAAACATAAAGCAAAGAACATATTGCACAGCATGCTGACAAGGTCAAGTTGATAGTAATGATGTGTGATGGCAGCACTGCAATAAGATTGTCTAATACTCTATGCATCTGATATTGGTCTTCATTACCTATCCCTTGGAGTACAGTCAGAAGTTCACTAAAATGATAGTGATTACCCAAAGAGCAAAGGGAAATAAGACAGTCAGTTTAGTACTTGTGCATACTGCAAACTGCATGAAGGCAGAAAAATTTCAACCTGATGTTCACTTTACAAAGCTTACTACCACTGGGGATCAAGTTGACTTCATACTTTCTTTTATTAATTTTTAAAATGATGCAGTGTTTTAAGCGCATTCGTAAGTTTATTTAGATAGTCCATCAGGAAACATCTCTCCTCAGAACAAAGCTGAAATCTACATTATAACTATATACTATAATTTAGTCTATAATGCATATCAGTTTCCAGACATACTGTTTTTCTGGAATCTCCAGCTTCAAGATAATACTGGCTGAACACTTAAAATCTTGGGGCTGTGTCCAGCTTCTATAAGACAGAGATGTTTGTATGTATTTTAAGTACTTTTGTGGTACAGTTTCTTTGCAGTTCTTCAAAAAACAAAACACAGCAACAATAAAGACAACTGTGCTTCCCATCTAATACAATACCAACCATTGCTCCCAAAATTTGTAATATTTTTTTCATAACTGCTTTTTTTTGAAAAAAAAGCCATTTATTTCAATAAAGCATCTATAGACTCTACTGACTACTCTCAAACATTAAGGTTACTTCTTGTGCATGTGAGTCTACTATGAATTTTCCCATGACTTTTCAGTATAGAGGGTTATTGCACCTGTGGCTTTGTACAGCTCCAGAGAGGGGAAAAGATGTGACCGGTTGGAGGAAAGCCTTCTGTTAGGAAGGTGCTGCATGCAGATTCCATTTTGAATGTGGTAGAGATGGGTAAGGACAGAAAATTGTGCCCATGCCCTTTGGATCATCCTAATGAGCCAGTTGTTGCAGAAATAATATATAGTGTTCTGGCTTCTGTATGTCCCAAAACCTAATCTAATATTTGGGACAAAAATGTCTTTGTGTATGAGAAGTATGATTCATACAAAGCAGAGGTTCATGGACAGTTAATTTTAAACCATGGTGGGCATATGCCACTTCTCTCTTCTTGACAATGGTTTATTTCCTGTATGTCAGTAATTTCTTTCTAAACAACACTAGTATCTGTAATGCCTTCTTCTGCCACTATTTTCATACCTCCACACTTCTGTTAATATCCTCTCCTCCTTCAGAAGTTTATTTTAAATTATGTGGGCTCTCTCTCTTCAGTCTTTACTTAATTTAGGAATTATATTCTGTCTAGGGAATCATTAATGGCTGTACACATTCAGCAGTGATAATCTCATTGGCATTATGTTGCATTTTCTGGCTTAAACATGCTTAATTTACTCTCTGAATACTGATTAAGGTTACAGCTTGCTTGGTATAAGCCTTTTCTCCTCCCAGAGACCTGGGTTTCTCACAGAATTTTTGAGATGCAAGAGGAGATTAAAGGGGGAATCAGAAAATACTGTAATAATTTGTTCCTTTAAATAAATGTCCAGGAGTTCACACTCACATCTTAAAACCTTCAGAAAGCTCACTGAAAATTCTAAATCCTTCTTAAGTGTGTTCAAACTCACAACTGCTTAAGAAACTTTGAACATATTAGCAACAATTTTTCAATATTATTTTTTAACCTACAGAAAATGTCTGTGGAAAAATATACATATTATACCTTTATCATCATTAACATTTTCTTCTGCCCCAGTATTTCTTTCTAAAAGGGGAAAAACAGCTTTCTGCATATGTATCTTTTATTATTCACTGGAACCGGTTGCACAGAGAGGTTGTAGAGTTTCCTTCTCTGGAGACATTCAAGATCCACATGGACTCCTACTTGTACAACTTGGTGTAGAGAGCCTGCTTTGGCAGGGGGGCTGGACTAAATGATCTCTAGAAGTCCAACCCGTACAATTTTGTGTGATTCTGTGATTATTTTATTCTTTTTCAGCTTAACTATAAAGAGTCAAAGTCATTACCTATGCAGAAACAACACACTGGAAGATTGCTGATACTACTTAATTATTGACAGAGTACAATTTTAACCTCTCTTACTTATGTTATGCACTTTAATCGATTAGAAAGTCTGAAGAAGATTAGTCAGTGCTTCAATTTTTCAACTCTACTTATAACAGCAGGTATGATTATGACTAATGCAGCCTGTATCAAGGTGACTTGTTAAAAATGCTGAAATTAAAAAGAATAAACAAAAACACATTCATTATGTTGCAGCTAAGAGTTTTTGTGCTGAATAAGAAAACAGATATACGTAGGCAGTATTCTAAGCATTGTAATTAGTTCTGCAATACGAAAATGAATTAAAATTTGCTGCTCTTTTCACCTGGGAAACATTTTCTTCTGAACATTTTATGTGCATCTATGACAAACAGAACAAGAGAGATTCCTGCTAGTCTGAATTCTAAAACAAAGCAAAACAAAAACAAAAATAACAACAACAACAACAAAAAAGATTTATTAACTTTTTCTCCATTCTTTATGCACTTATTATTTTTTCTGTAATAATACACAAGGGCTCTGAAAATAAGTGAATATGCTAGACATATCTCTCAGCTCAGAAGAAATGATTATTACATTTTTTTTTAAATGTCTGCAACAAATAGAATAAGAAAGCAAAAGTTGAGATACTTTCATACAATTAATTTCATACATAAATTACTTCTGTAAGAGATTATTTTTTATGTCATTGCCTCAAAGCTTGCTGAGAAGTCCAAGCAAATCCCTGCTACTCGTTCCTGGTAATGCTCGCTGCCCAAGGCCAGCCATCGCTGCTGCTGCTGCTCTCCCCTCCCTGTTTTTCTGCCTCAGACCATCAGAATGATGTGCAATGGGACAGTTGCTGGATGCTGGTGGTGTCTGTCCCTGCTTTATGCAATTCTTGCTTCAACTCTTGCTTCTTTCCTGGTAATTGGTAATAGCGTCTGTCTTCCCCTTCCCCATCTCCCTGATAAGGATTTGTAATAAACTGATCAGGCAATATTTGAACTGCTGTTTCTTAATCTCACACCAGGTATACACATATCAAGTAACCTCCTCTCCCTCCTATAAATTGGAGCAAGACAACCTCTTAGTTGTTTAACACCATTTAGTATTTTATGTGATTCTAAAATATCTGAATTGAACAATGAGTCTACTTACTCAGTACATGCTGTTGTTAGAGTAGAAAGTGATCATTTGGTATAACCATGTACAAGAGCTGTGTCAAAAGTAATGCCTCCTATCTTATTACATTGGACCATCACATCAGAATAAGATGATGGTGGTATAGCAGTAGAGGTTGAACTGTTCTGCCAATATTCTGTTACATTTTTTGGTGCGTGAGATGGCAACAGCAGGGCAATATGACAAAACGACGTTGGACGTGAAAGTTTGAAGCAAAGATATGGAATTTAATTCCTCCATGCAGAAAAAATAGCACACATCAAAATTAATCAACACTTGCTGAACACGTATGGAGACCAACCAGTGCATGTGAGCGCAGTGAGGCAGCGGATGTTATGCTTCAGCAGTGGCAACACCAGCAGTAGGTCACCTCCAGTGGTGCCAATTTTTACAAGCATAGCATGCATGCTCTTGTTCATCACTGGTGAGAATGCATAACTAATAGTGGTGACTATGTTGAAAAATACTTTTTTTCCACTTGAGAATTTGCTCCATCATCTAATGGATATAAATGGAAGGCATTACTTTAGGAGTAACCTATTTACTTTTGTATCCTATGCTGTAGTATACTAAGTTCTATCATTAATAAACCACTGTGTTTTGTCAAGAATTGTTAGTATTGGTTTTGTCATCCAAGAATTGAGTTTTTACCTGTTATTTTTTTGTTCTTCGAGATGGTTATTGTCAAATGCAACATAGCTGGGAGAGCAGTAGCATTTTTTTAATTACGTATGTTAGTAATTCTTCTTGAGAAAAGAGCACTCTCATTAAAAACCTTTCTATTTAAGCATTTCTGGTGCTCTGATGTAAGATTACAATTGTCAAAATGAAACATCTCTGAAAACAAAAATTGTTTGTACTTCATCTTTAAAAATTAACCTCTGACTACACTAAAGCAAGGGGAGAAATTTCATTAATTTGGACAGTATCACCTTATTTGTAAAAGGGTTTATAACAAAATTCATTTTCACAGAGTATTTCAAGAAGAAAGTTCTGACGCCATTCCCTCTCTCTCCCTCCTTTATTTTCAGTGCTTTTTTACATTCTAGAAATAAGATGATGACTTTACTATCACATCCACATTACAGACAAGAAAGCAACAGTCGTGAAGAAATTAAAAACAAAGTAAATTTGGCATTCAAGTGCAGAAGAGTGTATGTCTGTAAATGACAAAGTGCAATTGTAATAGTATCAGTTGAGGAAAGGCTCACACAGTCCTTGACATCACAAGCAATAAATTTCAATAGTTTATAATTATATATCTCGCTTGGAGATACTTCCAAGCTCCTCTGTTACAGTCTGTTTGCACATGTCCTGCTGGCTGGGATGGCCACATAAAAATATCTATATATGGTGTGGGGGCTGTTGATTGCATGTAGATGAGTAGCCTCAAGCTGTGTGGGCCAGCTTTCCAAAACAGCAGTAGCCTCTAGCACTACCACCACTAACTACTTAGCTGCAGCTAATATGATCCAGCATTCCATCGTATCAATCTCATCAAACAGGGTATTCCCTGCCAGAGTATCAATGACCTGATCCTCTTCCAAAGAGTATGCATCATTAATGAATGCTAATTTCGTTTTACTTTTAACAGAAATTGGCAATCAAAATATATTTTTCAAGGTTCTTAACATAAAAGTATCAGAATTTACATCTTATAACCTCCTCATTCAGCTTAATGCTACCTTAAATTTTAGCTACATAGACAAAGCTGACTTTGAGTATGAACAGTTGGTAACTTACTATTGAAAATATCAATTAGAAATGAAAACTCTGTTTCTGTTTTCTGTTCCCATCTTTGTTATGCATGTGCTACTTATATCTACTTTCCTACTGAATGCTTAGAGATTCAGAAACATTATATCCGTTTCTGCTACTTTTAATACATTCTTTAAAGAAGTTTTCCATGGACTTCATCTTCCATCACAGCCTTAACTACTAATAGATGTCCTAAGTACTTCAGCTCTTCCGATGTGATTACGTTTAATGATCTTTTGCCTTTACCTTCTTCTTCCTCTCCTGAGAAATGCATGTCTCTTTCTTACTGCTGTCCTTCATCACTCGATTTAAACATTGTAGCAAATCCATTTTCTTTTAAGTGATATCTGCGTCTCCTGACAATAAAGTACCTTTGCCATCTTTCAAAGAGTGCACTGTTTCTTCTGCTCACCTCTTGTTCCTCATATACTTGAAATTTCTCTTGATAATCATAGCCCTCTGTGTAATCTTTATATCTCCACAACTTTCCTTTTCTTATCTTCTCTTACGCTCAAATTCTTTATATGATCCTTTCTCTTCGTTTCTATATTTTGTGTCTTATGCCACTTTTATAGATATTTTTTTAACATTTAACATTTTTGTCAATATTAATTCTCCATTCCTAGATTGGGGCTTTCTGTTTGTTTGCTAGATTCCTTTGTTGTTTGTTTGTTTTTAAATTATGGATAAATTACATCTACATTTGTTTATTCACAGTCTCAAAGCTTTCCTTTCCATCATGATTTTAACATGTTCTCTTTTCGTGCTTTTTTGAAGAGTGGACACAAAAACCATTTTTAAGAAACGGTACTATTCCCTTTCATTTCCAATCAGAATAATTATTTCGCTAAGGATTATCTTTATAGCTTAAGATGAAATTAAGTTCTGAATTATCAGATGGCTAGTTGTATTAATTTAGTTGTATTAATTTAGTTGTATTAATTTAGTTAGTTTGGTTAACTGGTATCAAAATAGTAATTGCATTAAAGAAAAGAGAACAGAAAAACTAACAAAAACTATTTTCCTGAGTTCCAGTTGATAAATTCTGTTAAACATTATTCAAAATCTTATGTATAGAAAGTTTAGCAACACCACTTCAGTAGCATTTTACCCTGCTATACTACAAATCTCAGGGTAAATATAGAAACTAAAAACAACACTTGAGTATGTTCATGGGTTTTCTCTGAAGTTTCTCCCAGACATTTGATACTTCATTTTGTGCACCTCCACATCACAAAATGATCTTGAGGCATATTGAAAATGTTTATCTGGAGGAAGTAATCTCAGTTGTATATTTTCTATCTGCCTCATTATTTTCATATATAGTTTTGTATGATACAAAATTATATGCAGACATTTGTTTTAAAATGTAACAATTCATTTCAAAGCAATTATGTTTTTGCTTACCGTAAACAAAAGGAAAGTTCTCCGGTTCTCTATCAAGACATAAGTTACATGAAGTCAATGTTTCTCAAGAAAAATCTATCCCAATCACAACTACATTTGTCCAAATCAACATTCAATTTCATGTTCTGCAAAAGAACTAAAAGTTTCTATTATACCTTTAAGCCAGCAACTTTGAACCTAAGATACCTAAACACCTTTGAAACTAAAAGAAATATGACTGTTTCATGAAAATCTCATTTTATTATGAATATAAATTTTAGCAAATGTACCTTAAATCTTCTCATATTGAAAACAGAGCACATGGATTAATTTCTTAAAGAAGACAAGGACAGTGTGTAGGCACTGTTACACTGTTCATTCACATTCTGCTAGGATATTCCCACTGCAGGAAAAGTAAATACAGTTATTGTTTCAAAAATGTCTTTATAATTAAACAGACAAAGAAATACTAGTGCAACTTTTTGTTTGTTTGTTTGTTTAAATTAGCCTCTATGCCTTCAGGCATGTTATTAAGATTAAATTCTTCACTGAAGTAAGAGTGGAGGTAAGAGGAGAAATTTCTCCACTTTATCAATATGTATGCATTTATGGAAGCTGTTAACTTTCCAGTGCCCTTTGTTTTGGTCTCATATGGCTATGTAGCAGAATGATTTCTGTGTCAGTCCTCAAGAATAAAGATGCCAAAAAAAGAGGCATGCAGCTTTCAGTGTAATTAAAATGCCAGTACTCAAAATATAGTTACACAGGATTCAGTTCCTCTTCTAAAATTAAAAAAGACAGCTACAAGAAGCTAAAATTTCTATGTACTTATTAGACATTACGTAATGAGACAGAAGAAAGCACATAACTAATAATTAATAAATGTTAACTCCGTGATTTATGGATAGATAGTATTTTCATTCTGGTTAAAGTTAAAAGGTATAATAAGAACGTGTTTCAATACCAGAAATGTAAAACTGGCTTCTCTTCGTATCACTGTTATCTAGATTTTGTTTGGTTTTTGTTTTGCTTTTGTTCCCTCCCTCTCCTCATTTTACACAAGGGCATAAACAGAAATTAAATGCATATATTAAATTTAAGAATATCTAATATTCTAATATAATCTGTATGCTATTTCAATTAAAACTATAGCAAATGTTAATCCAAATCAAAACAATTTATTTCACTCACATTGCATATAAAGAGCTAATTAACATAGTTCTGAATAAGATTATACTTAAATGCAATTTAAATTATCTGTTTAATAAATTAATAAAATTCTTGAATTTTCCCACTATATAAATGTAATTAATATTGTTTTATTATATGAAAATTAGATTAGAAAAGAAATTTAAGATTTGAGAAAGTGTTAGGATGACCTTAAGGAATAACTTTATTTCAGTGTAACATATAGTTTGTGACTATTCAGGAGAATAGAATGAAGAAGGAAAATGTCTGGATTTTATAATCCATTGTGATAAGCAAAAGTAGAAGACATAATCCATTGTGATAAGAAAAAGCAGAAAACATAGATTCAAGTTTAAATCTGGACAACGGAATATTGATGAGGCCTTATGCAAAGATGTTCTACTATTTCAGAAGAGCAAGCTAGAAAGAACAGTAAGCAAAAATCACTGAGTTTCCATAGGCCTCATTGGACTGTAGTCTGAGATTTCACAAAGCAAGCAGCCTCTTTATACTGTGCAGCTTAATGCATAATGCATAAAATACTTGATTTGTGTGGGAATTCCAAGGTAATTTCAGAGGAAAACGAAAAAAGAATCAGATTTTTTTTCTTTTCACCTAAGTACACACATAAAAAAGGGATTAAGAATATACTCATCTTCCTCAACTCTGACACCCTTGAAATTCTTCCGTTTCTGGCTTTTAATTTTGGAACCAAGAAAAATCACCACTCTGTGATTTCTGGGGAAGTGGAAGAGATGGGTTTAAATCTGGGAGCCCTAATGAAGCCAAACTAAACAAAATAAACTGTTTGACCAGAGATAATGAAGGTGTGTTTCCTCACCAGCTGCAGCCAGACACAGCTTTTAATGTTGTGAGGTTAGCTGAGGAGCTGTGACTGAAAATAAATCCTTCAGCAGTCCGTAAAAGCACTGAAATCCTAATTCTGGATTTTTTGTTGGATACTGAAAATGAACATATAATTATAATATCAGAACAGTGTAAAAGTTCATTTGTGGTAACTTCACTAAAAAAGTGTTTTTTTGGTGTTCTTTTTTTTTCAGACTTGGAGCCTGATGCAATTTGATAACATTTCCTAGCAGTTATGCCTGCCCGAAGCTAAGGAGCCAGCATAATGCAAGCAAGGTTGTAATATATGGCTGGGACAAAAATGTTATTGAATTGCAATGCCTACCATATAATAAAACCATACCCTAAACTGCTCAGTCATGCTTCTGTTCCTGGAGCTTTCTGCTGGCTGGCTGAAGTTACCCACTCACAAATCCAGGTGTCTGGTTTGAGTACCATTCCCTGAAAGGCTCCTGTGTATTCATATTCATTACAGAGTAGGATTCAGCAATGAACTCTCTCCTCTCTCAAGAACTTGACATCTCAGATTGTGCTGAATACCTACCTCTTATTTCTTCTTTTATTTTTATAGGAGTTGTATGTTTGTACAGGAAAAAAATATGCTGATAGCATTTAACTTGGTACTTTTTATTGCTATTTTTTAAAGGTAGCTTAATAATTGAATTGTTAATGGTTCCAAAAAGCAACTTTTGATCTAAACCTAATGTTCTAGTAAGTAGTAAAGGCTGAAATAAGAAACTCTTTTTTACCTGAGCTTTAAGTACAATAGGGAAAAAAATAGACAAAATAAAATAAAGAAAGCAATATTATCTTTGGATAATATTGGCTGTGTATTTTTCACTGTTCGCAGGACTGTGTTTAGGCAATGAACAAAAATGCATAGAATGATTTGCCATAACTTGAGTCAGCACTACACTACTCCCTGCTGTACTTTGCTTTCAGCTCAGACAGTACCAATCATGTATCAGTGTCTGGCTGTTGCTGAGTGATGGGTGCATGCCCAGGGCTGGGCTGGATGGGGAAAAGCCACCTCCATGATGGCATAGTGCAAGGATGAGGCCACAGGACAGGATGTGCCAGGACACACACTGACCACAAACAGAAACTCTTATTTCATGTGTTTTCCTTCTTAACTGTGCATTCTAACATATTCTAGAGTTAAATCCTACTTCCACATAAGAAAATGATTTTTTTTTCTGATGATATTGGTAGTGGGTCTGTATTCAAGTGTGTTCTCATATTACAAAACAGATTAAATGGAATCTTGAAATTCTTCAAATATTCACTTCATTTAACAACTAGAGTCATGCCAGTGATTTTAGGAAAAACTGTACTGCTGTCTTGTTTTCCATGTATATAATTGCAATCTCATTCTTCCTCTAATCTACTGTCAAACCTAAACGGTAACAATTTCTACTCCAACAAAACATCATAGTTTCTTATTTTGTGTACAAATTTAAAAGAAAAATTAATTGATTTAATAATCTTGTTGCATATATGATAGTCCTTGATTTTTGTGCTGTAGAAACTTTTAACTGTTAAGTATTTAACTGATTGCCAGTTGGTTATAAAATGAAAACTTCAGGAAGGAAATGAAATTCAGTTCTCAAAACTGGAAGTTAATCAAATTTTCTGATATCTGAAAAATCCTCCTTAATTAAGAAACCGGATCCACAATATTATAATAATTTTTATATATTTATATGTAATTAAAATAATAATAATAATAATAAATCTTTTGATTAGGACTGCAAGGTGTTTTCCTCTGTTAAATTGAATATCTAGTTTTAGAAAATACTAGCAGAATTCAGCTGTTCCACTGAATGCAATAAGAATGTAGATGTAACTGAAGTCACTCACCTGAATATATTTTTGCTGAGTTGGGTCCTGACATATCAATTTCCAGGGTAGTGAGCATTCATTTAGATACATGATACTCTCTTGCTGTTAAATCTCTGTGTATCCTCTTGAAAACTAAGACATGGAAGAAAAGCTGTTTAAAGATCTTACAGTGGTATCAAAGTTATATTGATGGATAAATGGCTAAAACTATTCAACCATTTTTATGAATAGTCCTAAAGCTATGAAGAAAAAAAAATTACCCTTTCTATAATGAATTCATTGTTAAGATTTCTAGAAATATGTTTTTGTATGATGTAAACTACGCTTACATTCTTATTATATAGTTCTGTCCTAAAAATCATTTTCAATGTGTTTAGGTTGCATATATATTTAATAAGCCTGTAATTAATTCAGAGCTCATGTTTTGTCATACAATTTATTTATTTGCTTATTGATACTTCATGATAAATCGAAGATAAATCTAAGAACACTGAAGACAAAAGTTAAGATAATGAAAAACAAAACATTTTTTGAAGATACGCAAATGAATTTTTTTGAAAGACTTCTTTTTAAATAAAATGAGTCTGTGGATCCTGCTAAATAAATAATTCATGAGGAGGAGAAAATATTATTTTTTACTTTTTTTTGTCTGTTTTATATTTGTTGTGGACTCATACAATTCTTTGGCCTTCCGTGTTCATCTGCCATATACTTCAGCTCAGCAAAGAAAATTTCTGGGAACTGTAGTCATGTCATTGTTTTATGATTTTTGGTACTGGTATTCCACATCATAACATCATGTAGTGCATTTAGAGTTAAAGAGTTAATGCTCCAGCTCCGTGGATCATCGATAGTTCCAGGTATACCTGTCTCAGAAGAGAAGAAGAACTCCATTCCCCAGAGGACTTTGCGATGCTTTGCGTTCTTACGTGTTTACGCTCAGAGGGAAAGATAAAAACTGTCTGTGGTCACGGGACACTCTCTTTCCTTTGGGATCGACTCAGCAGTGGGTGCTCGCTGCCGTCCGCCTTCAGCGTTAGCGTGAGGCCTTCGGTTTATCGGACACTCTCTCTTGCTCATTTTATTTGATTTATTAGCTTTAATTCCAATTATATTGTATTATATTGTGTTATTTTGCTTTCTGATATCTTATTTAGTAAATTAGCTTTCCTCCTCAGATCGTTGCCGCTGTTTTGTTCCTAGGCCCATCTCCCTTTTCCCTTTTCCCTTTCCCCCTTCCCTTTTCCTGGGGCGTGGGTCCGTGGGTCCCCCGCACCAATTGTCACGGAACCGGGCCGAACCTGCCCGTAAACCGTTGACATTTTTGGCGCCCGAACAGGGACAAAACCAGCTGCCTTAGCCAGGCAGAGACATACTTTTAGAGTGAATCTCTGTCTCTCGTTAGCAGGCTTATCTGTACTGCAGGTGCTGTATGGCAAAACACGACCTTGAAGTCTGGGCGTACTGCCAGTTGTCCTGGGATATTTGTAAACTTTTTGGGTACTGCCAGCTAGTTTTAGGAAAAAAAAAATGCTTTCTCTTTTTAAACTGGTCTTAAAGGGACTGCATTTCATCGGTTTTTCCCTTGTAATGCTCAGAACGTACTGGGACTTAATTAAGTTTGCCAGTCTGATCCATGGAGCTTGGTCTCTGTATGATAAACTAAAAACACTGATGGAAATACCTACCTGGCTTTTGTATATGATGTGGCATTCAGTTCCAGAGGGAGTAACTCCAGATGAAGTTGCTAACTCTATGGAACTTGTGATTTTTAAACAGACTCCTGGCCTCTCCTTTGAATTCATTATGCGTTTTCTGAACGTCCATCCAATGCTTGTTATGACTGTGGTGTCAGTCTCCCTGAATGTACTTTTACTCAGTATTTGTATTTATAATATTTTGAGAAAATCCTCTCCAGAGCCAGAGAATACTGACTGGCAGGGAGTTTGGAGGGACTTAGGAGAGACTTCAGAGAAATGGGCATCACCGGTGTCATGGAACTTTTCTCCTGAACACCTGCAAGATCCTGAGAACTTAAGCAGATATTTGAGACAGGGATGTTGCGGCTCAAACAGATCTGAGGAGGCCCAAATTATTTGGGGTCTGGCTTATGCTTACCGGGCCTTATTCAATACTATCCCAGAGAGGCATAGAGTTTCTGAAATAGAGCGAGAGAGTCTCCGAGCCGAAAGGGACAGTCTCCTGATCCAGAAAGAGAGTCTTTTAACTGACAATCAGACTCTCCAGTCCAATCTAGATGCTCTCCAGGCTGAGAGAGACATTCTCCAGACTGAGAAAGATGCCCTCCAGTCTCAACGAGAAGCTCTCCAATCCAAGCGAGACACCCTCCAGACCGAGAAAGACACCCTCCAGTCTCAACAAGAAGTCCTCCAGGCCGAGAAAGACGCGCTCCAGATTGAGAGAGACGCCCTCCAGACCGAGAAAAACGCCCTCCAGACTGAGAAAGATGCCCTCCAGTCTCAACAAGGAGCCCTCCAATCCGAGAGAGACGCCCTCCAATCCGAGAGAGACACTCTCCAGTCTCAACAAGACGCCCTCCAATCCGAGAGAGACACCCTCCAGTTTGAGCGAGACACCCTCCTGTCTGAACGGTACTTCTTCAGAACTGAGCGAGGTACCTACCAGCCACAATAGCCCCTGCCCCCCAGCCAGGTGGGGGAAAGGAATAATAGAGTGTATTGGACTGTGTGGATTCGATGGCCTGGCACATCAGAACCACAAAAATATAAGGCCCTGGTGGACACTGGTGCACAGTGCACTCTAATGCCCTTGAGTCACCAAGGGACAGACTTAATCTATATTTCTGGGGTGACTGGGGGTTCCCAAGAGTTAACCATGTTGGAGGCTGAAATAAGCCTCACTGGTAAAGACTGGCAAAAACATTCTATTGTGACTGGCCCAGGGGCTCCATGTATACTTGGTATTGATTACCTCAAAAGGGGATATTTTAAGGATCCCAAAGGGTATCGATGGGTCTTTGGAATAGCTGCTGTGGACGCAGACAACGTTAAGCAGCTGTCTGCTTTGCCTGGCCTATCAGAAGATCCGTCTGTGGTGGGGTTGCTCCACGTGGAGGAGCAACAGGTACCGATTGCTACAAAAACGGTGCACAGACGGCAGTACCGCACCAACAGGGATTCCTTGCTCCCCATTCATAACCTGATTCGTCAGCTAGAGAGCCAGGGAGTGATCAGCAAAACTCACTCACCTTTTAACAGCCCCATATGGCCGGTGCGTAAAGCCAGTGGAGAATGGAGGCTGACGGTAGATTACCGTGGCCTGAATGAAGTCACACCCCCACTGAGTGCTGCTGTGCCGGACATGATACAACTCCAGTATGAACTGGAGTCAAAAGCAGCCAAGTGGTATGCCACCATTGACATTGCTAATGCCTTCTTCTCAATTCCATTGGCCACAGAATGCAGGCCACAGTTTGCTTTCACCTGGAGGGGCGTTCAGTACACCTGGAACCGTTTGCCCCAGGGGTGGAAACACAGCCCAACTATTTGCCATGGGTTGGTCCAAACTGCATTGGAACAGGGCGGTGCTCCTGAGCACTTACAATACATTGATGATATCATTGTGTGGGGCAATACAGAAGGAGAAGTTTTTGAGAAAGGAGACAGAATAATCCAGATCCTTCTGCGAGCTGGCTTTGCTATCAAGCGAAGCAAAGTGAAAGGGCCTGCACAGGAAATTCAGTTCCTAGGTATAAAGTGGCAAGATGGACGTCGTCACATCCCTACAGATGTGATTAACAAAATCACTGCCATGTCTCCACCCACTAGTAAGACGGAGACCCAAGCTTTTTTGGGTGTAGTGGGCTTTTGGAGAATGCATGTTCCAAACTACAGTCTCATTGTGAGCCCTCTCTATCGGGTGACGCGGAAGAAGAATGATTTTGTGTGGGGCCCTGAGCAGCAGCAGGCTTTTGAGCAAATTAAGCAGGAGATAGCCCGTGCCGTGGCCCTGGGGCCAGTGCGGACGGGACAGGATGTAAAGAACATCCTCTACACTGCTGCTGGAAAGGAAGGCCCCACTTGGAGTTTGTGGCAAAGAGCTCCTGGAGAGACCCAAGGCCGACCCCTTGGATTCTGGAGTCGGGCGTACAGGGGGTCTGAGGAGCGCTACACTCCAACTGAGAAGAAGATCTTAGCCGCGTACGAGGGGGTTCGAGCTGCTTCCGAAGTAATCGGTACTGAAACGCAGCTCCTCCTGGCACCTCGATTGCCAGTGCTGAACTGGATGTTCAAAGGAAAGGTTCCCTCTACCCATCATGCTACTGATGCCACTTGGAGTAAGTGGATTGCGCTGATTACACAGCGAGCTCGGATGGGGAACCTCAGTCATCCAGGAATCCTAGAAGTGATCATGGACTGGCCTGAAGGTAAAAAGTTTGGAACAATACCAGCAGAGGAGGTATCACGTGCCAAAGAGGCCCCACCATATAATGAACTACCAGACAATGAAAAGGTATATGCCCTGTTCACAGATGGATCCTGTCGCATTGTGGGTAAGCACCGCAGATGGAAATCTGCTGTGTGGAGCCCCACACGACGAGTTGTAGAGGCCACTGAAGGAAAAGGAGAATCAAGTCAATTTGCAGAGGTAAAGGCTGTCCAGCTGGCCTTAGATATTGCTGAACAAGAGAGGTGGCCAGTGCTTTATCTTTACACTGACTCATGGATGGTGGCAAATGCTTTATGGGGGTGGTTACAGCAATGGGAACAAAATGGTTGGCAACGGAGGGGTAAACCTATTTGGGCTGCTGAACTGTGGAGAGACATTGCTGCCCGAATAAAGAATATGGTTGTAAAGGTGCGCCATGTAGATGCTCATGTTCCTAAGAGCCGGGCAACTGAGGAACAACAAAATAACCATCAGGTAGATCGAGCTGCCAAAGTTAAGGTGGCTCAAGCAGACTTGGACTGGCAACACAAGAGTGAATTATTTTTAGCTCGATGGGCCCATGAGACCTCTGGCCATCAAGGAAGAGATGCAACATATAAATGGGCTAGAGACCGAGGGGTGGACTTAACTATGGATGCTATTGCACAGGTTATCCATGACTGTGATACGTGCGCCACAATTAAACAAGCTAAGAGAATGAAACCTCTTTGGGGGGAAGGGCGATGGCAAAAGTATAAATATGGGGAGGCGTGGCAGGTTGATTATATCACCTTGCCACGATCTTGCAGTGGTAAGCGTTATGTGCTCACCATGGTGGAAGCAACCACTGGGTGGCTTGAAACATATGCAGTACCCCATGCTACTGCCCGAAACACCATCTTAGGGCTCGAGAAACAAGTGCTATGGCGACATGGCACTCCAGAGAGAATTGAGTCCGATAATGGGACTCATTTCAAAAATTCTCTTGTAAATACTTGGGCCAAAGATCATGGTATTGAGTGGATTTATCATATCCCCTATCACGCACCAGCTTCTGGTAAAATTGAAAGGTACAATGGGTTGTTAAAAACCATGTTGAAAGCAATGGGTGGCGGAACATTTAAGCACTGGGAGAAGCATTTGGCAGAAGCCACCTGGTTGGTCAACACTCGAGGATCCATCAATCGCGATGGTCCTGCCCAATCCAGATCTCTACCTACTGTAGAGGGAGATAAGGTCCCTGTAGTACATGTAAAGAACATGTTGGGAAAAGCAATTTGGGTCCTTCCAGCTTCTGGAAAGGGTAAACATCTCCGTGGAACTGTTTTTGCTCAGGGACCTGGGTCCACTTGGTGGGTGATGCAGAAGAATGGGGATGTTCAATGTGTACCACAAGGGAATTTGATGTTGGGGGAGTGCGGTCAGTAATTCCATGTATATACATATATATGTTGTGTGTACTTAATGCATGTTAATCATTGTTCTTCTATACGTATATATCAAACATGATGTAGTGATGTGGAATAAGGGGTGGAATGTCATGGTTTTATGATTTTTGGTACTGGTATTCCACATCATAACATCATGTAGTGCATTTAGAGTTAAAGAGTTAATGCTCCAGCTCCGTGGATCATCGATAGTTCCAGGTATACCTGTCTCAGAAGAGAACTCCATTCCCCAGAGGACTTTGCGATGCTTTGCGTTCTTACGTGTTTACGCTCAGAGGGAAAGATAAAAACTGTCTGCGGTCACGGGACACTCTCTTTCCTCTGGGATCGACTCAGCAGTGGGTGCTCACTGCCGTCCGCCTTCAGCGTTAGCGTAAGGCCTTCGGTTTATCAGACACTCTCTCTTGCTCATTTTATTTGATTTATTAGCTTTAATTCCAATTATATTGTATTATATTGTGTTATTTTGCTTTCTGATATCTGATTTAGTAAATTAGCTTTCCTCCTCAGATCGTTGCTGCTGTTTTGTTCCTAGACCCATCTCCCTTTTCCCCCTTCCCTTTTCCTGGGGCGTGGGTCCGTGGGTCCCCCGCACCAATTGTCACGGAACCGGGCCGAACCTGCCCGTAAACCGTTGACAAGTCATTATTTTGCATATTGTTATAGTATAATTCTTTTACTCAATATTGTCAGCAACTTTGAATCTATAGCAGTTATTGCTCTAGCTCTCATTGAATACCTTTCATACTTTTTACTTGACATCGTTTGTGAGTGAAATATTTGCAACTGCATTTAGCAGGGAGAGACAGGCCTCAAAGGCAATGTCTGCTCTTTTTTTGTATAGATCTGATGGACTGTAGTTTACTTTAATAATGTTGTCCCCATGGACCATTTCCTTAACTATGACTCAACTGTTATTATTAATCTCCTAAATACATAGGACTACTTAATTAAATTTCTTCATGTCAAATCATAACTAAGAAAATATAAACTTTCCTTAAAAGCACAGAAAATCTAAGTGAAGTAGTCCTATTTTCAGATATTTTGACCATATTTTAAATTTCACCTTGTTCCATTTTTGTTCTGTCACTTGGCTAACAAAGTCCTACATTTGTTGTTGCAGAAATCTTGAGTTTTCACAATCTAAAGCAGATTACTTTCATTTCTCATTCTACTTACATTTGTATTCCATTATTATTTGAAATCTCCTGATTCCTTTCACCTTTTTCTAGAATTATATTTTTTAAATTAAACTTACCCTAGAAGTTTCTATTTTCTTCTAATAGCAACACACTGGGCTTTGGGTGAGTCTCTGAGGTACAGATCTCAAACTGTAGTTCTATTAATTATGTAAAATTAACTTTATCCTATGAGACATTCCAAATCCAAATCCCAAATTCCATGCAAATAAGTCTGCACCAAGATACATAATTAAGTAATATTTTCTCTTTTCCCTATCACAAAATCAGCTCCATAAAGAATTAATTTTAGTTGAGTTGGTTACTTCACACTGGACGTGGAATCATAAAATCACCAATAGTGGAAAAGACCTCCAAGATCAACCAGTCCCACTGTACCCATCACCAATATTTCCCTCTAAAGCATGTCTCTCAGTAAAACACTTAGATATTTCTTGGACACCTCCAGGGACGCTGAATTCACAGCATCCCTGGGCAGCCCATTCAAGTGCCTAATCACTCTTTCAGGTAAGTTTTTTTAGCATCCAGCATAAATCTCCCCTGGTGCAACTCGAGGCCATTCCCTCTAGTCCTATCACTAGTTACACAAGAAAAGAGGCCAACCCTCACCTTGCCACACCTCCCCTCAGGTAGTTGCAGAGAATGATAAGGTCTCCCCTGAACCTCTTCTTTTCCATACTAAACAACCTTAATTCCCTCAACCGTTCCTCATAAGGCTTATGCCTCAGACCCCTCATCAGTTTTGCTGCCCTTCTCTGAACACACTCCAGGACCTCAATATCTTTCTAGAAGTGAGGGGATAAAAACTGAGTACAGTACTCAAGGCGCGGTCTCACCAGTGCTAAGTACAGAGGAGTGATCAATTCCCTGCTCCTGCTGGCAGTACTGTTTCTGATACAAGACAGGATGCCATTGGCCTTCTTGGCAACCTGGTCATGCTGCTTGTTCAGTGTCAGTTGAGCATCCACTAACATACTCACTTCCATTTTATGCAGTCTTCCAGCCACTCTGCCCCAGATGTGTGGTGTTTTCTTGCAATGTATTAGAAAATGCTACTAAAAAATTACATTTTTAGCTGCTGCGATTTAACTTGGCAAAAAACTAAGCACCATACACAGTCTCACTTCCATCTCTTCCAGAGAAAATAGAGAAGAGAATCAGAAAAGAAGAAAAAAGGTAAAACTCATGGCCTGGGATAAGAACTATTTACTAACACAGAAAATGAAGAGAGAAAATATATGTGAAAATATATATTAAATAAAAATTATATATATATATATGAGAAGCTGAAAAACTTCAACATCCTTGGCTCTGTACAGCACTGCTCAGCAACAATTAAAACATCATTATGTTATCAACATTGATTTTCTCATAGAGCCAAAACATAGCACCATAACAAATGCTATGAAAATCGACTCTATCCCAACTTAAACCAGGACAGAGTATGAGAGCATTTCTGTGAGTATTAGAAAATCCCATTGAAACATGCATTTTTAACTCAATGGCATGAATATTCTATATAGAAATACAATCCCAAGAGTTTATTAATTTAGTTAAAGGATTCAAGGAGGAGCATAACTGAAAAATCTCATTCAACTCTGAGTTATTAATTTTCCCCAGGTAAAACTCAGAATAGTTCAGTCAAAAAAAGGAGCCATACTAAATCCATATTGCCATACTCATTAATTGAAACAGAATCTGATCTCACTACAATGTGTAAATTTATAAGTATAAACAAATTTTATTCTTATTACTTGATAATATAGAAGAGAACACTGAACTTATTATTTTCTGATATTTTATTGTTCCAAACTCAATTACTATTAAAAAAAAATGGACTAAACATTCAGTCATTGCAAAAGTCTGATCACAGGCAGCTGATTCATCAGGTTGCAAAGCAGTTTTATGTGTGCAAAGCTAAGGAAATCCAATGATTTTTCTAAGAGAAGCCATAAAGAAGAAGGATGACTTTTGGACAAGCTTCTATTGATCAGGAAGTAAAGTATGCTGTACATTTTTGTATTTCCAAAGGATTTCAGGAAATTAGATATCTAAAAACACTTACTTGACACTTTATCATTCCCTGAGGGCATTAAAATTGGTTATGTTGGATCTTTTATATTTATTTATTTTTTGACAGTATTTATGCTGTTTTCTTCTCTGAGTTATCTCTGATTGAAAATGTGCACTTATCTTAAGATATATATTTCAGTTATCCTTTAGTTAATGAATTAATACTTTATCAAGTATGACTGTTACATTCAGATATTTAAATGAAATAGCATCATGAACACATTAGTCATTTGTCAAAGAAAAAAAGATGCTGCTAACAGAGCTAAAACTCTAGAAAGAATCTTTGCAGAATATAGATCTGAAGAGATAAAAATGACAAATATATCCATTTAATCTGTAACTTATTTCAAGAAGTTTTGAAATTGTAAAAGAAGTTTTCTACATAGTTCACATTTTTTTCCCTTTCTAGAGGAGGGATGTAGATAAGCAAATTATGACAATTTTTTGTAGGAGAAAAACTTCAAATATTTAATGCACTATACAGATCTGTCAATAATATATATATATATATATATAAAAAAAAATTTAATTCAAGAGAAAACATTAAAGAAAAAAAAAAAAACAACCTCTAACATTTAAAAAAATGTTTGGTGATGGAAGATTTGTTCTGACTATAACACAAAAAATTATTCCAGGCCTTAGACATTTTCGTATAAGGTGAGGAATTTAAATTTATATATATACCGTTTAACCACTCTAAGTACCACTAATATATGATGGGTAGGGAAAATTTCTGTTACCCTTAAGAATAAATATGGACTTGTGGAAAAGCAGCATTAACAATGAAGACGGGGAATTAAAAAATGAAATTAATCATTTGCAAACAAACTCAACAGTATTGATTATTATAATTAATATTGGTTTATGAACTATTCCCACAATCATAATTCAAAAGAAACAATATTGTGTAGGAATTTTTCCAGTATGGATTCGTGTTAATGTTTACTCACTTTAATATTATCTTATACTCACTTTGGCTACACAAAGTCCTTTAAGTACCTCCCTGAACATTTTCCATGCGATTATTTCTGTTGGATTTATTCTCCAGTGTTTCTTTGCACTATCCTACTCAAATCCCTCAGTTGAAACCAGGACTCTGCCCATTCCTCCCGTGTATGTTGTCTAAACTAATTCTTTATATTTACATTTTGTCTTGTATATATTTCATCCATAGTTCAATCCCAGTCCCCATAACTAACGACCTTTTGGAGAAGGAAGAACTGAAACAACATATTCTAATCAGTGCTGCTACAGTGAAACTTCTACTATCTATATCTTACCTGTTCCATCAAAAAGGAGATGGAACAAGGTTGATAGTCGAACTGAACTTAAAATATTTCATCTGAAAAGAACTAATCTGAATACTTATACTAAAATATCTTCAAGCGTGTTAAAATAAGTAGATACTTTGCATAATACAAAGTAGTCTTAGACTCAACCAAAAAAAACAGCTAAAAAAAAAGAATTACAGAATTGTTTGTGTTGGAATGGTCATTAAAAATCATTGTTCCTGAGGTGCATTAAAAAGAGGCCAGCAGGTGAAGGGAGATGATCCTCTCCCTCTACTCTGCCCTGGTGAGGCCTCACCTTGAGTACTATGTTGAGTTCTGGGCTGCCCATTACAAAAAAAAAGACAGGGATCTCCTGAAAGAGTCCAGCAGTGGGACACAAAGATGACAAAGGGCCTGAAACACCATTCTTATGAGTAAAGGCAGAGCAACATGGGTCTGTTCAGCCTTGAGAAAAGAACATTCACAGGGGATCTGATCTATGTCTATAAATATCTAAAATGTGGGAGGTGTGAGGTGGTAGGACAAGGAGAAATGGTTACAAACTGAAGCATAGGAAGTTCAGCACAAATATGCGTAAGAACTTTCACCGTTAAGGTGATGGAGCACTGGAACAGACTGCCCAGAGAAGTTGTGGAGTCTCCTTCTCTGGAGACATTCAAGACCTGCCTGGACTCCTCCCTGTGCTGCCTGGTCTAGGGAGCTGCTTTGGCAAAGAAGTTCGACTAGTTGATCTCTGGAGGTCCTTTCCAGCTCCTACTATTCTATGATTCTGTGATTCTTTGATCTATTTCCAAACCCCCTGTCATGGATACAGACACCTTCCACTAGATCAGGTCACTCAAATTCCAGTCCACCTTGGCCTTAAACATATCCAGGGATGAAGCATCTGCAGTTTATCCGGGCAATCTATTCCAGAGTCACACCATCCTCTATATGAAAAATTTCTTCCCAACCTAATTTAATTTAATTTTCTACTTTTTTTAGTTTAATACCTTCATCTCTTACCCTGCCACTGCATTTCCCATTAAAGAGTCTCTCCCAAAATGCTGACTGTATTACAATAACTTTATAAAAAATTCACTTTATAAAAAAAACCTCACTTTATAAAAAAATGCTCTTTTTTCTTTTTCCTTCTAAAATCCTGAGCCATTTGATTAACTTTTAATAAATTACTGTAGCATACTGAGGAAAAATAACGGGAAAGCATTTTATTTAACAGTGATTATTTAAAAAAAAAAAAAAGTTTTATCTTGCTTGTTGAAGTAAAATGAGAAGTTTTCTTTTAACTAGGCTGGGAAGCCCTAAGGACCACTGAAAGGTTTTTAATTGTATATTTAATTAGAAATGTGTGAGAGTACTGTTTTTCAGCTTTTCTGAAGTTCATAGCTCCTGACAGAAAACCTTGTTTTAAGCCATTTTGTGTCTTGAAATGTTTCCCAAAAAGTGGGTTAAACAGAAGAAGCTTTAATTTTGGCTGTTTTCACTTCAAAGTCATTTTATTGTTTTATCAAGCTTACTGTAATAGCAAGGCAAAACTAAACCTTCAAAAGTAAGGATTTCCTGTAAAAGTAAGACCCCCAAAAAAGCAACCTTTAAATGGTCTAACAATTTATTGTTCTGCCAACTTCACCCACAATGGTGGAAGATTAAAGAGTAAAGAAAGAGTAAGGATTTATGTCTGACCACTCAGTTCAAAATTTGCAAAAGCTACAATCTATCCAGCAGCAAGTGATGGAGCTAAAGTGAAATGGACAATATTTCTTATAGTTGGTAGAACAACAATGACAATACTGCCTGCTATTGTCATGATTCCCAGCATTTGTTCTGAATCTGGACAAAATTTGACAAGGCCTCTATGTCTTCTGCCCAGTGTTCAGCCACAATGTTTTTACCAAAAAGTTGTTTGACAGAAGCTTGCCTGAAATTTAGGTTGCCTCAGAAGTACTTGCTTCCCCTGAGGCAGTTTAATGGATAAAGAAGTGCAGTCCCAACAAAATCTGACAATACTTCAACTACCACATTGCGAGTATGAATGCATATTGCTTTTAGCTGGATAAATACACTTCTGAAACTTTCACTGAGCCAGCAAATCTTTCAGTTTTTTAATGAAGAATGGAAACACTTTTTGCAGTTTTACATGACAAGCCTCGTATTCAAGGTATTTTTCATTAATGCAATATTAGAAATACATAAAAATATGTTAATTAAATTGTGATTTTGTTATTTTGAAAATAAATATAAGCTGAAAGTCAAGTAAATAATTAAATTACATGGTGTAGTAGACCAAACAGCTAAACTGAGAATATGTGAAAATGTCCTTCAATACACATAAAAGAGAAATCCAACATGACATAATATGTTAAATAGTCACAAAACTTTATAAGAACATAAAAGTGCTAAGGCATTTCTGTCTCACATTTACCTTGACTCAGTAACATAGAGATTTAAGATTCCTTAGAGCATGTCTGTTCAGATAAATTAATCTGTACCTTTCACAACTAGTAAAACCCAGCAAGTAGTGTCCAGGCCTTGTATTAGCACCAGAGCTCATTTTTTCTTTTTTTCTGGGTGAGCTGCATCTATACTTCATGATAGTCCATGTACTTCATGATAGAATATGATGAATATATTTAAAGGTAGGAAGATAGGAAATAAATTTTGTCAGAAATAATTTGATTAAAAGTAAGAATAAGCTTGAATACTGTGTAAACAAATATCTTCTGCAGAATTTTCATTGCTTCTCTGCCATCTACTACAAGTTCCCAAACTTATCTGAAATGCATTCCTTTAAAAAGCACTTCATAATACATTTGAATGCACAAAGATTGATATTAATTATTATCTCCAACTCTTTAAAATTTTATTTCAATTTAATTAATTTAAAATTAATTTAAATATTATTCTTTTAATATTCTTTAATGTATTTCCATACTAACTCCAACAGTAGAAACTAACAGAATGCTTTAGACTTCTCTATGGGAAAGATGAAATTACTTAGGCTGATACATGAATTTACACCATGTCCACAAGGGACGTCTCTACTAACACTCTTTTGTGCAGAATCAGTATTTGCTCTCTTACTCATGACTTACACAAAATGAAATTACTGATTTCACACAGTTTGATGTAATCATAGTAAAATGGCTTCATTCACATCTTTTTCTGTGGAATCAGTGCTGTATAAATTCATTCACTGTTACTACAGTTTTAAGATTATTACAGGTAGCATTATGCAGAGTTCAGTCTTGCCACTGGCTACACAGACCTGTAAATCATAAATGATAACAATGTGAGGTGTGATCACTGTCATCAGTATCCCAGTGTTGAGAAGTTCTGTGTTATCACTTAAAAACTATTCAGATCTGATTCTCTAGTAATTCTGCCAGAGAAAGTCCCGAATGAATGCTGGTTTACTTAGCCTAGACCTATTAAAAAGACACAATGCTTGCTGGTAAGAAGAATTTTTTGAAGTTATGATCCAGTGATTACTGGTGAGCCTTCTGCTGTAAGCATCTGCTCATGAAGTTCCAAGTCTATGAACAGTAGTAAACTCTTATTGATTTGTGGCTGATTTTGGAGGCACAGAGAGACACAATTCCTGAAGAATAGGTAGCACCCGGTGGACAAGATGACTCAAATAATTTTCACTATAACATCTTTCTTTTAATTTTTTGTTCCCAGGCAAAGTTAAGCTTCTCTAGGTATTACACAAATATAAATTGAAAGAAGTAGAGCATACTGGAAGTTAGCAAAGACAGTTGTCTTTGTGAACATCCACTGCATCTGCTGAAAACTTATTAGCAAGAATTACACAGAGGCTAATGCAGTATAGAGGATAAGCAGATTTGAGTTGTAATTATAATTAGAGATTTATTATTACAGAAGAATATAAATTAACAATCAAAATATCTTATTATCTACAATTTCTCACACTCAGCTTAGAGTTGTGCAGAATCTCCAGAATTCTGTTACACAGGCTTTCCAGTAATCTGGAAGGGTCTTCTGCAGATCAAGTCAAATCCTTTTTAGTCCATGCATAATACAATCATAATTTAGACTCAAGATTTAAATAAAGAATATGAATTATTAACTTAGTTTTTAGAAGTAGACAGCAATGGGAAGCATTCCTGGCCACTGGGGATTATGGGTTTTGCTGTCCAACAGCAGTTCCTGTTTGAGTCCCAGTTAGAGCATGTAGCTGCTTAATTTCACTGATATTGCTCTCTGTGCTGTTAAAATACTTTGTTCTAGGACCTCATCATCTCCAGGCAGATCAACACTTGGGTCATAGAATCATAGAATGACTTTGGTTGGAAGGGACCCCAGGGATCAAGTTCCAACCCTCCTGCCACAGGCAGGTCCTCCAGTGTCCAGATCTGACACTAGACCAGTTTGTCCAGGGGCCTGACTAAGTATGTGGCCACACTTTGGAGGCAGAAATGGGAATAGAATTGGGCAGAGATGTACATTAACTATCTGCTTATATAGTATAAATATTTACCTTCTTGTTGCATGTGCTAACCATGGCTCCAGACACTGGGAACAAGAAGCGCTGGTCACATTCAGGGATAAGATGAACAATGATGTTGAGACTATCATCTGTCCCTATACTTGTTAAAAGCCACAGTCAGTGGGTTGTCTTGCAAAATAATTATCCACTGGGTACTTTGTTGCACCACAACAGTAGCAGATTTGAGAATTAGATTCTTTATCTCAAATATTTTTGGTCTTGATTTTAGTGACAATAGAAAATGAAATAAAGTTGAAATCATTATGAAAAAATGAAAATGTTTTACTAGTTTCACATTCATTTCATGATCTTAAAGCTTTTTAATATCCATATTGTTTAATATATCTCCACAGATACCCTTGGTTGATAAAACTTAAACTGAGAAATGTCATAAATGGAGAATAATTACACGCCATACTTGCATAAACTGCTGACACATTTTACCCAGTACTACTACATTCAGTTTTACCAGTCAGGAATGAACAAAACAATCTCCTTACTAAAAACTACTCCTCTTTCAAATAAGACTTACAACCTCACAGCAAGGAAAATAACAGAAAAGCTTGCAGAGTTAAATACAATCTTTTAAGACATAATTATGAGACTTTCTCTTTAATTTGGGAAGAAGTGTCATCTTTAGGTTGGTTAAGATAGTCACTCAAGTTTTAAGAGGCCTCATGTACCTCCTCACTCTGCAAGGAATGATGCCCTAAAAAGAAGAAAAATAAAAGAAGGAAGGGGATATGTTGTTTACAACTGGATGGAACACAAAGAGGATAAAAGTACATCAGAAACATGTTAAAGAGAACTGGAGAAGCATATTTCTATATAAAATATTTTAAAAACATTCAGTAAGACATCTGAATTTACATACAGAGGGCAAGGAAAATCTAGAAGAATTCAGCACAGTAGGTGAAACAAGGTGATATCACTCTAGTGTATTTTCTTAAAAAGATGTGCATTCACAATGACAACATCTATTTTTTTTCGTGATTTTATTTTATGACAGTGCCCAAATTTTCCTCACAAAGAGAAACGCTGTTTCACAGAATCTGAAAGAGCTCAGTAAGGATAGGAAGCCTTTAATTTTCCATGAGTAGATGATCATCTGCATCAAACAAAATACCTTCTCCTATCTCACAGTTTGCATAAAGTTCCAATTTTGAACAAACTGACAGCTTGTGACATGAAAGGTAGCAGTTTTCTCACAGCCAAGCTCTGCAGGAGTGCTGTAGGAGTAAGATACTATCAGTTGATCACGTCAGTATGCATTAGGGATACTGCTCCACACAAAGATGTCCTCATTACCCTTTCACTGAACAGTAATGCTTGAGTCAACATAATTTAGGTGACATTTTCCCATTTCCAGAGTTACTTAATTATTAGCATTACTAAAGAAATGATAACAAATGATGCACGTATGCTTATATAACTGTACACATATACATATGTGAGTGCACATGCCTGTGTAGGTATCTTTGTACATAGACCAATGCTAGCAGATGTGTTGTAATTGAGTTTTTATAAATTCTCTACTTGATATCAAAAATGCTGTTTGTGATCTAAGTGATCCTTTCCTCTAGCCATTTCCACTCTACATTAAAATCAGATGTGAATTCAGCAGGCATTTTTAAGTAGGGACTCAGACCAGCCTGAGATTCGTTTTTTCTTTATTTCATCACTGCAGAATTTTGTCAGTGTTGCATTCATCTTCCAGACAGTCAATTCATCTTCCTGACTCAATTAAAAGTGATCTGATGCACTATAGTATGCAATTTACAAAATAAAAACATTTTATTAAGATTTATTGCAGTATCTTTATCCAAATAAAGAATGTCTGTCTTGTAGTGTTACATTCATGTCTTCTTTCCTTTGACAGTCCTGATTTTGTTGCAACATCCCTACATTTCAAATTAGTAAAACTTCAATTGTACAATCCCATTTTGATGATTACATTTTACAAAAAAGTGGGTATATTTTCCTTTGCAATCAGCTATTAAACTTCTTGCTTATGCAGTGGGTATTTCATGCAGATAGAGTGCTTTATATTATTATATATTCATGTTTTTAGGAACCATGAATTCACAGTAGATTTTTTGCACATTATTTTTTAAAAAGGTAAATACATTTTAAGCCATAGGAAAATATTGTGTGAATAGACTGGAACTGGAAATTTTGGTAGTGCACTAATGACTAATTTATGCACATAGTGCATAAACTGTGTGGAATTTATTAATACTTAAAATATGAAAGATAACTGTCATATACATTGATTACATTATTTCAAATCTAAATCAGATTACTTAGTTCATCTTTCACTTACTAATTATCTTTTTATTCCTGACAACACCTTTACAAAGAAAAGAATCAAAAATATGAGTGTACGTTTCCCAAAACAATATATAGTAATTATTTACTTGAGGGCAAAAAAATTTTCTCACAGTGTATATATATTTTTTTTCATGAAGAAGAGATGCTCACTTTGAAAAATGCTGTTTTTGTAGGAAATTCTGAAACAGCTGCTATAGCCCAGGGAAACCTGTTCTTTTCCTTAACAGCCAAGAGCTGCCACAGTTAATTCCTGACCTCTCAACTGGCCTCAAGTAGCAAATTAAAAAAATAAAATAAAATAAATAAAATAAAATAAAATAATAATAAAATAAAATAATAGAATAAAGTAAAATAAAATAAGACATTCCAAGGAACAATCACCATTAAACCTATCAGCTGCGTAAGCATTTGACTTATGAAATGTAGTTCAAAGGGAAACACCTTTCCCCTTTTCTCCAGTGACTGAATTTCTGGAGTAAATGATGTGTGAGCAGTTTGGCATTACTAAGTAGGAACAGTACCAAAGAACACAACAAAATAATAAACTGACCACTATACAGAGTGCTACGATATGAAGTCTTGCACTTCGTGACTTTGATCCTGCCTGAAATCTCACACAAGGAATCAAAACATGTAATTGTACTTTGAAAGATAATGAGAATGATTCTTTAGGCAAGACAGATTTATAAAATTTGCTACTTTTAAAAGCTATGGTATATTTAGTAGCAAATTAATAGATGCATGGTCCTCAGATTCTTTTGCATGCACAGTGGGAAACAACATCAATCATTTTTCTTCCTTATTCCCACTCTCTGTCTACTCCAAAACATTCCTTTAATCCATTTATATCACAATTAATTCTGATCTTGCCTTCTGATCTGGCACTCTTTTCTACTTGACATTTTCTGACTCCCACAGACAAATGAGAGCTGCTCCAAAAGTAATGTCTCCTATTTTAGTATGTTGTCCCACTAAGTCAGAGGTGGATTTTGCTCGTATGATAGTTACTGAATTCCTCCATGTAAAAGAAGTTGCACCTGTTGATGTTCATCCACACTTGCTGAACATTTATGCAGACAAAACAGAGGGTGATAGCACAGTTAGACAGTAGGTGGTGAGTTTCAAGAGTGGAGACAGTGGTATGAAATACAAGGAACTTTCTGGACAGCCATGCAGATTTTTTACATGCATGGCACGTATACTCTTGTTCATTACTTATAAAAATGCATAGTTAATCATGGTGACTATGTAGAAAAATAGTATTTTGTAGCTAAGAACTTGTTTAATGAAGTAGTGTTATTGTGTTCTTTGTATCTGCTGTAGTTTCCATGGAAATAGATAGGAGGTATTACTTTCAGAGTGACACAAATGCATTAATATACACTAAAGAACAATGTTTTGATTGTAGAAGAGAACAAAAATCTTTACTTGGCCCAGATTTCAACAAATATTTGGGAAACAATTTATGTGACTCTGTGATTTCTGTTCTTATTAGACAAAAAGGAGTATCACGTTATTCATAAAACTATTTATGTTTCAGATTAAACAAGAGTTGGGCTATATCTCATGCTGAAGCAGAGAGACTATAACAAACTAAAAAAATATAGTGAAATAATTGTGGAGGGAGATCATTTTATTCTTATTTCATTAAGCATATCAGCAAATAGATCAGAAAACCACACAGTGGGAATTGTACTTTATCCACCAAATTCTTTTAGATATCTTCTACCCTTTTCTTCAATTATTCATTTCATCACGGATCTCTTTAGTATTCCTGAGTATCACCAAATATTGTGTTTTATTGAGAAGACCATTCAGAGAATAAAATATGCTACAATCCAACCTATTTTTGACACCAGATTTTTATGTTTTATAGTCTTTTTAAGATAAAGAAATTTCTACTCACCATACCATCCTCAGGCCACAGACTCCTGCAATGTAGATACTGTGTGTAAAAGTTTTTTATTTTCTTTCTTCATTTTCTTTTGATTTAAAACTTAACACACACGTGGAAAGTGATTTCAGAATGTAACAAACAATCTCAAAGCCCTTTCTAAACTGAAATGTGGATGTTACTGTCATGGATTTATGATTTTAGTCGTCAGTATTCCACATTATAACATCATGTAGTGCACTGGTAATTAGAGTTAAGGCTTCAGTTCCATGGATTGTCGATAGTTCTGGGTATACCTGGCTCAGAAGAGAAGAGGAACTACATACCCCAGAGGACTTACATTTCTGTTTTCCATTCAGAGGGAAAGATAAAACTGTTTGAGTATCATGAGATGTTCCCTCTTTTCCCTTTCTGCTCATCTCAGCAGTGTGAGCTCTCTAGCTGCCTTGACTTCAACATTAAAGTGAGGCCTTTGGTTTTTGAACACTCTCTCTCATTTTATTTGATTTATTAGCTTCAATTCCAAACATATTTTATTATACTGTATCATTTTACATTCTGATATCTTATTTAGGAAATTAGCCTTCCTCTTCAAATTGTTGCTGCTGTTTTGTTTTTAGACCCACCTCACTATCTTTTCCCCTTTTTCCCTTTTCCCTTTTCCAAGGTATGGGTCCATGGGTCCCACTTGCCCCATTAATCACGGAACCAGGCCAAACTGGCCCATAAACTGTTGGCACTATTCAAAGCCCATATTAGATTCTGTTAAAATTCAGTTACATTGGCAGCAGAATTGTGTCACTATCTAAGGATTTTCAGGCTTCTAATCAATCTTTAATTTACTCAAAAAGACTATTCTGCAAAACATATTTTCAGAACATTACTGTATGAATTTAATAATCTACAGTGTGTCCAAAAGTGAAGAGATAAACTGTAACATAACAGGGATAATATTTCACTTATCTAGAGCTCACTGTCGTATTAAAACAGCAGATTATTAAAATGTATATTTAAATACACACATTCAAGAAATATTTTGTAGAGAAATAAAGGATTTTTTTTTTCCCTGCAAATTAAATATTATTGGAGATGACTCATTTTTGAAATATGGTGGCTGTTAGCAACAAGAATTTGATATACCTATTTCCCTGCCTCTAAGATCATGATGAACTGAAAACACTCAGTATCTCAGAAAAGTAAGTCAAAAAGCTACTACATAATGTAAATATTTTCCAGATGCCTACCAAGAATGATGGAGGGGGAGTAGATTGACTTTAATAGTGTTCAAATTGTACTTTGTGATGTCTTTCATTCTACATACAAGAGGCTTTCATTGTTGCACCTTCTATGTAAGTCTGGAGGAGAAAAAAACCTTTGAACATTATGATGAGTCAGAAAATATATAAACTATCTCATCAAATGAGGCAAGAATAAGAACTTTTAAATCCAATAATCTTTCCCTTTTTCAGTCTGTGAAAGGAAATTGAACATAGGAAGAATTAAAAGTAGAACCTGTAAATATATAAATATATAGATCACAGAAAAGTAAATGAAAATGTTACCACTTTCTCTGAGCTTTGCACAGGGGCTACAGTTACTTGTTTGGTGAAAGTGTTGCTCCTTCCATCAGTTCCTCTCCTCTAGACCTGGAAGTATCTCCCAAATATCAGTGAACAACTTTTTCTTCTCATGATTGATTGCTATTTTCCTCAGTGCTCTGGAAATTAAGATGGCTATTTATCTCTATATACAAAATAACATTTTATACCCTTTTAATCCTTCCAGGAACAAAACAAAGGATTTGAGTAATGAGAATACACAAACTTTCATGCAAATTATATTACTCTATGCTAAGACTACTAAGAAAACTTCAGCATTCCTGTACTCACCTGAAAATAGATTTACACCTTAGCTGCATTAAGCTATTTCCCATGAAGATAGTTGAGAATTTCAATTTGCTCTAGAAGCCTAAACTAATAAAAGTATATTCAAAAGTTCATTAATTTAAAGTGATCAATGTACTTTTCCACAGTATATCATAATAAAAAAGGAGAACGTATTTTTACTATATTTTTAAAATTCTGAGATGCCTATATGCATCTTCAGACTGTGGACTCAATAGAACGTATCCAGCATTTTCCAAACTGCATCTCTTCGCAGCTTACTATTGTCAGAGAAGAAGAAGAGTCGTCAGGAAGAGAGCTGACATAACAAATAATTTGAATTACATTTTTTTCATTTTCATAAAATTTTTATCAAAATAGTCTGAATAGTTAAACAGAAGTTGATCTTTTTTCCCCTTGTGAATTTATAATAAGGAAATAGAAAAATTTAGTTTCTCCCTAGATAGAAATCTTGACAGCTGAGTTCTCTATAAAGATATATTTGTAACTGTTCTATATTATTAACACTTCTTTTTTTTTAAACCAAGGAATTGAAAAATAAGTGTGAAACTTAATGCTGTAATTCAAGGTGAAGCATTTTACATGTAGATTTACATTATTCTTCTAGTAAATAGTGTTCTGAAGTAATTGTTTAATTTCACTCTGAAGACATCAGAAGACTTTTATAATATCAGTCCACCAAGCTTATGGTGTTGTCTTCTATCTCCCTTTTGTTTGCCTAAACCTCTCAGTGGAAAGGATCTGACATTCATGAACTATATATTTTAGATCAGAAGGAAATTAACAGAAAACTCTTTATTCCAAAATTTTTGAATATTTTATTATGTTATGAAGCAATGCTTATGTATTTATAATGATGGAAAGGAATTAAAATTTGGTTAAGTAGAAGGAAATTGATTCTCAAACCATAATACTTTTCCTACCAGGAGAGATTTAACATCATCAATTTTTGAAATATGACCTTACCAGCAGCATTTATAATTAGACTTCCAAACTAGAACTAATGTATCATCAGAACAAGTTTCTCTGTTACTGAGCATATGAACTCCATTCTATAAAAATGAGTTTTTGTAATGGTTGGAAAGTGTAAACTTTGGTTGGATTAGATGATCTTAGCAGTCTTTTCAAACCTTAATGATTACATGATTCTATGACTTTCTGTCTTATTTATTTTTTGTCATATTCTTTTTGCTTCTAAACTTTATCCAGGAAGAGATAACATCTGCAGGTTTTCTCAAACATCTATAGTTCAGATAGTGTTTAGAGGTATGGGATGTCACCATTCTGAATCTGGGGCTGCTCAAACATGTACTCAGCTCAGTACTGGACAGATATATTAAACACTTAATGGGTCCCCAGAATATTTACCCTACATAATGTAAATATTTTTACAATGCCAGGGGTCATACAGCAGTATTTAATCTCTCTTTGTTTTTCACTGACAGTCAATACTGTTGCAGTGCACTGAACTCACTGCAGTCTACTGTGTGCATATCTACATTAGGGTTTTATTTCTCACCAAGACTATTTTGAAGCAAATCTCCCAAATGCCTCAATTTAATGGATATATCTCAGAAATGAGTTATTTATTTATTTATTTATTTATTGGAAATGAAACAAGAAAATACATTCCAGAATGGTATGCAATTTGATCCAGTTGCTAATATGCATTCAGTTTATGAAATCAGACTCCAAATGAAGTGTTTGAATTCTGTAGGTTGGACATCAGGTACTCAGCACTGACAGTTTTATTCTTCAGATTTATACCGATTTTTCACCATACTATTTGCTAATACAATCATAGCCTAAGTACATTGCCATAATCCAGAGCAAGCCTAGTTAATACTGTCACTTGAATGATCTAGAGAATGCTGAGGTACTTTTTCAATTAGGGTCATAACAGAGATCAAGCAGGAGCCTATGACCCTGACTACACAAACTGCTCAATTGTCACATGTTGATAAATTAAGGAATTCCAAATGGTTAGTATGTAGCACAGGGAAGTCTGCAAATACTAGATCTAAAATTGTTGAACTCATTTTCTGAGGGAGAAGTTCACATCACATAAGTGGTGTAGAAGAGATCTTTCTCATGAAATATTGTTATGATAAGCAAAAGTTCCTACTTCAGAACTGTAAGGTGAAAGAAGTGCAAGAATTCCTCAAGAAAGCAGTTCATACAGATGAATTTTTTACTAAATTCTATCACATTACTCCTTATATTTGGAAGTCAATTGTCTGCTGTCTTTCACATTACTAAATATTCATCCATGAGAATAATGGTATATTCTAATGTAATTACATTTAGCACTCTCAGAGAATTAATATTTTATCTAAAACCTGACTTCAGATAAAAATAAGAAAATACTAAAACAAAAGTGTTCTGATGTCAATCATTTCATGATGAATATATCTGTATGAGATTCCAGCTAGACAAAAATGAATAGGAAACATGAAAAAAGAGGCATTCTAGATTAATAAATGATGCAATATAATAAATCCAGCTTCCATAGCACTACGTTTCATTGTAATTCACAAGACATTGATAAGACCTTTACTACCTAGTGTTATGCCTTGGTTTCAGCTGAGATAGTACTAATAGTACACTGATGTTTTGTTTGTTGCTGAAGGAAGGGTGTACACCTATTGCTGGAGCAGGCTTTTATGGTAAAGTAGGAGGGGATGGGAGAGAGCCAGGACAACTGGCCTGAATGAGGCTAAGGGTTATTTCATATTGCATGATATCATTTGGAAGGGCAGAAGGCCGTGGGAAGTCAGCTTGAGGCTGGCTGCCTCTTAGGGATTGGCTGAGCATTGGTCAATAGGCAGTGAGTAATTATATTGTGTAGACACACACACAAACATTACACTTTTCTTTCTGTTTTGCTTTTCTGTCTTAGTAAATAATTTCTATCTCAACTCATGACTTCTATTTTTTTCTAATTCTTTCCCTAATCTCAACTGGGAAGTAGGGAAGTGAACAAGTGGCTTCGAGGTTCCTTCCAGATTAAACCACAACACGTGTACAACTTTCAAGCACTTATTTCATGTAGGACGAAGAGTTCAAACGCATTTTTGAAAAAATAGATCTCAATTTCTACAGCTAATAAATATGGAACAAGTGTTCATAATAATATGATGAGACGTATAGCCCTTAATGCAGACTTCCAAGCGATGTTAGCTGTTGCATATAGCTTTTCTGAAAAGATCACTAAGTCTTTGAGGTAATTTTTTCTATGCTCGTTTTCAAATTAAAGGTGATTTTTTTTTTTTTGAAAGAATAAGAAAATATGAACTTCCTACTTTGGACTTACCAAATAATGAAAATGTCTTTCACATCTGAATATATTTGCTGAGAATTTTTATTTTTTGTATTCTGATGATTCAAAAATTGTTTCATTTTCAAACAGTGTACACAGCATACACCTACAGGAAAGGTGTGATTTGGGAAACAGTACCTATTAAAAATAAATAGAGATAAAGAATAATTTATATATGAATTACAGTCTGTCACTAAATTTGCTGCTGTCATCCTTGTTCTTGGAATAAACAATCTCTTAAAAATGTCTGTAACAAAAAATATCACACTAATTCTATGTTATTGTTGACCATGAACTTATTTATAAGTTAAGAAAGCAAAACAACTGCATCTGCTATTTTATCTGTGCCAAAAGGCTAGTTAACAGATAAACTGAGAAAATACTGCACATACGTACCAGTAAACTAAACTGTAAATTTCAGTGCATTGCCTTAGGTATACAATATTACACTGAAGTACCTTATTTTGTTTTGAATATGCTAAACTTCTTAAATCATTTAAATTAAGAAATTTCTCACAAGAAAAAACTTTATTTTGAAAAATGGACTCATTATATAAACTCTACAACAAATTTAATAAGTGAACTTGATTACATTCAAAAGATTAAACTTTTATTGAGATAACAGTCATTACCAAATGGCAACTAAAGTCACTGAGAATACTTTGAGCAACCTACAGATAAATCTGTATTATACTGTAGAACACTCTCCCAGAGGCACACTGAATCATGCTGAGATGTCTCTCTGGTGAGGTGCCAGGTGAGTGAGGTGGCACAATACAGGGAACTGAATCACATATTCATGAATCTCCTGCAAGAACAGGACAGCACTTGACAGCAGCATTATGCTCTCACATGTTATGCTGATTGCAGTCGTAGAGATCATTACTTCCAGATGCAAATGAAGGCTGCGGGGGAATGGGACATGTATGATGCTTCGTTATGTAGATAAAACAGTTGGTGGAAAGAGAGAAAGCAGAAGGTAGGAGTTAAAAGTTAGTTATCATAGTGAAAATAGGTCATATAGAGAGCTCCAAGGAAATTTTAAAACATTCAGATATTTATTAAAACAATGTTGTTTATATATATATATATATGTATATACATATATATAGAAAACAAATAGAATCATAGACCATGGAAGGGACTCACAAGGATCACCAAGTCCAACTCCTGGCTCCTCATCTTGGGATGTTCAAATTCCTTAAGTACCTCAAATTCTGTTTATCATTTTGTCTAAAAGCACTTTGAACTTGACAGTAATGACTTCCTGCCTTCTAGATCAAACCTATTTTTCACAAGAATCCATAAAAACTGCTTATTTTTTCTTTTATTTTTTTCTCATTCTCAAGGTCGGAACAGTGAGAAGAACATACAGTGCCCACAGAAGATAGCTACTGGATTGAGAATCATTAAAAAACAGCCTTAGCTACCATTTTCCTCAATAAGAAAGCCAGAGGAGTTGGCAGTGTCCTTTAAGATAAGGATTTAGGGCCTGGGACACTCATCCAAGATGTAGTTTTATTTCTCCTCTGTATGAGGGGACTTGAATGCACAGTTTTTATTTATGTGTATGACACCTCAAATACTTAGTCTTTGGAAGTGAATCCAAACTCCACATGTCCCAGTAGAAAATCATAAGCAATAAGATACAGCCCTTGTTCACTCGCTGTTTCTTTATCCCATCTCTTCTACAGCACAGTTAATACAGAATTCCTGCCTAAACTTTGTTTTTGACGCTGTAAATGTCTAGCACTCAGTACATAACTAAAAGCTTTAAGTTCCAGATACAAGCTGGGGAGTCTTTTCTGCAGCTTTCAAACCACCTGTCTTCATTTGTAAATGACTTATAAAAGATATAAAAGAAGATTTTTATATCTTAGGAATATATAGCCAGGCAAATGCAAGATCACAGTGGAATGGGCACTCAGAACCAATACTGGACCCTTTTGTCCATATATTTTGGCTTACAACCAGAAGGATGATTACTGTCTCGCTTTTCAAATAAAAATGTGACTTTTTACTTTGGAAGAAGTGAACTAATTATAATGAGAAGTGGAAGGAGATGATAAATATCCATTGTGAAGAAAAAAATCCAAATTGAAGGGCAGAATTTAAGACATGCTTTGACCATATTACTTTTACTTCTGATTTCCACACATAGCTATTCTGTATTTTCTAAATTATTTCAGGCAATCATAAAATATTCTTATCATGCTCTTGAAAGAAAGAGACATGAAAGAATTAAATATATTAACAAGTTATTGATATCAATTACATTTCTGTTTTAAATGTTTCAGACATTCAATCAGGATGCACAAAAATGCATAGATGATCAAACTGTGTAATCTACAAACTCTGTGATGTCATAAACTTTGTCATAGATGATCAAACTCTGTGAAATCTACATTAATCTAAATTAATTGTAGGCCATCTGTATCTTAGAAATTATTTAACCAGTCTACATAGTGCCTTCTGAAGAGCAGATTCAGGAAAAAAAAACCAACCAACTATTAGCAGGATCTTTGCTGAGAAACTGAACTATTTAATGTTAATATTTACAACTATTCAAATAATTGTTCTTATGATTTCTTTTTTATTTTTATTTTTTTATGGACTAAACTACTGAAAAGTAGTTTGTAGCAAAAGGCTGATGATCCTTGGAAACCTTCTGTCAGTTCCACAACCAAGAGGCTGACAATTTGTTTTCATGAACATTCAGATTTTTTTCGCAATAAATAATAAAAATACAGCAAAATCTGACAAACAGTCTAATAAGCCACCTGATTTGTAGAACTTTGTACCATACACTTGAATATCAAGAATAAGAATCCTCAGTCAGTTTTTCATTTGAACATGAAGTTTGCTAAAGTAAAAATTATAATGCTGGGGATCTGATGTCCACATTATACACAGACCACTGGAGTATTTTATTATTTGTTCATTTGCTTGTACTCTTCAAATGTAAGTGGAACAGTTGACAGGTTTGGCTTAAATGTAGGCTCTTGATCCAAGCTTAGATTTTGTTTTTGAAACTCAGCATATATCTATGTATGTGCAAATGAATTAAGTGCAAGATATGTACTTTAGGATGACATTAATGACTTTCTAGTATCCATTACCTGTGTTCAGTCTGAGCTTGTTTCTGTTACCTATCATTTGCGTCATAGTGAAACTCTGGGATTTCCAGTAGGCCTACTATATACAATACAACCTTTAGAAAAGGCAGCTTGAGACCAAGTGTAATAAACTTGTGCATATTGATTAGTCATAAACACCTGTGTTTAAGTGCCTGAAGTGAGTCCTAAATCTTTAGTAAATAGAAAAACAATTTGCAAGCCATATGTACATGTAGACATTCAATTTCGTTGCCCTATTTTGAGCCAAATCCCATCATGCTTCTTTTCAAATGCTTAGATATATCACTCTTGAAATCTTTTAGGGATCTTTTCAGAAAATTACAAAATGCTGTAAACTCTTATCTCCAATTGACATTAACATTTAATGCAAAATTATTTGCATCATCAGGATGTATCACCTCCCTATAGTTATGTAGTTATATAACTTCTAAAAATAAATAAAAGTCTGACAAAAAAAATCATATAGATGTCTGAAATGCAATTAAGAAAATGTTTTTTTTTATCGTATTGTAATAATCTACTGCATGTGTCTAGCAGATACTATTATGTGGAAGATAATAATTCACAAATAGTGAATAAACTGCAGATGTGAAGGACAACTTTTTCTTCAGTGACTTCAAGATTATGGAATTAAAAGTGAGAAAAGAATTGCAGTAGATTTAATCTGCTTATCTAAAATGTATTCAGCAGGATATTCTGGGGTACTGCATTTGAGAGCAGAAGGACCCAGAAAACCATTTCTTTGCCTAAGAAAACCTCATCAAAGGATAAGAACAGTCAATTTCTGCTTTAAGAGTACTAGAATGGTAGACATCGCATGCCTGACTGAACTCAGAAGCAAAAAGGAACTACAAGAGCTGGAAACAGAGAATAAATACCTATTAGGGATAGACATACAATGTCCAACTATGCAGGGAGAGCAAGTCTCAGAGTTTTACAGAAATGGACCTGGGGTCTTGGTGGATTAAATATTTTTCAGAAATGATCTCTTGTCAGTAAGGAAAGCTATTTGCCTCCTGGACTGTATTAAGAAGAGTGCAATCTGAGAAACGTGATTTTTCCTGTTTCTTTTTTTTTTTTTTTTAAATCACTTCTGAAGTGTTTTGTTCAGCTTTCAGCTCCTCAAAGACAAACTCACCCCTGAATCTTCTCTTCTCTGTTTGGTTTGGTTCCAACTCTCAGTCTTTCCTCATAGGTGAAATGCTCTAATTCATCATCTTCATATCCTTTGCATTCATCAGGCCTCCAAGGTCATTTTCTGCTAACATGCTTTTCATGTGGGGGTGTCCTTCAGCATGTAGTGATACTTGAAGTTGTTTCTTCTCAGGTGCAGCACTTCACACTTCTTGATGAACTATGTGATGTTCCTTTCATCTCATTTGTCTAGTCTCTGAAGACTGGAGACTCCAGCCTCTGGGTTGTCCCTCCAACAAATAACAGGATAATAAAAGCACTCCATGATGATCAGGGCCAGCAAATGTGAGGTTATTTTTCTCTGTCTGTAGCAGGCCTCATCTTTGTGCCAGGTCAGGTGGCCTGTAGCAGACATTTTTCTCTGTTTTTCCTTAAATCAAACACTCATTTGGCTTCTTCATGAACTCCAGTTCTTCATTCACATAAAGGAGTTTTTAAACTTTCTTACATTTAATAGTATTGTTACTTAAAACAAGAACTTTCTAAATAATTTATCAACACTTATAAATACAAGAAAAGATCTATCTTTGCAATTTGGATTTTGTTGATCATTGTCCAAGGGTTTTCTTTATTGGGAATGTGATGAGTAATATGCTAAAAAAAATTCTTTGGTACACTAAAGATGTCTAATAAACTTATGGGTATTATTTTAATTAGAATTGATTTAGAGAAAGCAGCCAAAGGCTTGATTCAAGATGAATACATCTGTATGATGTACTTGTAAATTATTCTTATGAAAAAGGGGTTTGTTACAGTATAAAGTGCACTAAGTTACCAATTGCTTTTTATCTCTTCAGTGGTGAAGACTTTGGAGAAACATTACCAAGCTTAGTATATCAAAAGCAGCATTACCAATAATTTAATAGATTGCTGTCACTCCTGACTATATTGAATGCTAGAACAAATTCCCAGTTTCCCTTCATATACAGCTGAGAACATACATGGATTCTGCACTTAGTTGAAATCAAATTATAGACCCTGTAGAGACCTGGGAATAAATAAGTTTAGCTTGTTGGGACTATCATTAAAACCGAAATCTTTAATCTACTTTCACTCAGTAGTAAAATAATTAATTGTACAAATTGTTTTCATCTTATATCCTTGTAGTAAAGACTAAAAAATATGTTCTGTGCATATGAGTTGATCTTTATGCAGAGAAAAATTAAAGAAAATTTTATGTGTCTGAGAATGGTAAATAATGAGTTTGAAGAGATAGTAACCTCTGATTGCCTAGATTTTAATTTCTCATCATAAGATGTTCTTGAAGGTGATAACAATACAGTGTAATCTTATTTTCTGTGGATTTTATTTTCTTTTTGGATATCTTTTAATCTCCAACAGATGGCAACACAGTCTGCGGAAGCACACACCTGGGTCAGGCTCTAGTAACTGGCACCTAGTCCACTCAGTCTCACCAGTAACTGGCATTCTGAACACAAAGTCTGTAGTACTCTTTTCAGTTTCTTTCTACATATCCCTGCAAGAAGGAGATCAAGATATAGTGTCTTTAACAGTAATACCAGTTAATAATATTAATATTACAATATTAATAATTAATATTAATAATATAATATTAATAACAGAAATACTATGAATCTTGAATACCATTCAAGTTGAACTACTCCATAAAATTCCTTGATAACAATGTCAGATCGGCATGCTTATAATTCCCTGGATCCTCTTTGCTGTCTTTCCTGTGGATTTAAGTCATATTTGCTAACCTCTGGATGTACAGCTTGGCATCCAGGAATCTGTTTAGAAAGATATGTGGTCCTATTTAATAACTGCCAAGCTCGGTGGATGCTTATAACAATTGACAGATGTGGCAAATATGACACACGACTTGCCATTTGTAGTTCTAGAAAACTGTCCTTAACAATCTGAATAAAATCCCTTAGATTCTCACTTAAGGTACCTCCACACCAAGATAACCATCTCTAGCAGATCAACAAATGGATCTTCTAAGTACGGTACTTAAAAGTACCATAGTACATATTATTTACAGAAAAACTAGACAAATTTTATTATTAAACTTTTTTTTTTCCTCAACTGCTTAAGAATGTGAGATGGTGTAACGCTAACTGTTGTCGTAGGCGTGGTTGGGACATCAGGATGTTACAGGACAGGACCTCCCCTGCTCTGAAATTAATTAATTATGCATGCTTAGGGGCGTAGATGATGATATATATATATGTTTATATATATATGTAAGGAGATGCCATGCCTTACTAAACACCATTTTGCCATTTTCTACATAACCATATTGGTGTCTGTGATGGCAGTGGCCCTAGCGTGGGGAGATCACTAGTCCTCAGCAGTCCAATCTCAAAGAACAGAGTCAACAGCTAACTGACTTTCCACTAATGAAAATTAAAAAATGAAACTTACAAGAAAAGTTAGAAAAAATGATTTAGAAACTGTAAGTCTACTCCAAATCTACCAAACTTGATGTGAAGTCTAGAAAAATGTGACTAAGATGCCACTTTAAATTGCAGTTCTAAAAGTGAATTTTTCTCCTTATCTACATAAATATTCAGATTTCATTTCTCAGTGAATGCTGGCATGTAAAGCTTCTGGGGTCACTGAACTACTAAAGCAGTTAAAAGTTTCCAGAGAAGTGAAAATCACAACAGTCACTGACATTCACAACAGGAACTTAGCAATTATTCTGAAATTGGCCTGTGTTGAGGCTGCAGGCAATACAAAAAGTAAAAGTCTATACTAGAACAATAACTGCATTGATAATGACATGGAAATGCATATTTTCTAAAAAACACGTGTGCAAATGTAATTATTTAAGAAGTATTAGCCTTCATCTCTGCAGTCTACCTTTCTCATCTCTTAGTGCATTGTTTCCTACGTAAATTGCTCAGAAAAATAAGTATTTTTGTAAGGCTCTCAATTTATTTATTAAAAATTTAATGGAAACAAAATGTAGATTTTTAAAATTTACATAATGGCAAATTATTTTTGAAGTTAAATTTAAGTTATTGCCTTATTACTATCTGTAACATTTTAGTTGCTTGTAAGATTGTGTTATTTTGCAGTACATTATAAGAATGAAAATTTCTTGTCTCAAGAAATACAGCAGTGGATATTTTTTCTACATTGGCTCACTGGAAAATCAGGATATATATTTAAATAAGAGTCTAATAGAACTAGCAAGTAAGTCTTCCTCCACAACTGATAAAATTAATGTCAGTGGGGAAACAGATCACTCAGTTTCATAGCATTTTAGAAAGCAAATCTTACTGATATTGTTTGCCAAAAATGTATATGAGCGCACATCAGATTAAGTTCAGATAGTAACACTCCTACGTTACTCTTTGCAAATGACAAATAAATACTAAAAAAAAGGATGTTCAGTAATGCAAGTACAATATCCAGTACTAAATCTATTATGGATGGAAGCAGTACATTTCACTCATGAGTGAGAAACAGCAATATATTTACTGATATAATAAAGAGATTTAACAAAGCTTAAATGTAAGCAAGCCAGTGACATAGGATCAGAGATGGCAAAGTACACATGATAATTTACTGTACAGAAAACAAAGTTAAACACTCATTCAGGAGTCTCTCCCATTGGGTCATGAGGTTCACACTGGACACCCTTGTTTTTTAAGCTTCTTCTGAGAGGAGACTACATGCAGCCAGATCCCATCTTGGTTCCAGACTTAATCAACAGTTTATGCCTAAACGTTGTGGAGACTCTTCTGCTGCATCATAAGGTTCAGAGTGGACTCCCTTGCTTTCTAAACTATTTGAACCTCAGAGGTAGGAAGCATAGATGTGGCTGAATTCACTCCTAGTCCCACATTTGGTCAATAGCTTATGTTCAAAGGATTACATGTGCACAATCAATCAAAGATGTAAACTTAGTGAAGCTAAGAAAGGCTAACAAATTATAAGTCATTTACTGAGGATCAGTAAGGAAACACAGCTGCAGGTGTAAACTCAAGAAGCATCACTACAGAAGAGGGATCTTGTGTAGCTTGCTGTTACACAGCAGAGCTCAAAAGGCTTTTGGGCTATTTAGTATTTATGGGGTAGAATGATTGACTCATATATTGGATAATTATTGGGGTTTTGAACTATATGTTAGTTCCTCCAAAGCCTTGTATAAACCAGTTCAGCACTCAGATGCTGAGCAAGGTACCATTTTGTCCATACGCTAGTCTAAGCCAGAAAGCAACAATTATTGTGGTCATCTCGTGCCTGAGAAAGGTGAAATGGCCTGGCTGGAAAGAGAAGAGTGAGGAGGGAGAACAACATCAAAAAAAACATAGCTGAAAATGATTGAAACTGATGATAATACGGATTTGTTTCATCTGATGACAAAAGTAGGCAAGGAAAGATTAGACAATTCAGATGGAGTTATCAGATGCATAGATTTTTAGTCAGATTAATAGCAATTAAATATATACACTAAGAATAATTACCCTTTCAGAAATAAATGCATCTAATCAAGGGTGTAATGCACCACTGAATTTTTGTTCAGGGGGCTTGCTGCCTAATAACTATTTGGTGATATTTGAAACTGGATGTAGTTATTAAATAGAATAAAAAAAAATGATTTTTTCTTGACATGAGCTAGCCTTTTTAATCTCACTCACATCCAAATACAATGACCCTCAAGTTAAATAACTGCACAGAAGCTAAAACATATGAAAAATAATTCTCCAGTGGGAAGATTTTGCTGAAAAAAATAGTAGATGTTTTTTTAAAATACTCAGAATCTGAAAGTACTCTGAATAAAATAAGGGGCATAGGGGCAGAATGTTGTTAATAAAGAAAGACTTAGTTGTTTTTCATTTCTCAGTGAGAATATACAACTTTGTATAGAACAATACTTCAAGATATATCAAAATAGCATATTTACTGCAGGATGGGAAGATGTTCCTGGCCTGGCAAATTTATTCAAACAGAATTCCTCTGAAATTATTTTGCTATGACAGAGTGTTGGTAGTGTATGACAGAGTGTTGGTAGTGTCTCTAGACAGAGTGTTAGTAGGCGTGGCTGGGACATCAGGACATTATGGGACCGGACCTCCCCTGCTTTGAGATTGATTAATGATGCATGCTTAGGGGCGTACACAAAGCACATAGAAGGATATATAAGTCAGTGTTTGTGACTAATAAAGGCCATTTTGCTGTCACCACATTAGTGTCCACTTGCAGCTCACTGGCCCTGTACTTTTAGGTCAGTCATAGAACTTCACGCAGCAGATGCCTCAAGATCGGTTAGCTAAATACAACACATAGGAGCAATATTTATAAGGAATACTACAGATCTTTAATTAATGAATGCTTTCAGAATTTGTAGAATGTAATTTGATTTTTACTTAGTCTTCCTATTGCAATTTTTAGGCGTGTCCTGATTTCAACTGGGGTAGTCAGTTTTCTACATACTTTCTGATATTCAGTTATGTTTTGACTTCAGGAGAAGAACAATGATGATAACACAATGATATTTAATTCATTGGTGAGCAATGCTAGAATTCTAAAATTCCTTTATGAGAATGGAAAGCAAGGCTGAATATTTTTCATTTTTCACAGGACTGTGATTAGCAAAAACATCAAGATGAATGAAATTATAATCACCATAAGTTGAGTTTGCCATAATTTGAGTTTCATTGAGAAAATTGATATGGTTTGAAATATAGCAGAGTTAAGTTGATTTTCACTTTGAAGATGAATATTAAACTCATTTAAATGAGTAGTCAAATCCACAAAAGAATTGATAATTCTGTCAGCCTTTTTTTAATCTTCATATTCTGGCAAAAGATTTCCTTTTGATTCCATAAATGACTATATTTAATTATAAAATCTTTTTAGCATTTTATTAAACTTAGAAAATTACTTCAAAAAGTAAATAATGTGCCCATATTCAGCATCTATTCTTTTAAGGAACTCCTAGATTTTTCAATTATTCAGTCCCTTGAATTTTATGAAATTCACTACTTTGATGTTGATTTGCATGACATTATCCATTTTCAAAACTTCTGTACATATGTTTTCTTGATGTGTGAAACAGCTACTTTTCATCAAATATAAGTTGCTTGCACCAATTGCATCATTTTCTGCAAATTTTATAAGTACCTCTTTTTTACCAGCTAACACAGGGACACCATCACTAGCTATACCAGATGGGCTGACAATAGTTGAGGAAAATTGCTTTAATGTATTTTTTACTGATTCATACAAATTAAGACCTTAATGGCATAAAATAATTCCTTCTACATTCATTATCAGTATCTCTAATAAAAATGGCAATTTGAGATGTATCTGTTGCAACAGTACTTTCAGTTATTACTAAAGCATATAATCAGAAACTAGCAGTTCTACTCTCCAAAATTTTTTCAACAGATTTTCTTGTTTCTTCAGTTCACCTGGCTACAGTGTGGTGAGACAAACTGATTTTTGAAAAAATCTGATTTTTTTAAATCAGAACAAGTTATATCTGCCATGCTTTCTACAATTTGCTTTATAAACTCACTGTCAGTAAGTGACTTTATTTGTTTGTTTGTTTACAGTAAGATTTGTTACTGCACAACTAGCTAGAGTTAGACCTGGTATAAGAGAAGTCTTCTATCGATCACCACTTAAGAGCTGATAAAAAATAGCAGGAACACAGACTCAGAAGACTCTGGATTAACTTAAATTAGAGATGAGTTTTGACAAAACTGACACTGAGGGAAGTTATTGGAAGAGTCTACAAGATTAATAAATGCTTTTTCAGGAGCAAAGTCAGAAAGGACAAACTAAGTTGAAAAAAAGACCCCATTTGGAAAATACACATTAATATTTGAGAGAAGCAGTATCAATATGAAATAATCTGAATGGAAAAAAAGTGTTGTTTTTTTTTTTTTTGTAAGATGTCTGGTTATCTTGTTAATAGTTGTATTATACAAATATCCTCTTCAATTTCTGCTGAGATAAAGCTGTAAATAAGACAGAATTTTCATAAGGTAATCGACATTGCATAATCTGCATTGAATGCCTTTCTAAATCAGCACACATCGAAAGCAGAGAAGGAAAAAAATAAAGTTGTTACTAGATGAAATGGAGTTTTCATTCTGAAAATTACTCTTTTTAATCAATTTGCAACTCTTCTGATGATATGTCATATTTTTCTGCTGATTCTTTGCCACATGAATCTTGTAAGATCTCTTGCCTTTTTATTTCAGTGAAATTATGTTGCGGATTAATTAATACAAGCCAGTACAGAATTTACAAGAGGCATGTAGGTTTTCTTTTTTCCCTAAACTAAATTTTAGATTATTTTGAATTTTCCAAACCTAAAGAATAAGTCAAAATATAGAGATTCATTTTAAGTGACTCTGGCCATGGAATAAACATCTTTTCAATGCAAGGAAATAGTTTTAAAGAGTAGATAGAAGCAATCTATTCAGAGATTTAACTTTTAATCTTTGTTCTTGGTACTGCAAGTGATTAAAGTGCAGTAGACTTAGAAGTATACAGGAATAAGGATTCAAGATTCTTTCATGAATGTTGTAAAACATAATTAATTGAACTAATTAGGTCAGGTCTACAGAACTGAAGATTCTCATTTCTAGCACATAGAAATACTTCTGAATGTATATATTCTACCATTTAAAGGCATCTGTGAAAGTTATTGCTCCTAGAAGAACCTGTCAACAGGTTAATCAGCATTCAGTTTTGTGCTTTGCTGTCCATCAGGCTCCTTTGCAATAGTGTTTTAACAGTCAGATATTGTTTTTTGTTCCCTGTGCACAAAGCAGCTTCATTTGTGAAGATAATTTTTGTGAAAAAAAAGTGTATTTTTCTTCTTCTGTCCTTAAGGTACTTTGCAACTTCTAGCAAGTTTATCTAGAAAATTTGCAGTCTGACAGTGCTCTGCTTTTTCTCATATGAAATGGAAAAGTTTTATCCATAGAAAAAAATGATGTTAATATCTAAAAGAATTTGAGGACCATGGCCAAAAATCTCATAGGTTATAAAGCTAATTGTAACTTGGTTAATAAAAAGTGTATTAAATATTAACAGTTGTTTATTTTTCTTTGTTGTTCAGTAGTTCTCATCAGTATGCACCCTTACTGGGTGCACTGATACAGACAAAATTGTCCTAGTATCACAGTCCTTTCTGATTTGCTGCTTTAGGGATACATTCATTTCAAGCAGCACAACAGATGTCCTAACTTCCCATAGAAGAGATAATCTACCATGTATTTTTTACAGTCTTAGAAACATAAATGGGGAAAAGTCTAGACCATATGCTTGGCATGGCAAATTGGGTAAGACCTGACCTTCTAGACAGAAATATCTGAACTAAATGTCCTAACTGTGTCCTTTTATTTTGCTTTACTTATTTCATATTCAGTATAGACTAAGCACGCTAGAGGATTGAGAGCTGATGCTTAGCGCATCCGTGAGGCAGTAATAGATCTCATTATATCTGCCACTGCAACTAAAAAGACAGATTCAGCTGACATATCATATGCATTTGTCTAGAAGATGAAAAAGCAATCTGACAGATCAGAAATTTAAAATACCATGATCCTTATTTTGTTACTCAAACTGTATGCAAATACTGGACTGAATTCAGAAAATGTACGCTTGCAGAAAACAAAATATAGAAGTGAATTCAAGACTACATATTTTATTACAGCGAAAAAAAAAAGGAGATGAATCTCCTTATGATCAAAGTCAAATGAGTCTTATTACTGTTATTATTAAATACTATCTTCCCATATTATCCATTTTCATGTTGAATATATATTGCAAGTTGTCATGATCTTAAGTATCCTACAGGGAAGAGTCAGGCTGATAGACAGTGATCCTATGCTCCTGTTTTAGCTTGGTGAAAATGTAATCACATGCTTTCCAAATACTTCCAAAGAAACAAACTAGACTTCTATTTTTAGAGCAAGATGTATACTTTAAAATGTGAATCTACAATCTAACCAACTCATATTCAGTATTTAGTTTTAGGGGCTGCTTCTGGGTGAAATATTCATTAATATCACATGAAACACTGCTGTCTTCTGTTTCTGACAGACTGTACACATAGAAAAGGTAAAAATAACCATAGAGTTGTTTAATTAATAGATTTTTATCTTTTAAACTTTCAGAGGTCAAGAAAGCTGTAGTTTTCCTATCAGTCTCCTTCAAGCTAGGATAAAATTGAATAAGTTCCATATACATTTTTGTGTGATGGAACATTTTTTCAAATTTGTTTTCCATTTCTAACAGTTAACATATTTTTTGGAGTTTTCTGCAGGAGCAGAAAGACTGTGAAGTAGATAGAGCCATGCTGAGAAGACAGAGGAGTAGTTATAAAGATGGGCAATATGACCTGCTTGTAGAATAACCAGCATGAGGTAGAAGTGCCAAAGAGCCTATGTGCATGCATGGGTACAGCTAGCCTAAGTCTCAGGACAAGGTCATATAAAGCTTACAATAAAATGGAAGTTACTTCAGGAAAGGCAATTATACTGCATGGTGCTGCTGCCTCTTTAGAAGAAAGGTTGAAGAACTATTATATTTATGTTCTATGCGTTAGATATTATTACCCTATTTATTTGTTTATTAAGCATTTCTTGTACCCCTTTAACAAAAAAAAATATTTCTCACTCCTTCAATTCATGTCTGCATATAGAAGAACTAGTTACTTAGGCATCGGAAATTCTAATACAGTTATCCAAGGTTTGCAGACAGAGGCTTGAGCTGGGTTTTTAGAAACAAGCCCTTAAATTTTATTCTGTCTCTTCTGCTGTCTGTCATATCTTGGCAGGATTATATCTAATTACAAAATGAATCCAATTATCAGATTGATAATATCCTTTCTAAATTAATCCTTTAAGCTCCATGGAACAAAACTGAATTGCAGCAGTTCTGTTAACTATAAGTTCTAAGAATAACAAATTATTATCAATTCAGTGACATTTGTTACAGAAAGTTGCTGATACAGGATGAAAAAATTCACTCGTAGTTTAAAGTGAATGTTGAGACTATATCCTTGAATTGTGTATTGATTACAGTAAGAGGATGACTTGATTCCCAAAACCTTTTAAAATATTGCTAACAATAAAAATTACAGAGTAATTAAACCACAAATATAAATTAAATTAATAATCTAATGGTAAAATTCAATAAATGTGTACCATTGGATGTACAGAAACATTATTGAATTTAAATGTTGGACACCATTCAAGAATTCCTGTTGAACTATTTTAGACATTTGAAAAAATTCTCTCTGCAAAAAGCCCGTGCCAAAAACAGTTAGACATCATATAATCTAACAAACAAAAAGCATTTAACAATAATGAAGTAGATAGATGTTTTACTAACAAAGATTGTGTGTTGGGAAAACAAGATACACAGAAATTTCTGTTCTCTAACAGAATAGTGGCCACATCTTCAGGATTTTCAATAACTTACTGGAAACTGATCATTTTGTTAATGATTTCCAAGACTTCGGGAATAAATGCTGAAGAACTTCTTAATGGATTAGATGTTGCTTGATAACCACAAATGCCACTGAAGCTGTCAAAAGCTCTTTATCAATGAAGAAAAATCACATCTGAATCAAGTATAGTGATATTAAGAGCCCTGAGAGTAAAAGCTTTTGCACAGGAAAAATAAAAATAAGCAAAAAAAAAAAAAAAAAGCAACAGCAACAAACAAAAACATATGAACAAAAAACACAAAACAAAGAGATAATTTCCAAACAGCAAGGTATGTTTCATCTTGTATTTGTTGAAGAGTGTTTTGATTCCTATTTATCCTAATTATTCTTCAAAATCTGAGGAAACTGTGAGGTACTATCCTATACTTATTAATTTCCCAGAAGAATATTGTATTAATAAAAAATATCTTCCTATTTCAATCATTTTTGAGAAAAAAAATATATTTCCAAAAATGCAAAATACAAAATTGAAGACACAACTTTCAAAATAATTAAAATAAAATCCAGTTAGTGAAAAAAAATGGAACCACAAAAATCCCATTTGTTCTATTATGTAAATAAAAATAAAAATAATTAAAAAGAATCGCAATCTCTATTGCATATAAAACCTTTAAATCAACTTTTTGTTTTTAACTCAGCTGTTCAATTTAGAATTGAATCTTTGACATAAAAACCCAGTAGAAATGTTAGATATTAAATAAATCATTGTGAAATACTTTTTATTCCTAAATGTATATTTTGAGAATTTAAACTTCACACACTCATGTACCCCAGAGAGATAAGATTCATATCTACTATGTTTCCTGTAAAAAATTTTATGCAGTCCTCATATTATGGTTCTGGTGAAGTTATTTTTAATACCTCAGAACTTTACTTAAAAATAAATCTTCTCCATATGTTTTATCAAACATCATTATGACTGTAACCAACAAAGCATAATCAATTTTTAGTACTCCCAAAAGAGGAAAAGTAAAATATGAATATTAACTGCTACCACGAAGAGTATCTATGAGTACAGAAACAAGTAAATATATAATGAACTTATACAGAAAGAAGATATTTCCCTATCATATATGTTCAAGTAAAGAAGACTGGACAGAAGTGTTATCTCACTCAAAAATGGGAATTGTGAATGGCTTTTAAATTAAATATGATTTCCCTGCAGCAACATAAGTTTCTTGATGAAGTCAATTGTCAAGACAAACTCTTCCATGCAAAGTCTGCAAGAACTAAGTTTAAAATGGAAATAAGTGAAAGGAAATTCCTTCTTTTGCAAAGAATTTTGCCTTCTTTCTGCTATTATTCTTCCTATTGTCTTTATTATTATTATTATTATTAGTTTCCAATTTTCATCTGTAACATAATTTTGTGCATTTTTGTGTCTTATCATTTCTCCAGACCTCTGTGACTTCAGAGTTGAAACTGAGGATATTAAATTAAGTAGTCCTACATAAAAAAGTTTTTCCATCAACTTATTCTCACAGTATCATAGTCAAGTCCAACTGCTCTGCTAAAGCAATTTCTGTAGGCAGGATTGCAGAGGAAAGAGTCCAAGTGGGTTTTGATTATCTCCACATAAGGAGACCACCTCTCTGCGTATTTTGTTCCAGTGTTCTGTCACCTTCAGGTAAGTTCTGTCTTCAGCTGGAGCTTCCTGTGTTTCAGTTTGTGCCCATTGCCCCTTGTCCTGTCACGCTAGTTGTGGAGGCCTCAGATCTATTGAGAGCAGTCCATAATCCGGTTATTTTAGACTGCCTTCAACAAAGGTCATCCGAGGAGGTAAAAGCCTTGTTGCGTTCGGCTCCCACTAAGTTTCAAACACCAGGGGAGGCCATCAAATACGTGCTAGATAAGGAAAAGATTAACTCAATAGAGCCAACTCAGGTGGCAGCGGCTGTTATAGCGATGTGCAAAGGCGGTTGGGGGGCCGTGCTACCTGGGAAAATTAACTGTTCTATCACCACAGATGAGGGACTGGATGAACATAGCCCAGAGTTTCACACAGCGACGGAGCAGAAGGTCAATACACACATTGAAGGAGGACTGTGGCGACGAGGTTCGGCTGTGGGGACTGGCTGAAGCAACACATGCAAAAGATAACAGTTCAAAACGACCCAATTGGGGACTGGCTGAGGAATATCTTTGGAGATTGGGCTAATTGGTTATCCCCTGTATTCAAGTTGCTAGGAGGTGCCCTTTTGACACTTGTCATATTGTTGCTGATCATCCCATGCATATTCCTATGCACACAGAATTGCTTGCAGAATGCACTAGATCGCTCTTTTGATCAGAGAGTAGAATATCATAGGGTTAAGGAAAGCTTGTAGATTAAGGCATAAAAATAGCCATTAGATAGAAGGGTGTAGGATTGGGAAAATTGCGTTCGCGGTGTAACGGGGCAAGGCTTACATGGCTTACTCGAGAGGACAATAGTATGTATAGGCGCAATGCGTAGATTTTGGGATGTACGCGATAGGGTCCTCTTGTGTTGTATTAGACTTGCTTTGGCAAAAATGGGGGGGAGATGTTACAGGCACAGAACAAGATCTCGTGAGAAGAGACAATTCCCCACTTTTGCAAAGTTGCTTCTAGAAAGTTTTAGAAAGTAAAATGCTGCGTCACTTAGGAGTGATGCACACGCGCGATCCTAACTTATATAGGGATGCTGCTGCTAACAATAAACATCATTTGCTGTTCACCACATTGCTGTGAAGTGCAGTCATTTGGCCCCAGCCAGGCAGGTCGGGTGCACAGACGCTAGCGGGGCTGGATCCGCAGGCCTTTAATTCCTGGAAAAGGCAACAGTTACCCCTTATTTAGATCAATGATAATGACAAAGCTCACCTCCTAATGTTCATAAATTTAATGTATTTACTGAAACGTTTAAATAAGAATGCAAATTATTAAGAAGAGAAATGACCAAAGAGAGATGTCCAGCCTATTAACTCACTGAGGCAAGAAAATTTCAGTCTTTACCTGTTGTTTCAGAAGCCCACAAGCAACAGAATAACGTGCCTTCCTTCCAGTGGCTCAAGTAACACTTGAAAAGCTGCAAAATATCTTTAGTATCTGCAAGATCTGTCCTCCTAAAACAGTGAGTCTTAGGTTGATCAAAACACTGAGAGGGAACAGCAAACTGTGGAAAGTGCCTTACTTATTAGTATAGGGGGTGGAAATAAGATAAGAACATACTCTAGGAACCAGACATATATGACAGAATCAGTTGTGAAAAAGGGAAACTGAAGGATTACAAAGGAAGAAGATAGTGTTCAAGAAAGACGAGACAATAATTACAGACTATGAAAAAGTACTACAACAGGCAGAGGTCAGAAGATACTAAAGTGTTGGTTTCTAGAGAAAAAGAACAGGGGAACAGGTATCTGAGGGAAACTAGATTCCAAGGATTTTGCTGATGACAATTTGATTTCTGTTTAACACTACACTCCCTTACCAGAATCAACGTGCTGTAGCAATTATTCCCTGTTGTCTATGACAATACGCAAGCTTTTTCAAGAAACTGGTAACTAGTAATTTTATAAAATTATTGCTTTTCATCATTTAATGTAGAGCAGAATAAATACATCTTAACATTTATTGTGTCAGATTATTTCATCCTGTATTTTTGATGAATCATGTCTAATACCAAAGAGTATTTTATTTTGGGAAGCTAACTACTGTAAAAAGAGATTGAGATATGAAAAACCTTCAGAGAGAAATACAAAAGATGCACTAAGTCTCTAAATGTATTGCATTGCTAATGTATCACTGATTCCTACAAGACCTCTGAGCTCTTTATTTAGAGTAGTAATAAAAGTCCTGAGCAAATCCATTTTCATTATTAGAAAGTTAGCCCAGAGGTTAAAATGCCTCTGTCAGAAAAGTTAATATTCCTCACTGCTCTGTTTTTCTTCCCTATGTTTCTGTCTCCTACTCTTTCATTTACCACTCTAAATAATTCCACTTGCTTCTTCAAGATTAGTCTTCAAAAATATGTATATGGTATACATTCTTTTATTTTTTTCTTGAAATAATTTCTCAGAAGGAATTGTGTCTACTCCTCCCATGCTGATTATTTTCTTGTACTCTGAATTCTGCCTAAATTGCCAATATCATTCTGGAAAGCAGTTTTAAGGACCAAAGAAATAATACAGATGAGAAAGATAATTTTAGTTTTCTCATACAAATGATGCAGCAAAAGGCAACAGATTCGATTAAGTAACCCCATGTTTGATGAAAGGTTGAAAACTGAGATTGATTGACCAAATAGACAGGATGCGAATCTCAACAGATTCCATCCAACCCCAAGCATTTTGTGATTCTGTACATTCATAGAACAAAAGCATACTGTTATTTTCCAAATATGCAACTAAATCTACAGACACTGAATATTTTCTTATTTTCTCTTCATGTTTTAGTGTAGATAACTGCAACCTAATGTTTTATTTTCCATATGAATCTTATTTTACTTTATTTTCTAATCTCTTTCACCACTTTTGCTTTTTTGTTTGTTTGTTTAGTTTTGTTTTGCAGTTTTATTGACAACAAAATATGTACAATGTTTCTTAAATTATCATCAACAAGCACTTAGGAGCTTGCTCTATTTCATATTTAAAAACTAAGCTTCATTTCTCCGAAATGGATCAGTTTTCCTGAGAAGGATGTTAAAATGCTCATCCAAGAACTACCAGCTGAGAATAGAGGATGGGAAAGAGACAATGAGTTTTGTGTCATCTTTTGCACATTCCTGATCTTTAGCTGTTTCAAGACCTGAATATCAGTGTATACATAAAAGATTGTCTTTGTTGACTGCATGAAAGATCATATTGATAAGAGGACAGTATAAGTAAAGAACCTGTTTCTTAGCAGAGAATTTGATACCTTCTTATCTGTACAATGTAAATAACTAATCGACAGATCTTCCAGTTCTTTCTATTCACTCTTTTCAATCATTTTCTTGACACAGAAAGTAGGAAAAATATCACATGTTCCTTGTAGTATGTATTTGGAAAACCTATAATTACTTTACATACAATATATTTAACCATCTGCAACACACACTTTTTTTTTTTTTAGTGGTAAGTTGAATGCTGAATGCTATGTATATCAGCTAATTGAGAATGCAACACAAATCAAGACAGTGTGCACTGTGGGCCAAAATGCCTGTGTTTCAGTTTTTGCAATTGTATTTATTAAATATTTCCTAAATATTTGCAATGGTAGCTTACAGCTACAAACAGTGTATAACCCTTGCTAGCAAAAACATAAAATCTCATGAACTATTTTTAGAAAGTAATGAATTATTTATCAAGGAACTTTTGCAATTAGGTTTTCTGTCCAGCTTCATCCCAAATTACATGTTTGAGGGTCATCAATTTCACTTTCTGTTAACTTATGAATGATAATCTTCCACTTTTTCACTGGAAAGTAATAAACTTTGTGCAGTGTCATATAAAAGGAAACCCCAGTTATGGAATACATGCAAGATATGCTCATTCATTAAACATAGACATTTTAAAAGAGGAAAATCTTAAGTGCTCGTAGTTTCAAGGCAGCTGAAAATTTATGAGAGCTTTACTGAATGATTTATGTAAGTTTGATCAAAAATGGGAGTAAAATAACAACTTCCAAATGATTTTTTTTAACTATGAAGTGCATCATTTTCCACTATTTGGAAAAAAACAAAACCAAATTAACAAAACAAAACAAACAAACAAAAAAAACTAAGAGAAATAAAATATTGTGTGTAAGCCTCTTTGACCATGTTAGCACATCAAGAGAAATAGATAAGTGTCTATGGACTAAAATGCAATACTTCACATATTCCATGGCAAATTAATTACAGTCCACCCATGTAGGCTGAACACATGATCAGAAAACTGTTCTTGTCTAGCAGAGGTTACTGCACAATAGTTACTCTACTAAGAACTTTTCATGATTTTTCAAATATTTATATTGTTTTATTTCCCAAAACATCTCTGTGCACCTCCTGTTTCTTACTTCCTCCCAGTTTTCTTCCTCCTTTTAAAGACACTGTATTTACACTGTGATATTCTCTCTTTAGGTACAGAATTTTTATCTATAACCATCAACAAATACAGTGTGGACATGGGCCAAAGAGTGAAAACATCTAGAAAACATAATCGCTGAAATATTAGTATTTCCCTGTAAAAATGAGTTTTCATGTTGCATTTTGAACTTTTTGTGGTAAGTGAACAAAAAAATAGGGGAAGCCTAAACTTGAGAAGAATGCCTTCTTATTGTTGGTAAGCTGATTTTTGCAGCAGGAGGGGAAGAAGGTTTTTTTTTACTTCTGATTTGTGTACACTTGCACATCTTTAATTGTCTCTCTAGACCCCATATAGAAAATGGAGCATAGTTAAAACCTGTGCACTACCATTCTTCTCATTCTAATGTGAGCACTGACATTTTGCCCCTGAAAGAATCATGAAACAGGTGTATGTATTTTTCTCTGTTGAGCATAAACAGAGGTTAGGACAACCATACCAAAAGTAGATGCTTAAAGTTAGGTGAGATTCATTCTGCCTGGGGCCTTTGGCTTCATAATACATATAAAACTGGTCTCTGGGGATTGGATCAAAACTTTTTTCTAGTAACCACCAACTGCGTAAACTGCAGCATATGAAAATTATTCATCAGTTGCTGACTTCTGTTGAACCACATACAAACAACATTTTGAAGTTCTAAAAAGATCAATGCTTAAGACGTGGTCAAATAATAAAATAAGTTGGTAATAAAACAATACAAGGTCCAATACTAGGTAAATAATTAAAAAGACAACACTTACAGAATGTATGTAAAATTTTGGGTCTAACTTAGACAAGGACAAAAACAGATCTTTAGAATTCCATAGTGTGAATTTAGTCTTTTAGTCTGGAGAAGAAGAGGCTGAGGGGAGACCCTTACTGCTCTCCATAACTAACTGAAGGGAGGTTGTAGTGAAGGAAAAGAGGGGGTCAACCTCTTCTCTCCTGTAACTAGTGATAGGACTAAAGGGAATGGCTTCAAGTTGCACCAGGGGACATTCAGACTGGATGCTAGGAAATACTTCTCAAAAGAAGAGTGGTCAGATGCTGGAATGGGCTGCCTGAGGTGGTGGTGTAGTCACCAACCCTGGAGGTGTTCAAAGAATGTTTAGAAGTTGTGTTCAGGAGCATGGTTTAGTGAGTGCTATTGGTGATAGGTGTATGGTTGGACTTGATCTTGTAGGTCTTTTCTGATCTTGGTGATTCTATGATTCTAATATCACTGGCCAAAATGTTTTTGTAGCTCTCAAAACACTAAGCTCTTTCAGTAAGAAAGTATCAGATTATACAACACTGAACAGAATGTTAGAAGAATCTGAGCTGTCTAGCTCAACCAGTGAATTCTCTGCCTTCTAGTTAATTTTGCAGTAATTTTCCTAAATCAAGAGAGTCAATGTAAAGCTATTATTTCAAATGACAGAAAAAAAAAACAAACAAGCAAAACAACAAGAGTAAATTCTGTAACTGATTAAAGTAAGTAGTTACCTTTCCAATGGAACATAGAATTGAATTTCTCAAAGAAATAATTAATTATTTAACAAGAAAAGCAAGTTAGACATGGGGAGAAGGGGACTAAAACTTGATAAATAATACTTTTAAAGGTGAGAAAAAATAAACTATTTTCTTTATATTAGATGGGAAAAAAACCCTTTAAAAATTCATTTAGAATAAAATTCATTGTAAAGAAAAGTATTCATTGTTTAAAATAGAATTCATTGATCTTTTATTTCAGCATAAACCTGTGTATACATTATAATTTCATACTAAAAGTAAATCTTTTTACCCCAACATTTGTTTTACTACTTCTAAGGATGGAATAATCAATGTCACAGGTTCTGTTTTAAACAATACCTTGGTGTATTTGCATGTTTGCTGCTGCAGGCAATTAGCATGTAGGGCAGGGAATCCACTCCTCCATGTATCTCAGACAAACATTAATATCCAGCTCCCAAGTATTAAATCTCAGAACTTTCTAAATTTGTTTTTCACATGGAACCTTTTAAGTAACCAAAAGACATTTCAGGAATAATATCTTTGCAAGCATAATAACTTACTCAAACACCTACTAAGAGTTAACACTAATATTGCTAAAGGATGTTGTCTATTGGATATGTGTATTCAGACTACAAATTGTCTAAGATTTCAGATAGTTAAACTGCAGCTTTCTTTCAGTTAAATTCATGAAAAAGATTGTCTAGTTGTGAAAATGGGGGTAATACCTGTACATACTATCTCACTCCATGTCTCTGCATTAAGATATCAGTCAATCTCCATTCTAAAAAACAGGTAGAAATATACCCTGGATTTCATGTGGAGGTAAGAGCATGTAATTCTGAACCAGGTTCTATTTTATTTTTATTTCTTCCTTCCAAATTCCAGGTATGTTACTAAAACATAGTAGGTCATGTAAGATTAGAAAATTCTTAAAATTATATCTGTTATTTTTGAAAAGTTTGAGCTCCTTTCTAGTTCTGAATGTTTTTGAATACAAAGCCCATTAAAATTAAATGTGAAATCATCATCATTTTGTAGTTGGTATTTTGCAAGCTTTGTGAAATATACTTTCCTTGAATAGACTATTTAATATCCACTGCAACTATAGAATCTGTAGAATGTGAGAATCCATGAACTGCACAAAATAATCCTGCAATACAATAATTATAACAATCTGTAACTATGTTAGACTGCATAATCAATATCAATCTCTCAAAAATATTCATTTTCTAATTCTGGGAGGCACATAGAATTTTGTTTGCAGTACTGTACTTCAGTCTTTAGGCTGGATTTTCCAAAATTAGCATACTGAATCATTATTTCTTCACTCTCTGATATACTGACAAAAGTTCTCTAAAACATCACTAAAGAATTCTAATGACATTGTCATTTTGTTACATCTGCCAGTTTTAACCTTTATGTATTGAGAATCATACAACCCCATACCACTTCCCAGTAATATCTATTTTTGTAGATGATTTGTTTCAGCCTTCTGCATGCCAGGTTATTTAAAGCTGCAATATAATCATCAGTTAAATAAAGAATTGTATGATACAGATTCTACCAACTGGCATAGGAACTTAGTCTTTTTTTTTTAATATTCTAAAATTATTTGTCAACTAAGAATATTTTGTTAGATGGTTGTTATTCAGTCATTGTACTATTACTGTATGAATGTATATAAAAGGGGATCCAAGTACAAATGGTACAATTGTAAAACTTGGTACAAATTTCAAACTTTTCAATTCTGAAAATATATGTTTACCAGCTTTTCCAATATACCTAAAATGGATGCAATTGTTTTCATTCCACACATTTTAGACACAGTTCACTATGACTCAACATCCTTGCTTTCACTCAGCATCACTGAAAATGTCAGCATTTATCTGAGATAATATTAGTCAATGGATGCTTCAAGAAAGAGAAAAACAAGATATTTTTGTTGGCAAGTTTACTTCCTCTCGAGGAAGAGATTAATTTGAAAATACCAAGCAGGAATATTTGTTTGTTTGTTTGTTTTTGTGATCATACACAAAGCTACTGGGTATTATGATGAAAACTGAATCATATATTTTGCCCTAAAAATGAGCACAGGAGAATCTGAACTAGAAGAAAACCCATACAAGTAATGCCCTCAGGTGGAGTTCCTTTCCTTGGTCTTCACTGGTAGCCAGGATTCTCATATCCCTGAACGTCTTATCCCTGAATCTGAACCCCTGGGTGGCAACTCCCATCCAATTGAGGACAAATCCCTCCCATCCCACTGGGAGAGTGGAGCAAGTTTGAGTCCAATTTATGAGACTGGATGTGTGCAAGTCCATGGTGGCTGGATGACATGCATACCAGGGTCCTAAGGGAGCTGGCTGATGTGGGTGCTGAGCCACTCTCCATTATATTAGAAAAATCATGGCTGTCAGGCAAAGTCCATGGTGACTGGAAAGAGGGAAACATCACTCCCATTTACAATAAAGGGAGAAAGGAAGACCCTGAGAACTACAGCCAGTGAGCCTTACCTCTGTGTCTGGGAAGATCATTGAACAGATTCTTCTGGTAGTGAAGATATTGTAAATGAGGGACAAGCAGGTGATCTGAGTCAGTCTGCATGGCTTCATCAATTGAAGGTTGTGCCTGACCAATCTGATAGCCTTCTATGATTGAGTGACAACACCAGTGGACAATGGGAAGGCAATAGATGTCATCTACCTGGGCTACTGCATGGCTTTTGACTTGATCCCTCACCACAACCTTACCTCTGCATTGGAAAGATATGGATTTGAAAGAACTATTTGGTGGATAAGGAATTAGTTGGAATGTCATGGCCAAAGGGTTGTGGTCAATGGCTCTATGTCCAAGTTGAGGCCAGTAATGAGCAATGGTGTCCTCCAGGGTTCTGTCTTGGGACTTGTAATCTTTAACATCATTATCAGTGTTGGAACTGAGAGCACCATCAGCAAGTTTGACACCAAGCTGAGCAGTGCAATTGAAAAAGTAGAAGGAAGGAATGCCATCCAGACGGACATTTAAAAACATGAAAAATGAGCCCTTGTGAACCTAATGAGGTTCAACAAACACACATGATTGTGCACTTGGGTCAAGGTAATGTCAATATGGACACAAGCTGGGAGAAGAAATCCTTCATAATAGCCCTGCTGAGGAGGGCTTAGTGGGTCCTTGTAGATGTAAAATTTAATATTAAACTGCAGGGTGCTCTTGCAGCCCAGAAGTCCAATGGTATCCTGGCTTCCACCAGCAGAGGGGAGGCCAGCATGGAGAAGGAGGTGATTGTCTCCCTCTCTTCTGCCCTTGTGAGGCCCCAGCTGGAGTACTGCACCCAAGCCTGAGGCCTTCAAAGCAGGAAAGATGCGGAGCTTTTGGGGTGGGTCCAGAGAAGGGCCACAAAGATGATCCAAGGTCTGGAGCACCTCTTCTATGAAGATAGGCTGAAGGAACTGGTCTTACTCAAACTGGAAAAGAGAAAGCTGTAGAGAGACTTTATTGCAGTCTTCCAATATATAAAAGGAGTTCATAAACATGAGGGAAATCAAATTTTACACTGGTAGATAGTGAAAAGACAAGGGAAAATGGTTTTAAACTAAAGGAAGGGAAATGTAGATGTCACTGGGAAGTTTTCACTGAGACAGTGGTGAGGTGCTGGAAAAGATTACCCAGAGAGGTTATAGATACTCCATCCCTTGAAGTATTCATGGCCTAGTCAGATGGTGCCCTGGGCAATCAGAGCTAGTGCTTGATCTAGCGACTAGCAACCCTGCCAGTGGTAGGAGGTATAGAACTTGATGATTCTTGAGGTCCCTTCTAACACAAGATATTCTGTGATTCTATGATAAAGAGCAATAATTTTATTCCTCTGAAATAAGAGAAGTCATTCTTGAACAAGGAATCATAAAATGCATAAAATACAACCCTCTTTTTTTTTTGGCAAAAGCTTTTAATATTATCCAAATGTAGAGTTCTTCATAATAGATCAAAATCTTATATTTGCAAAGAGTAGAATATCTTCACCCACCTGGTTAAGAAAGGTTTATTAAATGAATGCCTTCATGCATATCAGTATTTAATATGCGTTACCTAACAGTAATTCACTTCATTGCCACTTAGTGGCAAGCTGAATTTAAGAGAAATGATTCCTTTTAGATGAAGGAAATAAATAATAAGATGATATTTATATCATTCAGAATAGAATAACTTCCCCTCAATTAGTATTGTAGGTTTTAAAAATAAGAAAAAAAATGTCCTGCATTATTCTAAGGAAAACTGTATTGTGCTAGACAGCTTTACTAGAAAGCACAGAAAAGTAAAGCAAGAGAGACCCCTTGTGACCTGATTTTCATCTAATTAAAAACTGCTCAGAGATTCTATTAATGATGCTAATATATATTAGAAGTAATTATACCTTCTATAAGCATGTGTCTTAAATAGTATTCAAACAACTCTAAATTGTTATTCATTTCTATATATAAATATATATATATTATATATTGCATAAAACATTTGTGGTTTGACTCATTGGGTATATAGAAATGTATACTTCTCTTCAGTCTTTAAAATTGAATACAACCTCTCATAATTCATGTAGAAAAAATTCTGACTCTTATATGAAATATTTCAAACTCAAGTTGTTTTGGGTAAAGAATTTGTATATTCTTGGTGGATTTTTAAATCAGACTGTCTTCTTAAGGTTCTAAGTAAAAATATTCCCCTTTATCTTCTTAAAATGCTGAGTGAAATTTTGCTAAAATTCTATAATAAATATGGACCTGTAAAGCTTTTATGTGTGTGTGTCTGAATAGAGTTTACTGAAGAGGAGAGGGTAATCCATAAGTATTTAGACAACCTAAGGCAAAAAGAAAGGCCTCTGGAAGAGAATGATGGAAGAAACAGGAAGCAAAAAGATTAGAAATGGATTGTCAGGCCCTCAAGATGAATTCATAAATAATGAGGAAATAGAATTCATGTCTTTACAAGATGAGGAAGTATCTTGCAGATAAAGGAATAACTATAATTTTATCACACTTTTGGGGAAAACTTAAAAAATATGGTGTCAATCAGAAATAATGACAGAAACATTCCTGACAATGCTAGTTAAAGTTAGAACTGCACTAGATTTCTGAGCAGCATAATCCTTTAAGAGAAGCATAAGAAGAACAGAGGAATAAGTCACTTTACTCTTAACTAAAATGATCAGTCTCTTTTTTCTTTTGTTGGAAGTTAATTGGTTTTAACTCATTACATACACAGGAACAAAAATTCATTCATGAGAAAGATCTTTTATAATACAGACATAATCTGTTCAAGATGCAACTAACTGCAGAGCATTATCCTCAAAACAACTTAAAGAATTTGGGATATTTTCCAAAATAAACAACTTTTGTTAAAACAAAACAAAAAACAACAACCAAAATACCCGCCACTTTGTTCCTAAGGTAATTGTTCGAACTATATGATTCTTCTATTGCTTCACATAATTATTCTTAATTAGAAACTTAACTACTGTTGCCTTATAAGCCTCCAAAAGGGACACATATGTTAAACATGCAGATCTCCTGCAATGTTATTTCATCTAAAAAGTTCATACACAGTACCTATAAACATGTTATAATTTTTTCTGACTAAAAGGGAATAAACTGGACTGGATGTGTAAGACCAAATAGAAATGGTTGCTCAATAAACAAATTAAGTCATTACGCTATGAGAAAGGTGCTTTTCCTTTTCTTCAAGACCTTATGAGACTATGGAACTTTTCTTCATTATTAATTCCTAGAAGCTACTTTTCAACAGTGCTCAAGTTCCTAGAGGCATGTGCTTTTGCTGACTCCAGACATGAGTCTTCTGACACCAGGTCATGGAGTAATTCTATAGCTCTTGCAACACCATGAGCCTAGTTACAGGCAGCCAGGAACACACTGTACATAAAGAACAAGAAGGTTATTGCTCACTGTATCTAAAAGTTCACATTACCTTTATTATAGAATGGCCCATTAATCCTCTTAAGATGTGAAAGAAAAAAATCTTTCCTAGTTTCCACCCTTTTTTTTCTTCTGATGTTAAGCTCCTCCTTCTAGTGTTTTTCTGAGGCACTTTCTGAGGTCATTTTAGCCTACTTCAGAAGGACAAGTGCTGGAGAACCAGAGTCACTGGCATCCCTCAGTCTCTACTGAGAGGAATGGGGCACCAGCAGCAGGGCACCAGCAGCTTAACTGGGTCTTGCTTGGGTCTCGGAAATGTATTTTCTTCTCTCCCTTTTGGGGGTTTCACAGGGGAGGGTGGCAGGTGAACCTCTTCCCACACTCATGTGGCAAAAGATAATTAGCCTGCCCTCCTTAAACTTCAGATTATTTATGGATGTATATGCATATCTTTCTCTCTAAGAGACATGCTTGCTTGGTTTCTTGTAACTTATCCAATTAGGACTAGAATTTTGCTTGTATATGCATGACTGCGCTGGATCAGCCTGATAAGCTATCTCCAAAAGAGTCCCTGAGTAGGTTCATAAGAAGACTAAATACTACATAAAAGTGTGGTTGTATGATTCACCTTCCAGGATTCTCTTAGTCTCAGACGACTTTCTCAGATACCTTCCATGGATTCAGGTATGTCTTAGGTCAGTTAAAGATGTTTCTAGTAACTCACATTATATCAGTCCTTGAGTACCTGCCCAAGCTCCTTGAATTTTGTAAATGTGAATTAATTGTATAACTTGGGCTACAGCCAGACATTATTGTTCTGTATTTGTCTAGTTCTTGTCATGGAAAAGATAGACTATCTTTTGTCTACACTCTTAATGATATTCATAATTTCATATCTCTTTGTCATATGCTTCCAAAGATGAAACCATTTTTTAAATTTTTATGTACATAGAAACTTTCTGGATATTTAGATACTCTTTACAATTAACTGGTACTGCAGAAGTCCTACTAGATGCCTTACTCTATCTTGACATGCCTTAACACATACATGATTGCCCAAATGTGTAGAATGATGGAAAGCAAAAGCATTTCTCACTGCTATGAGCAGTTAAGAAGATATTATACTGAAAAAGGTTTATATTAGACTGACAGATTTTACAGTGTAGCCAAATGCTTGCTAGGACCAGAAAGACAATTCTTTTCAAATTACTGCAAGATCCCATTTCTGAGATCCCTTGCACTGTTGAGCCATATTATCTCCCTAAATCACTTACAATGAAGTGATTTTACCATCACAGAATAGTGACTACTAGATTCTGAAGGCTTATTGCCCGTTGCTCTTCCAATTTAATATGTCATTTTTGAAAAATTTTGAAAAAGCACTAATGTAGTAAGTATAAATTATCATTCAGAGCAGATCTAATGAAAGGCACACCTGAGGCAGACATGCCCTACTACAGATATAATCAAAAATGTATACATAAAATAAAACATACATATGTATTTCTGTGGTTTTGAGTCATTTCTTCATCTTAGTTATGCTTTTTTTTAATGAATCAGATCATTCTGTTATAGAAAAAAAAATATATTTTTTTTACTTTCTGCATTTATAGATAATTTCTGAACAGTATAGTTTTGAAATTCTAAGAAATGGCAAGGCAGAAACTCTATTCGTACATGAGACATAATTCCAAAAAGAGAAAATACAATTTTATTTCAATCTGTAGTACATCAAGAAAGCTGAAGAATTGTTTTAATTAGGAGAACAATGCTACAGATCAAGAGAACTAGTTGCTGTAACCAGCCTAGGAATTCTGATGACTATGGTGCCATTATAAAATATAAATTATTCTAATGCTGTGCAGAATAACAATTGTTTCCTTTTTAAGAATTTAAGTCTGGACAGATATTTAGACATTGCCAGTGTTGAACCAAAGCACTAAATTTAATATGCTTTTGAAGAGTTTTCATAGCTGGAGAGATAGTATAGGACACTTTATGGAGTGCATATGTAGAATGTCTTTTGTAATTGTATGGCCTTTGCTATGGCCTTTCTACGGTCCTAATTTAAGAATAGCCTCTAATGATCATTCCTTGAATCCCTGAGAACATGCTGTCTCAAGTAATATATTTTAAAGCTTCAGGCACATTACCTGTGCAAATCACAATAATCTTCTTTTTCTCAGTAATCTTTTCTTCAGTCACTCTTTAGGTCTTTAATGTCATGTCAAATTGCTAACATTATTCACAGTAATAGACTTTAATAACTGCCACAACATTTCACAAACAATCCAGGAGATTCCTGGAGTCTGTTGATGACAATTTTCTGGTCCAGGTACTTGACAGACTGACCTGAGGTGAAGCCTTACTGAAGCTGGTGCTCACCAATGCAGAGAAGAGCATTAGAGAGGTTAAGATTGGAGCCAGCCTGGGCTATAGTGGTCATGCCCTGGTAGAGTTTGTGATCTGGAGGATTGAAAGCCTGGATAAAAGTAGAGCAGGACCCTGAACTTCAGGAGAGAAAAATTCCAGTTGCTCAAGGAACTGCTGGGGGGGAGATCTCCTGAGAAACTGTCCTGAAGGGCATTGGAGCATAAGAGAGCTGGCAGCTCTTTAAAGACACCCTTCTGTAAAAGCTCTCCATCCCCTAGCAGAAGAAATTGAGCAGAGGAGGTGGGCAACCGGTGTGGTTAAGCAAGGACCTGCAGCTTAAATTGAAGGAAAACAGAAATGTACAGGAAATGGAAGCAGGGTTGCATAGCCTGGAAAGAATATAAGGACATTGTCTGCATGTGTAGAGATAAGATTAAGAAAGACAACGATGAAGGTGAACTTGTCAAGGGATGTGAAAACTAGCATAAAGGTACACAGGGAGGTACATATGCAGAAGGAGACAGAGCAAGGAGAGTGTTCCCCCTCTGATAAATGAGAATGGAGAACTGGCTTCCTCTAACATGGAAAAATCTGAGGTGCTCAGTAAGTGCTTTACCTCAGTTTTCACTGGTAGTCAGGCTCCCCATGTCTGCCAGGATGCTGATCCTCCAGGTGTAGGTGAGAGAAGTGGTTTCTGTCTCACTGTAACAGTGGAAAAAGTCTGAGACTTCCTCATGAAACTGAATGTATATAAGTCCATGGGGCCAGATGATATGCATCCCAGGGTTCTGAGAGGGATGGCTAATATGGTTGCTGAGCAGCATTCTATTGTATTTGAAAAATCATGGCTGTTGGGTAAAATCACCAGTGACTGGAAAAAGAGAAACATTACTCCCATTTTTAAGAAAGGAAGAAAGGATGACCCAGGGAACTACAGGCCTGCAAGCCTCACTCACTGTGCCAGGAATGATCATGAAGCAGATCCTCCTGGTTACCATGTTAAAGAATATACAAGATGAAGAGGTGATCTAAGACAGCCAGCATGGCTTCACCAAGGGCAAACTTGCCTGACTGGTGGCCTTCTATGATGGAGTGATGGCACTGGTAGACAGGGGAAGGGTCATAAACGTCATCCACCTGGACTCCCGCAAAGTCTTTGGTACAGTCCCTCACCACATCCTTCTCTATAAATTGCAGAGGTATGAATTTGAAAGATGGACTGTTCAGCGAATTAGGAACTGGTTGACTGGTCACAACCAAGGGTTTGTGAACAATGGTTCTATGTCTGGGTGGAGGACAGTCAGAAGTGGTTTCCTCTAAGGCCTGGTCTTGCGACAAAGTGCTCTTCAACATCTTTATGAATGACATAGATGATGGAATCAAGTGGACCTGCAGCAAGTTTGCAGATGACACCAAGCTGAGTCGTGCAGTTGATACACTGGAGGGAAGGGAAGCCGTGCAGGGGGATCTGGACAGGCTGGAAAAGTGGACCTGTGTGAACATAATGAGGTTCAACAAGGCCAAATGCAAGATGTTGCACTTGAGCCAAGACAATTCAGGGTATTTATACAGGGTGGGAGAAGAACTCCTGGAGAGCAGCCCTGTGGAGAAGACTTGGGGGCCTTGGTGAATGAGAAGCTGGACATGAGCCAGTAGTGTGTGCATGCAGCCTAGAAGGCCGACTGCATCCTGGGCTGCATTAAAAAAGGGGTGTCCAGCAGAGAGGGGGAGGTGATTGTCCCCCTCAACTAAGCTCTCGTGAGGGCCCATCTGGACTACTGCATCCAGGCTTGAGGCCCCCAGCACAAGAAAGATGCAGAGCTCTTGGAACAGGTCCAGAGGAGGCCCTCTAAGGTGATCAGAGAGCTGGAGCACCTCTCCTATGAAGAAAGATTGAGGGAACTGGGCTTGTTTTGCTTGGAGAAGAGAAGGCTCCAGGGAGACCTCATTGTGGCCTTCCAGTACTTGAAGGAAGCATATAAACAGGAGGGGGATGGACTGTTTACATGAGTTGATAGTGATAGGACAACGGGGAATGGTTTTAAACTAAGAGAGGGGAAATTTAGATTAGATGTTAGGAGGAAGTTTTTCACAGAGAGGGTGGTGACACAGTGGAACAGGTTGCCCAGAGAGGTTGTGGATGCCCCATCCCTGAAGGCATTCAAGGTCAGGCTGGATATTGCTCTTGAGTGACTGGCAACTGTATCCATGGCAGGAGGGTTGAAACTAGATGATCTTTGAGGTCTTTTTCAACCCAGGTCTTTCTGCTTCTATGTAATTACTATGGTAGCCTAGTCTAGGAGACATATTGTGACTCTTTCCCATCTTACAAGTAAAAGAGTTTGAAGAAGGAATTAATATGTGCGTTGTATAGATTTAAGCCTATGTATGTCATTTTGGCTTTTGAAAATTCTAGCATTTTTTATATCCCTTACTGATTGTTGTGCTTAGACGGAAGGAATAATGTGTGCCCATTTAAACTTTAAAGGATGGAAGAGCAGGTGTGAATAATGAGTGACAAATAATTAGGCAGAGAGAGCCTTTTTGTCTAAATGAATTCCTTATGCCTTGATGCAACAGTTGTTTCACTGTCATTAATATTATTGCAAAATTTCATCATTCATAAATTATGAAATAATAAAGCAGCATCATTAGGCAGACAATTCCAGATTATTCACATTAGTTAATAATACATGAATAAATCATTCTTAGAGACTTTTAACTTCATGGTAGCTTATTATAAACAGGAGATCAAAATGAAAAGAACAGTGGCAGCGTTTTCTTTCTGTTACTTCTATTTTGTACACAAAATAGATACCTAAAGGAGCATTTTTGAAGAACACATTGTAATTCAGAGTGTTTTCTTACGTTCATTTTCAGTAAGAAAAGTAGTTCAGTATATAGAACAAGCAAAAGAATCTTCAGGAATACCTTTTCTGACAATTAATGTAGCCACTAGAAAGTGATGGTTCACTAACAAGAAAAAAACAATAATTCTTACAAATACTCCATAAACGATTAAGCTTTCTAACTGAATCTTAGGGCTGGGTTATCTAAAGATGTATGGTTCGCTTCCAAACTATAGTATTAATGAATGAGCCATAAATCTAACTTTTCTTGCATATGAAACATAATAAGTTCATGTTAGTCTCTTGGCAATATTTTTCTTCCTGATCACTAAATTTGCATTTTGTATTTTCTTGTGATAGTTCTGAACAGACGCAAATCTGCCATTCTATGCAGTCCCAAAATATCCACAATGGTACACAGAGGAATAAGGTAGTAACAGAAGCAATTACACATCTTAAGAAATATATGTCTTCACAATAGTTGACAGAGTAAGGAACATTTCTCAAAGCAGTTATTTTTTATTCTAACATGAGAAAAAAGTCTAATAAGAAATGATTAATAATAAATAAGAATTTTTTATTTTATTCTTTTTTATTTTATTTTTTGCTGTCTGCAATGCTCAGATCTATTCCAATTCCTACTTTTCAAGGGATGATAACATTTTCTAAGTACTTCTGAGCTACAGGAAATGTTTGCAACAGATCACAGCTTACTAGACAAGGTGGGAGGGAATGCTATTTCATAGCATAGTTATACAAAATAACATTATATAAGAGTATGTGAGAAATATTCAAGTGTTTATTTATATTTTAAAATTGATTTGCAATTTAACACCCTTATGTATACCTGCTTGTGTCTCTAATATGTATATGTAAATACTTACTGGATGTTTTTTGATAGGATTAATTGTTCTTCAAGCTGTTTCTTATTTTCTCTAACTTTTCCAGTTCTAAAAGAAATTTTTGCTTAAAATTTTATTCACTTGGAATCCTGACTCCTAGATTTATTTTTCATTTTACATTAAAAATAAATAAAATAAAGTACTAAAAATAAATATTATAAAATAGTTCAATAAAATAAAATCCCCAAGTAAAACCTGAAAGAACTTTTAAGTCACTTCCCTGGCCAATAATTTTATCCTTGGATGTTGTTTACTGTCATAGAAGCGTAACTTCAATAGTTTTCCTTGAGTCAGTAGGTCATTTATTTTTTTCAGAAAAGCCAAAATATGAGACAAAAAATCTCAAGAGTATTATGAAAATTGAGTGATATATGAGATTTTCCTTCTACATACTTCTGCTATGACCTCAATAAGTGACACAAACTGCTTTACAAACACAAAAATCTCTGCACTACTAAACAAAATGGAACAAGGAGAAAGTTTGGTCACTGAACTCTTTGTCGTGCATGTTACTGTTAGTCTTTAAATCTTTTAGGTCAGCACCTTTACTCCATGCAATAACTGAGCATGTTCCCAACAAGCAGTGACATGACTCCACTTTTACACTGCTTCAGCACGTTTACCTCTTTTACATGCTATTATGTGACACTTTACCTTCAAAGTGCATAGCACTTTTTGTTCTTATCACATTGTATTGGGTTACAGTACAGACCTTACATTCCTTCAATATTTGCAACTGAAAAAATACTGGAGAAGTAAAATTTCTATGTCAGCTAGAGAACCCTTGGTCTAACTGTTATAAAGTATGAATGAAATTAATGAAATTCCTCTGAGAAATAAGGAACTAGAATTCAGTTCAGACCATTTTGGCTCTATAACATTCCTCTCTTTTGGTAATATTTATTTTTATTTTTATTTTTTTTACCAGCACAGATGTAGCATTGCTGTATAATGTGATACACTGAAGTTCAAAACAAATTTTCAAGCTGAATATCAGCATACTTAATTGTGTTTGGCTCTATCTTTCAAACTGTTCTACTGTGTAATAATAGGCATTATCTACACATTTTAGGCAAAAGAAGAAGAAAGTTTGATGGAACTGGTGAATACAAACATGCATAGAAGCAATACAATAGCTAAAGTGAGCTCCAAATAGCTCAAGTGTACAGCAAGTAGAATTTCATTTCTTCTGAATTTTGCATTGCTGATGGGAATTAATAAAATTTACATTTAATGTGAAAATAACACCATCCCACGATGTCCAGTCTGAAAAATGAAGCCAAGATGTTGTAAGTTACATAAGCAATTTCAAACAGAATTTTGAGATATCCTGTCATTTCACTGGAAGTTTCCTAATTCTAATCAACTGTGCTTGATTGATATGTGTGTTCTTATTCTTTCTTCTTCTTTGGTTACTTATGGCATCCACTGGCCATAGCATTCTTAACAGGCTCCAGTGATTTTATGATTTTCTTCTCCACCCTGGCCTTCCATAGTTTTACTATAACACCTAAAAAAACATCATATGTACAAACTTTACATCTCTTCTCTGGTATACCATTAGAGTAGCTGTACAAATCAAGCTACTTATCTGTTTATAAAGTTAAAATAAATAAATAAATAAAAGATGATCTAAAGAAAATACACCAATCAAAAATAGTTTTTCTTAGTTATTTCCACGGAGTAACACAGAGATTTTAATTTTCATTTTATTGTTTAGTATTGTTTTTATTATGCTTCTTCTGCATCTCTCTTTAATGTCTTCTCCATTTTCTGAGAGTGATAAGTGAATAGCCAAGGTTTTCTGTTTTGTTTTGTTTTGTTTTTCTTTTTTCAGATTTTACAGTGCAACTTAGTCTTGGAACAACTCTTTGATTCTTTGTTTGATCCTTTGTTTGATTCTCTGTCAGCTGTCTTCTGCACTGGTTAATACTACTAGGAAGAAAAAGGACACTTCAATCACTAGCTGAGACAGGCTTCTTTCTATCCAATTCAGAACTCAAGATGACCTGGAACACTGCCTATCAAAGAAAAGACAAAAAACTTTTTCCTGGAGCTGTCACAAATATTCTCATTTATAATCAGTCCTTGAGGGGTAAACCTTTTTTCTCCCTCTTTGTCAAAAGTTTTCTTCTGACCTTTCTTGTTAATATATGCTCTATGATCACAGCTGTCTTCAAAAGCTGATTTGAAAAAAATAAAATAATAATGGGGGAAAACGCTGACTTTTGAGTAGGTTAGGAACCATTCATTGTATCACAGAATCACAGAGTTGTAGGGACTGGAAGAGACCTAGAGATCATTGAATCCAAAGCCCCTTTCTTTTTCTATTACTGGAAAAATTACTAAGAGAAAATTGATAAATTGATAATTGGGTTATTTTGCTCCTATTAAGAATTTATACAAATTTTGTGGGGGAGACATAATATTAATACCATCTGACACAGAACAAAATGAAAATTCTGATCGGAAAGAAAAATAATAAAACTACAGCAACTACTCAGCTCTTGGAGTACTGTGTTTACCTGTGGGCTCCCCAGTACAAGACAGACATAGAGCCAATGGTGACATTTCAATGAAAATGCTTAAGAGGTTAAAGCATCCATTGTAGGAAGAAAGGCTGAGAGAGCTGAGATGGTTCAGCTTGGAGAAGAGAATCACAGAATCATAGAATCACCAAGGTTAGAAAAGATTGGAGATCATTTCTATAGAAGTGTTTAAAAAACAATCAGACAAGTTTTAAACTTCAAAACAAAAATTTAACAAACTTGATGTTTGTTTTTTTTTCTTACACATTTTTAATCATCACCTACATATACAAAATTGTTAGTGTTTAATAATGCTATCCCAAATTAGCTGGAATATAAAATACCATGAAATGGTGTCAAAGTAATCAGGACCAAGAATAATGCATTGAAATAATTTCAAACAGGAGCAGGCTTATTTTACTTCCTTTCAAGTTTCCCTGTGTCATCTTTATTGTTTTATACTTTTTACATTCCCCACACTCTAAAAAGGATGTCTGAACCATTTTCTGGAGTGTTCATCTTGCTTTTTGCCTGTCATCCCTCTTGTGTTTTTTAACAGGAAATCCTAAGTATTTGCAGTCTCCAGTTCATGTTATCATCTGCCTTGCAACTTTTGTTACTTTCATGCCTCCCACATGTAACTACACCCCTTGTTTACCTCTCTTGTGATCACATTGCTCTTGTGTTTATGTAAAAAGTGTTTGAAGTATATCTGGTTAGGGCAACACATGTTTACTTACTATTGGCAGTTTCACTAGCTTGGTATGCACATATTCATACTCAAAATAAATGTAATTGGATGCTGATTAATACACTTGTAATTTTTCAGACTTTGTCTAAACAGGAACTCACTAAAACTAAAAAAACAAGTTTTGAATGAGAAAATAAAAAAGTTGAGCAACAAAATATATACCATCTTCTTGGGGTGGATTTTTCTCATCAGTCTAGCAGTTTCCATAGATTTGTTAAGGTTACCTAAACTCCATATACTCTTTTCTGAGACCCTGGGTCTTTTTCATTGTCACGTTCAACACACATGAGTTGACTCTAGTTATATTTCCTAATGCAAACAGCTCATTGTACACTTCAGAAGCTGTCCTTAGCTTCTGTTGCAGCCTTCTTGCCTGGTATCACTTGTTAGCCTGTCCTGAAGACCAGGATGTACCTCAAGTACAACATTCAATTCTTCTCAGATGAACCAGAAGAGGTTCAGTTAATCAAAAGTCCAGTTTCATAAACAAGCCAAGCAAATTCTATGATGTTGTATTTTGCTATCCACCTCCCTTACACTGGGAACAGAAATTATATAGCCATGATAACAAGCAATGGATGCAGTTGAAAACCAGTCCTCGCATAAGGAAGGATAAAAATAAAGGTATATATATTCATTTTCAACCTTGTCTGTTCCATTTCAACTGCCTTGTGGCCATCCATGGAAACAATAGTGACTAATGGAAGAAATCAGGGGCTAAGGAAGGGGAAGAGAAAAAGAATCACTTCTTAGTAACACGAGTGCTAATCAGCCATGAAACAACACATCTGGTGTTATTGTAGCTACAAAGGTACAAAAGAGGCATCCTTATTTACTCCAACCTAGGTATTTCTACTGTAAGAAAAAAAATACATACATATACATACTGTACAATGAGCATGCAATGAGTTACTAGTAGAGAATAAAACTATTATGCCCTCCATCACTGCAAGGGAGAACATTTCATTATATTACAAAACCCAAAATAACTGGGGAGTGAGATGCAGAGACATCCTAGTACATACAGTCATCTTTATTTCAGCACAGCTTTTAGTTCTGCCTAAGTAGTGGCTTTACAGGGTACAGACAGCTTCTTGTAAAGCAACTCAGCTGTTTCTCCCATGTTCCACAGTCAGAAGGGCTCATTAACTGGGACATGGGAAAAATACAGAGACAGATCTTACCTAGTACTGTGACTGACCTAATAAGTTTACTCAGGATTTGATGCTCTGGAGATCAGTGAACAAGAACAGCTAAAATTGAAACAGAGTTAATAAGCTGTACAACTTTGAAACTGAAGGTGTCTTTGTACCTCTTTCTGGTATTCTCCTTCATGCGCTTCGTTTTGGTAACACAGTGGAGTGCTATAAGAGTGACTTCTAGACCTGAGCTACAATAAACTAATAAGTAATGAATACCTGTGCGACAGCTTCTTTGGTAAGTAGGGTTAATGTTCATTCCTACTACTGCATACAAAAATCCTATGAGTTTACAAGTTTGGTTTATATACACACTGTTTCTATAGCCCTCTATCATACTCAGTAATGCTCAGTGCCCCAGTCACACAGTGCAGGGGTACTCGAGCTGGTTCTTCATTGTGCAATTTAGATAAGGGAGGGAGTATACCCTCATTGTCATGGTATGCACAGCACCAAGTAACTAAAGTTTCTACTGTCTTCCTTTCCTTTTTCCCTAAAAGCAGAGAATGTTCCTACTGACAGATGATGGATTAATTGACAGAGAGACAGACTGATCAAGTAGCCAAAAAAACGAATAAAAATAATAGAAAAATAAAAATAAAAGTGGCATAAGAACTTTAAAGAGATAGAAAGTGAGAAAAATGTAACAAGAGAGGAAGCTGAGCACTCAGATGATTGTATGTAGAGTGAGACACTTTGAAATTAGTATCTAACTATCTAAAAAGATGGTACTGAATAACTGTGAGAGAGAATTTAATCCCATGTGATATCAGTACTGCTGAAAGAAGTTCTCATTAAGGAGATAATGTGACCAACAGCTATTATTATTTGTATGGATTCTTTTTTAAGAAATTGATCTTACTGCACTTTAACCTTTTTTCTCAGTTCTGAGAATCTTTGTTTTCCCATAATCTTTCTAATTTATTTTTAAACATTTATAGTTGTATTTTGCAAATTTTATGCTATGAATATTTTAATTTTGTGGTTGTTTATTTTGAAATGTCTATATTACATATTTTCATATATCAATTTATTCTTTTCCTCCTTTCTTTGCAGTCACTTCTTCTGTTCATTTGCCACTATTTTCTAAACTTATTTTCTCCTATTCCTTTTCATATGAAAAAAGATTTGGTACTGAGCAGGAAATTATAGGAAAAAAGGACTTACTGTTACAGGTTAAAGATTGTGGTATTGAAACTTATATATCTAAAGTGACATATAGTTTGACATAAAACTGGGATCCAAACGTACAATGTTTCAGCATTCAGTAAGCTGCATGAAATAAAATGTTCCTACAGGTCTGCTGATAGCAGCAAAGTCCATAAACCAGCCAGTAGGAGAGTATAAATGAAAAGTTGTTACATGAAAATGACTGCATTTCTGCTCTTCAGCTACCACTTCTGAACCACTGACTCATTCAGACTCTTTACAGTGAGTAAAGATTCCGAACAATCAGGTACTTGTTCATACTCATGGATGTGCACCCACCAATATATATTTGGTGTAGGTAACCCATTAGCTAAGTTACAAGAGTGAAATTCCAGGAGTTCTGACTTAAGACAAGCATACATACCTCAAATTAGCTGAAAATACTGTGCATATGTACTAAGATTGATTGGCACAAACTGTAAATTAAAATTTGTCAGAGGCATCATTTGGGATCCAGCAGCCTTGTCAAAACATTTCACTCTATGGGTTGTAAGTGAGGACTGACTCTATTGGAGTCAGTCAACAAAATATGCAGAAAAAAAGTCTAGAAAGTCTAGAAAACAAACACATAACCGAATACTGTAACCTAATGTCTTTATTGAAGATGTTTCTCCCTGACAAGTGGCACCTCCATCTTGATCAAACTTTGAAGTTAGTTCCACCCCCAGGGTGAAGAGTGTTGAGTGTCTTCCTGGATAGTGGATGTGTTCACTGAAGCATCTACTGAGAAAAAATATAAAGAAGCAATGTAACAGGAAGACTAAGTTGTCTGAACCCTTCTGTTTTCTTGGCTCACCACTCACATTCTGAGCCATTTTTTGCTACAAGATTCTGACATATTAAGGAGGCGAGATGGCAGTGTTACCATATGGCAATCAACATTACTTTGTTGACTTATACAAATAAACTTGTACTGTCATTGTTAGCAGTGGTCAACCAAACAACACAACCTCTGACAAACCATCACCACTGAAGATCAAAGTCTGAACTACAAGCTATGCTGGAATTCTGGTGGTGACTATCTGTATATTGCTTTCTATAAAACCTCCTTGCTTTTACTTCCTATCTTTTTTCTAGCATCATTTTCCCTTCCTCATCTCCCTAAGAAACTAGGATTTGTAACAGATTGGTCAGGCTAGCATTTGACCTCTTCTGTCTTAATTTCACTGTCAGGTGAGAGTATATATCAAAAGAACCTCCTCTTCCTTCTATAAATTGTAGCAAGACATAACTACATGACTGCATATTAGAGTACACTATCTGAGCCCTTGATTTCTAGGGTGACAGAAAATATGACAGAATGTTAACACACTTGGTCCCATAAATCAGTGGACTCCTGGTGAACCTTTAAATTCCAGGAATATCTTCTCCTTCTGGAAATAACTTCCATAGAGCAACAAAAAGTGCCCAGCAGTATTCTAAGAAAGTATATAGACTTTGTAGATCATTGTTTACTTCTAACTACAGATAGAAAATAAATAAATAAATAAAAAACCTAGCATCCTTAAAAACCACATAATAGAAAATTCTATGCCATTTAGAAATCGACCTGATTAAGCTGAATTTATGTTATAGAATTTTCAGTTTTCAGAGACAGTAATGTAAAGTGTGAAATGAAGAAATGAACATTAAGTTCAAAAAACACATCTCTATCATTTAGCATGGCATTAATGATAATAAAAATATGAGAATGTGGAAATATATGGTAAAAGAAATCAGAGCACACAATCTAGATTTCTGAAGTGATCAAAAACTAGCTTAAGAAACAAAGAATAAGAGATATCTATAATAATTAATTTACACTGTTTTAGTCAAGCTCCATTAAGATATCAGCCAGTGCAACTTACAAGGTGCTGAAGATCATGAAAGGTGATTCCAGGGTTGGTGGTATATAGATAAAATTTTAAAATGAGTAAAATAAGCCACAGAAGGACATTTTCAACATTCTGAAGATGAACAATGCAAATATTTCCAAGGTCAGTGTTAGTAGAGTACTCCCATTGTAAGTCAGAGCTATTATCAGGAAATGCCGACAATGGAAGTTAATCCCCTAATTGTGCTATGAAGTCTCTTTCAACACTTCTGCATGAAAATGAACGAGTTCTTACTAATAAGTCTTGAAATTAATAAACACTTAAATTTCACAGGTTAATGTAACTGTAACTATAGTACAAGGTATTTCCCCTGCTGATAACAAAAATTAAAAAATTCAATGTAAAACAAAATAGAGATAAAATAAAAATATCATATCATGAGAAATAGAGGACAAAGTTTCTCTGTCTGTAAAAATGGATTTAAAAGAAAAAGATCTTTGAAGCATATCAAATATTGGAAATAGCATAAAGAAGTAAAAAAAAAGCACAAGCTGAACACTTTTACGTATTCTTACTATTTGATATTTTCAGTCATTTAGTCAAATGCATCTCAACTATAAAACTGAGTTTACGGTATATTACTTAAAAGTTAAAGTTAAATACATGTCAAAAGCATGTTGTCAAAATATACAATACTTATTTTCTGCATTTGATCTAGTTTGACATGTGAAGTATGAAGTATAACAGAAGCTAGTTTCAAGTGCTTTGTCGGCCATTATTAGTGTTCAGTCTTGAAATAGTGTGTTGCTTCTTCCTTAAAATATGTTAGAAACTAAAGAAGGTTTAATTTTAGTTGTATTCACTTGCTACGTAAACTGATTCTAAATTACCCAGTTTATTAATAACATATTTGGAGCTGTAAAAAAAGAAAAAAGAAGCCATTCAAATTTAAATAAACACACATTTTTGAGCCTCTACAGAATATGCATGCTTAATTATATCACAAATTAACAGAGTGTTTTACTAGTTAAAGTAATGTTTCTTGTTAGCTGATTTAAAGATTTGCAAATGTGGTACAGATGCAGGCACTTCTCTCATAGCTAATTGGAAAATATTTCTTTATAAGTTTAATTTTCATTTCAAAATGCAGATTAGACTCACAAATCTCACACTTGCATTGGAATTTGAAATGACATAAAATTCCTCGACCCTTTTCGGATCTGCAGATTTTCTGATGCAAGCTCCTATTTCAAGTGTGGGAATCTACAGTTTCAGATAATGTTGCATGTTATGTTGACTTCTAAGCATAGAATATTTAGAACTGATTTTTTGTTTCAGGATGTGTCGTTTACATTTTAACATTCAAACATAAGAAATACTATTGAAATTATTTAATACACAATTCAAAATGAAGAGCTAGTTAACATACACTTCTGTCTACTAATATAATTATGGTAGGAAATTGTAATAATAATTCTTCCTATTTCTACTGTACTTTATTATTTAGAATGGAAAAGTATTTGACAACCATTAATTTGGTAAGTCCTTTGATTGTATAATATACTTAATGATGCTATCTTTTTTTTTATTTTTATTTTTTTTTTGCTATCTGTAATTAGAAATAGACAATAATCTACAGAGACTATATGCTCTCTTAGAATACTGCTGGGCACTTTTTGTTGCTCTATGGAAATCATTTCCAGAAGGAGAAGATATTCCTGGAATTTAAAGGTTACTGAAATATATATATATTTCAGAAAGATAGAAACTATGCTGAGAGAGGTTAAGGAATTGGTTCGGTGTTTCACAAAGAACTTGTAGTAGAATTAACAAAAAAAATGCACAAGATCTTTAATCATTAAATTATACAAATGTTCCCCCTTAAGAGGACAATTTACTTTTAACAATTTACTTTTACAGTATGCAGACAGCTTTTGAATCTGACCCGGTAATACATCTAAATATTTTGTGTATTTTTTATTAACCTTTATTCTGTCTATAATATGGAACATCTTAATCTGAAAAGACTTACACAAGATTTTACAGAGCTTGAACTATGGCAATGGTAGTTACTGGAGTAGGTCAAAAAGAATAAATATCAGCATATACAAGACTTCTATAAATCATACCATAGCTTCAATAACTCTGTCTTCTTTTATATACCACACATGACTTGCTTTCTTTTTTATAAACAGTTTTTCAGAAAGGTGTTATATTATACTGAAATAGTAATTAGTATTTACTTCAGTTATACATATCTGACCTTAATATCAAATGAGTTCATTGAGGTAAGTACTGATACAACACATGACAGAATAAGAAGACAGAATGACATTATTGTGAAATTTTCTTTCTACTCTCAAAGCAAATGGAAGAGGCCTTAGGAAGCTTTTGTACCTCCATTACTAATATTAGTACAGAACTGATAGGGAGTATTTGGCTATTATTCTGGGACAGGAAGGTGACAGAGGAAAGGAGCTTTTCTCCTATCTCATAAAATACATCCCAGTCCCCAAATCCTCCCATTTCAAAAAACTCTTCGCTCCACTGATGGGACTGAATGGGATTCTGCGTAGATAGGAAAGTTCAGTCAGGGTATGATTGCCTAAAGCTCACTTAGTGTCAAACAATCATCAGACTGCCTACTTTTCCATGGTAGCTAACTTCAGTAGTTCCCTTTCTTTAGCTAAAAGCTAACTGTGTCACCCAGGCAGGATTGGCTAAGGAGATGGACGCCTACCTCTTGAAGATAGCAGTGAAATTTTAGGAAAGATGACACACTGAGGGCCGTTACAGAAAGATAGCCTCATGGTATTAACACTAACACTGACTGATCAGAGTGTGGGAAAAATGGAATTTTCCCTCTGAACTTGAGAGTACTCAAAGGCATACCGTGGAATAATCATCTGGAACTCCCAACAACCCTCTGATGAATGTATATTACAAGAGATGAACAACAAATAGAGAGCCAAAAATATTCTCAAGAGTGAAACAGAGATTTGGGCCTCTTTGAAAAACAAAATAACTGACTTATGTACAACATAAAAACCATGTACTTCCTTGCTGTTTTGTTATTATTTTTGCTATTGCTCCTCTTTTATTTCATTTTATTTTGTTATTTTTACTCAACAATACCCAATTAATACAAGAGCTTTGATTAGGTTTTGAAAACAACACAGAATTGAACTTTTCCTCTTTCTGGAGAAATGTTTCAATGAATTAGGTTATTATGGAAGGCAAGCAGTACTGACATAGAGTGTTTTATTACAGTGTTTCATTTGATGTCTGTTCTAAGAAGAAGAGTCATTTAAACATGCCTGCAAGAACATCCTGACATGTCTGTGCTTCCAGTATTCAATAGAGACTAGATGCCTGAGGAACAATTAATATCTGTTTTAGAGTTATTTTCTTCCTTCCTAGGACATTCCAGGGACCTCAGGCAGTAATTTTGTAGAATGTATCAACATTATTTGGGAATATATCTAACATCATAGCTAGGCAACAATAAAAGATTATTTAAATTAGCCAATGAAAACTGGATCAAAAGATTTTTCCAAGTTACAGTGAGATCTTCTTATTCACTATTTACACCAAGAGAGATTCAGGTTTAATTAAAAGTGTGTTTAAACTAGCATTTTATTTTAATTACAACTGCAAAATTACAAGATATCAAAGAAAATAGAGAGAAAGTAAGAGAAATGAAAAGTGGGAAATCTATACACAGAATCAGTGCAAGAACTACTAAGCTAATTTTGTAAAATCCATGGCTCTCACTTCAGATAATGCTTTCTATTTTTGTTTTCTAAATATATTTGCATTTCACATCTTCTTTGGTACTGTTGGCTATTGATTTAGCTCTTGATTACAGAATATTGACACCACACTAAAAATACTTTGTATGAAATTTCTATATGAAACTAATCTAATTGTCAACAATCTATATTTCCAAATGTGTGTCTTTTTGTTGTGGCTGATATTGCTATTCATTTTGTATGCTTGCCAGGTGACAGCATGCTCAGAAATGGCTCCTATATTTTGTAAATTATGCAAAACTCTTTGCTAAAAAACTTTGTAAAGAAATATTTTCTCAGTTCTATTTTCATGAGAGCAAGGTCAGATTAAAAAGAAGTATCTACTTTAACATTTATGAATTTCTTTTATAGAAGGATTCTGAATAAAAATAAATACAAAGGAAATGGGGGTTTTCTATCTATATTTAACAAAATTACTTCAGATTTTCACAGGCAACGTGATTCATCAAGTGGAAGTCTTGCCTAAGTAATATGATCACCTACACTCACTTTGGCTGATGAAGAGAAGGCAATGGACATGTCTTTCTGGATTTTAGTAAGGCCTCTGATACTGTCTCTCATGATATTCTTCTGGATACATTATTCAATTTTGAGATAAACAAGTTCACACTACATCGGGCAATGAACATTCTGAATGGTATTGCTGAAAAAGGCTATAGTGAATGGAGCTACATCTGGCTGGCAGTCATCAAAAATGTCTCTAGCACTTCATTTTAGGACCAGTCCTGTTCATCATTTCAACAATGACCTGGATTTGGAAGTAATGCATCCTCATCACATTTGCTGATGATATCAAACTGGGAGGTGCTGTTGGCTCCCAGAAGGGGTGGAAGATATAGCAGAGGGATCTAGTTAGACTGAAGCATTTAGCAATCAGTAATGGTATGAGGTTCAACAAAGGAAAGCATCATGTTCTGCACCTGTGACACAATAATACTGAACAGAGGTAAAGGCTGGGAGAGAAGTTGTTGGACAGCATCTCAGCTGGGGGGAGAGGGTTCGGGGGAGATATCTGGACAATACCCTCATTAATACACTTTAAATTTTGGTTAGGAGCAATTTTTGATGTTCTCTTCAAGCTGAGTAATTCAAACTGATCTAATAATTTAAGGAATTACAGCAGCAATGATTGTTAATGTTAGTCTAGCATTTTTATCTACACCTGAGAGTTCTTTTCAAGCCTACAACAGAAAAGAAGTGTTGCATCACAACACATTGCTAAGCAGTCTTTCAGTTCCTTATACTGCCAGCTTTCTACAGGTGCTACTCTTGAACAAAGAATCTGTTAGAACCAATTCTCTTTATTATTCCAAAGAATGAGCAGACTTTCTTACTGTGAATTTTATAGTATCAGAAATATTCTGCTTGTAATTTGATTGAACTATTTTATTCACCATGTTACTTAAAACTGAAAAGGAAACAGAAGTGTTTTTCATTGTTATGAATGAATGAATCCAACTATGTAAATGCAAATGCTGATGAAAAGAAATCACAACCAAATATCTCCCTATCAAACTACTACTGAAAGGTCACATAAATGAACATTAAACGTTATATATTTACATATAATACATGTACTCTTTACCTCATAAGAATACTATCTTTATAAAGTGCCATGCCTCAGAATTTTGTATTCCGTATCTATTTCTTGGTCAAGGTGGCAAAATAGTTTTCTTGGACTGGAAGGTGATGCTCAGAAGAAAAAGAAGTAAAATGCCCTGTATAGAGTCAGTGAAAGTTACTATTATCATTTATGAAGTTAATTTTGTTCAGTGTTAGGCTGATTATGGCATGTACCCTTTGTCACTGACAAAAAATCTCTGCATAGACATTTCACTTGAAAATGTTAGAGTTAGATGAGAAGCAGGATGAGAGCAGATTTCTTTTAAAGGACAGCATAGCAGTGTCTTCTGGATATAAATACATCATCTATTCTGAAAGGACAAAGCTGTAATCCAAAAATAGCAATTAAAAGAACCAAGGAAAAATCTAACTTTTAATATCTTTCTAAAATTGGACAACCACAAAGGGAAGGTAGTAGAATTTCAGTCTTCTTTGACTTAATTTTTTAAATTCAAGATAACCATAATGAACACATATTAAATTCACGTGCCTGTTGTCAACGGTTTACGGGCAGGTTCGGCCCGGTTCTGTGACGATTGGTGCGGGGGACCCACGGACCCACGCCCCAGGAAAGGGGAAGGGGGAAAGGGAAAAGGGAGATGGGCATAGAAACAAAACAGCAGCAATGATCAGAGGAGGAAAGCTAATTTACTAAATAGATATTGGAAAGCAAAATAACACAATATAATACAATATAATTGGAATTAAAGCTAATAAATCAAGTAAAATGAGCAAGAGAGAGTGTCCGATAAACCGAAGGCCTTACGCTAACGCTGAAGGCGGACGGCAGCAAGCACCCACTGCTGAGTCGATCCAAAAGGAAAGAGAGTGTCTCGTGACCGCAGACAGTTTTTATCTTTCCCTCTGAGCGTAAACACGTAAGAACACAAAGCATCGCAAAGTCCTCTGGGGAATGGAGTTCTTCTCTTCTGAGACAGGTATACCTGGAACTATCAATGATCCACAGAGCTGAAGCATTAACTCTTTAACTCTAAATGCACTACATGATGTTATGATGTGGAATACCAGTACCAAAAATCATAAAACCATGACACCTGTGAATTTCTAGGCAGTGTAGTTGGTCTTATAATAGTCTTGTATAATATGTCAAAAATGAGAAAGACACAGACCAGGCCTGGAGACGAATATGGATAATTCCAATTGCTCTACAATTAGGGGGAAATAAAATGACCTTCAACTGATCCTCAAATGATCCCAGAACAACATAATTGTCATATAAAATGTCTATTTACTTTTCATTCATCCTGTTTTGTCCTAGTTATTACAACAAGCTCTAGAACTTCGAGTACGTGTGTTGTATCATGCTTGGTACAAATGTTCAGATGCTATTTTCCATTACCACATAGCTTCAGAGTTTGTTAGAAGTAGTCACTCATTACTTCTTTACCACAGGTGCAGACTGGAGAGCCTTAGTTGGGATAGCATAAAAGTATATTCAAGCTATGTGTTTCATATCCTTTGAAACATTTGTTTCCACTCCTTGATTTTCTTTCTTTGTAATGCAAAAACTTCTTTAGCTTAGGGTACTGATCTTGGAATACAGAATCATTTATTTTCGAATGGCCTTCTTCCTGTTCAGTGATCTGCATGAAACAGAACAGTGGTTGAAATCCAATTCATGCAGCACAGTTACTTTGCAAAAAGTAAAACTATCATCAAAATCATCAGAGTGATTTGGTGTAAACAGTTATACCCTCACAGCCTGTGTTACCACTGAGCTATCTTTGTGTTAAGCAGCTTGCAGTATCATTTCTTTAGTACTTTGTAAATACATAAAGCACTACAGTCATGAACACTACAAAATTCACAGTCTACAGAAGCACTACATTATCTTTCTAATTTTTATAGGTCCGATAATAATAATCAGACAGTCCCTGTTCACATAACCAAAGAACAGGAGAGATCTCTGAAGGTCATGTTGTTCAACCCTCATTCTCAACAGTGACCACCTGGAACCACTTGTTCATGACCTTGGCCAGGAAGCTTTTGAATATCTCCAGACAGGAACATTCCATAACTTCTCTTGGCAACATGTGCCAGTGCTCAGTTACTCTCACCATAAAGTGTTTCCTGATGCTCAGAGGGAATTTCTTGTGTTTCATTCTATTCGTACTGTCTCTAGTCCTGTCACTGAGCGCCACTAAAAAATGCTGGCTCTGTATCCTAATTTCAGATATTTCATAGAACCACAGAATAGGTAAGATTGGAAAAGACCTCTAAGATCATCTAGTCCAACCATCCACTTACTACCAACATTGCTCACTAAACCATGTCCCTCAGTGCCACATGTCCATCACCTCCCTGGGCAGCCTGTTGCACTGATGACATCTCCCTTGAGCCTTGTCTTCTCTAAGCCAAATAAATCCAGCTCTTTCAGTAGTCCTTTGATCATCTTGGTGACCTGTCGTTAGGCTCTTCAGCATATTCTGATGCCAAGGGCTGTTCTTCCACATGATCAGGGCTTGGCACTTCTCCTTGCTGAACTTGATGAGGTTCACTTCAGCCCATTTCTTCCACCTGTTCAGATTCCTGTGGATGTCAGCACAGTCCAACCACCTGGTGTATCAGCTACTCTTCCTGGTTTTGTACCATTAGCAGACTTGCTGAAGCTACCCTCTACTCTATCATGCAGATTAATAATGACCTTAAATAAGACTGGATCCAGTATTTACCACAGAGGTACGTCACTAGTAATAGTCACCTCCAAATAGACTTTGTGCTGTCAATCACTACCCTCTATTTTTTGGACATGTAGACAATTTCTGATTCACCTCACTGTTGACTCATCCTGCCTTCAACAGCTTCTGTGTGAAAATCATACGAGGGACAGTGTCAAAGGCCTTACTAAATTCCAGAAACAGAACCACCACTTCTCTCCCTTCTTTTAACAAACTATTCATTACAGCTGACAAGCCTATAAGATAGGTCAATCATGATTTCTCCTTGTTTAATCTGATTTTTTTGTCCTTCATGTGCCTGGAAATGGTTTCTAGGATCATCTGTTCTATTATCATTCTAGGAATCAAGGTGAATCATAGTGGCCTGTAGTTTCCTGGGTCATCCTTCTTGATCTTCATGAAAATAACAGAAATATATGCTTTCCACCAGTCTTCAGTTACTTCTTCCAGACATCACAAATGAGCAAAGATTATTGAGAGTGGCCTCCCAATCAAATCTGTTAGCTCTCTCAGCACTCATATGTGCATTCCAAGAGGGCCCATGGAACTTTTATATATTCAGATTACTTAAGTATTCCCTGACTTGAGTATTCCTACTGAAGTATTTCTCTACTTCCACAAAGGGTATATTTCTACTTTGTTTCTTTCCCTTTCTTCCTTGTCTCTGGAACAAGAGAAAAGGAAAAGGCTAGTCTTGCTAATAAAGACTGAAGCATTCTATACATTCTCAGACATTCTCAGCCTTTTCCTTGTCTTCTATGACCAAGTCTCCACTCGCATTGAGTGATAGATCTACTTTTTCCCTAGTCTTCCTTTTGTCAACGATGTACTTAAAAAAGCCCTTGTGGTTTTTTAAATCCCTGGACAGATTAATTTCATTTGGACCTGGCTTTTCTAATTTAATCCCTGGCTTCTCAAACAATCTTTCTCTTCCTAGGTTACTTGTCCTTATTTTCATCTTCCCATCATCCTTCCATTATGGCTCATTAATTCTTCCTAGTGGTCTCCTATGGTTTAGGTTTAGGTGGGCCAGACCTGTGATTGAAGGCATATCTGGCTCCTCTTTAACTTTAAAAGTAGTGAACATTACAGTTCCAAACCCAACCATTCTTTTTGGTGTCAAAATCATCAGCTTCTATTTTTCACCATCTCCAGAGGTTGCAATTGCCTTATTAATGGAAGGTGAATGCTGCCTGCTTCCCTACTGCAGATGGGGCCAAAGGGAGAGTAAGATGTTTTGCCTCAGAGATCTCCCTTTCATCTTTTCTGATGCTGTGCATCCTATTCAGTTCCTCAGGATCGACACTGACATGCATCACAGGGGGAAAGAGCATCAGAAAGCATCACAAAGCTGCTATCTGTGTTTGTATTATCAAAATTACTTTTAGCATTATCCCTTGGAATTTATCAGTTCCAAGGAATACATATATATATTGTCTGTTCCATCGACAAATCTCAGATACCTTCTTCACCACCATTGATAAGCCTTCAGAAAGGGTATAACTGCTGCACACCTTGTTGGAGTTTCAATTGGTTATTTGCTCTGTTCAGAACTTTGCCTTGCACAGGTTACTCTGACACAACAAAGGTTTTCAGAATCTTCATCATGACACTGAGATCTGTGGAGTATCAGAGTGGTATGGTCACTTAACCAGAGTACACTGGTATATGTAAGTCACTCTGAAAGTAGTGCCTTCTATTTATTTACTTGGAAACTCCTATTTATTTCTAACAGATACTAAGAGTACAATGACATTATTTGATAGAGAAAATTCTCACCTACAAAATACAATTTTAATATAGTCACCACTATTAGATATGCATTTTCACCAGCAATTAGGAAGAGACTGCATGTCACTCACATAAAAATATGAACCAGTGGAGGTGACCCATTATTCCTGACCAACCTTCTGAAATACAAAAACCACTGCGTCACTCAACCCACATCCCCTGTTTGGTCTCCATAAACATTCAGCAACTGTCAGTGAATGTCAAGGAGTGCATTTTTTTCCACATGGAGGAATTCAATTACACTTTTTTTTTTTTCATAAGCACTCCCATGTCAGATGCTATGCTGTCAGACTACACCTCTGCTACCATCTGTTACATGCAAAAAAATGTAATGGAATATTGGCAGGAGGGTTCAACCTCTGTGTCATACCAACAACATCATCCTCTGATGTTGTGGGCCAACATAATAAAATAGGAGGCATTACTTTAGGAGCAGTCACTATAGATGTATGAAAGTTCTTTCTCATTTGACTGTCTAGCTGCTTTAGAAGGGTATGCATCTCATGTAGGTCTATGCAATATCTGTTAATGTCATATAGACTCATCAGATAATCTAGGATGTTGAGCATAGCTTTCAACATTCAATTTTAACTCAATTATCACATCTGACTCCACTCTATTATCTGAAGTTTTTGAAAAAGTGAATTTTGGTGCTTGCACTGTTTTTTCCATTTTTATATTCATCTTGAAATAAGGTTTTTGCTTTGGGATTTATTTTGTTTTGGTGCCTAAACAGCAAACAAAACCATTTGAAACTTAGGATCAAAATGAAGGTATATTTATGCTGAAAAGGAGCTATGTATGTCAGAATTCCAGATGTAATCACTATCTTTGAATTTTTCTTTCTGCTTAGTTTGAAGTTTTATGGTTGCATTTCCATACATCCTGAAGGTTTGAATTACTTTATCTAGAAATATATTAAGAGTTCAAAGTTTATTTGGCTTCAGTGACAAAGAATACGTCTTGAAGGCAATTTATCATATACAGGCTTAAAGATTTCTAGCTTTTTTGTTGATAGGATATAGAGCATAAAACATGCAATGAAAAATTACTTCCATCACTCAGCTAGCTATGTTGCTGTGAATTAGCTCTTCCTTTTTCTCTAATTTTTTACTGTTTCAGAGAACAAAAGGGTGACTGTTGCCATATTAGTCATCATTAAATAAAGGATCAAAAGCTTAATATAATATACAATTTGAGATATACCAGAGTGTAAAGTGCTATTCCAACAAAATTAAAAGTAAATAATTTTAAATTGCTTAATTACAGGACAGAACAATTTGATAACTAGATAACGTGAAAGCACATTTCTCTTGTGATCTTGCTGATTTCTGAACTTACTGGTAGTGTTTGATAGAGCAATTCATTTATAATTCATACACTAACCACATCAGTATGTAACATGAAGGACTTTTAGTATTTTTTGTTGTTATTTTCTGATGATGCACAGTGCAATTAATATAACAATGCAAAATCATTTTTCATAGTTCTGTGAATATAAGTGAAAGACACATAATGAAGGCTGCATTCCTTCTGTTCCAAGCACATAACTAATTTTTTAGTTATGTTTCTGCAAACTAAATATTGATAACCTATATCAAATATAAAATCTTTTGGGTTTCATATTGCTTGGTGGTTTTGTTTTGGTTTAAGTAGAATTACACAAAGGTACATGGGTAAACAGACTTCAAGAGATACAGCAGGGGTGTAACAAGGCCTCCTGAGAAACCTGCCTACAGTCTGTGGTTGCAATCTTCAAGCACATTTGAAGAACTCATGCAGAATGTAATAAGTACTCTGCATGTAGAAGTCTTAGAGAACCAAATCCATAATTACTTTCCTTTGAGAATTCTCATTGAAGCCAATGTAGTTTTGAACTCTGATCAAAAATAAGATTAAGCCTTTTTCTTTCTGTTTTCTACTATGCAATCATGTCTTTCTTCCTTATTTAACACAACCAGAAGTAACTAAAAAATTTTAAGTGAGAGACTTAAAAAGTTTTGATCTTCCAGAATAAAGATGCAAATATATCTGAGAAAAAGAATCTTTATTTAGAAGTCAAGGAAGTTATTCAGAACACTTCCTACAAACAGAAGTATTTTGATGGCTGTGGGACTGCAGCATAAGGGAGCACCATGTTCACACGACATAGAATTTAAGCTAGTCAGTGAAAAGAAGCACTTACAATGTCAGCAAAGCAGCTTTTTCTAACACAGTTGTTTTCATTAAAGCAAAATATTCCAAATCTTTAATGTGATCAAAATGACGGGGATATTTTAGAGCTCTAATGTGATTATATTCTCATTTAGAAGGCAGTGTCTTAGAATCTTGCTGCTTCCTATGCAGCTACATAACAGCATACAAGATGTTGATCACTTTGTGCAGCAACCTGGAAATGGCAGAATATTGAGGGTTTTTTTGTGCGTAAGATCTATGACTAAAATGCTCCATGAACTGAATACTAATATCTGTCATCCCATTAGTTAAATTGCCTAAAACAGCAGTTCTTTGCTGAGGGTGGAATGGAATGGTGTTCAAGTTTGGATTTTTGATTTGTCATCTTTTCTTCTCCTCATTTTGGGATAATGGATTTTTTGTTTTGTTTTTGTCTTTTTGTGTGTGGGGAGAGGGTTTGGTGTATTCTGTACATTTGTTTTAGATTGGATTGGTTTAACTTTTAAATCTTCTCATGAATGATAAATATGCACAAGTGAAATAAACAGAAGAAAATCTTGTACCTTAGCAATGGCACATGGCTGTACATACTTTTCTCTACTAGCACCATCCATGGCATATTTTTAGCCCCTGACAACTGCCATTTTTCAGATTAAAACATGAAAAAAAATTGAGTGTAGCTGTTAGAACTAATCCTAATAAACTAGTTGAATGTCCTTCATAGTTTAGAGAGAAAAAAAATATGTAAGCATGACATATGTACCTGAGCTGAATGGATATGTGCTGCACTATATCAGCTGATCCCAGAATCAAAGAACACTAATCCTATCCTCTATTAATAATTTGTATAAATTTACCCTTTAAGGACTCTGTTAAACATTATGAAGTGTTATTTACATTGTTTGAAAATTAAAATCTATTGTGGTATTACTTATATTTCCATGTCAATATTTTATTAATATTTGTATGCTAATTTTTTAAATGATTTTAAATCAGTTGTAATGAAAGATATTGAAAAGAAAGATCTGCAACTATAGCAGTATTATTTCTGCAAAGAAGCTACTGAATCATTTTGTCTCTTTTCTCTAAGGAATTTGTTTGCAAACAGACACTGATTTCTATTGTTTTCACAATAGATGTACTGAACAGCTTGAGTGAAACAATATATAATTGATGTCTTGACTAGTGTGGTGTTCATTAACACATGAAAATATGGATAGTGGCTTGTATTAGAATAATCAAGGATATACTACAATGAAGAGAGTCTTTCCATTAAAGAGGACTGTCATTTTACAGCAGTAGTTTACTGCCCTTGAGTTGTTTAACAGTATGATGATGTGAATGCAAATGCACTGATGTTTGTTATGAAAGCTATGCCTTTCTGCCCTTCATTTAAACCTGCTACCACTTCATATCTGTGAATTTGAAGCATCACTAATTTCAGAGTCTATGAGTTGAATTTAAAATCTCACTATAGAAGAGATAAGCTGAAAAAGCCTTTCTATTCATATTCTGTTGTGATAATCTCTTTACGCTTTAATTGTCATAGGGTATAAACTTGAATTTAAAATATGTAGAGTTGAATTAAAAACTAGAACTGAGCATGGAAGGATAATCTTTTTCATTTTATGTTGATACAAGTAATATTTCACCCCTCTTCCTTTAAGGAGTTGATGTGTACCTCTTCAGTTAAAGTATTGCTGACCATTTAAAAATTATTTTCCAATTCAGCTCTCATCATTTTAAGCAATGAATTAGAATAAATCAACTGTCTTGAAAGGACAGCTCAGACAACAGAAATTCTTAATAAACAACTTGATTTTAGATTTCTCCTCTATGAAACTGTTAAAAAAAAAAAAAAGGAACAAAAAAAAAAACCTATTAGATTTCTGCATGATTAGGTAGTAAGAATTTTGCAAAATCTGTATACACATTTAGAAAACATTGTAACAGTAGCAAAGCTGAGTATGTATCCTAGAGACACAAAAACAGAGACAGGACACTAGTATAACTGATCGACACAAGCTACTCCTGCCAAGGGATACCTTGGGAAACAGCAATTGCACACAAGATTTATGTGTTTTTCTTAATTTGTTAGAGATAGAAGTTCACTAGCAAAGATACATAGAAAACACGCAACACAACACACAAACTTTCATGGATCTTTTGAGTACTGTCACAGTTCCTCTGTTCATCCAGCATCCCTGACTAAATCCAAGGCCTGCCTTGTAATACATGCCCACAAAGGAGAGAGAGTGTGAATACACAGAGTGAAGAAAAGGTGTATTGAGATTTAATAAGATAGGATAGACTGCAATGAACAAGCACAGAGCTCAGAGAACTATACTTACTAGCCCTACCTTACACACCACTTTACACCTATCTCTTCATTACTCCCATTCCCTTTCCTCCACATATTACCACCTTCCCCACATCCTGGTCTTCCTGAGCTCAGCTATTTCTTCACCCCCAACACAACTAGTCTCCAATATTATCAGATGCAAGGTTGTTCCTTCATGGAAATAGCATTTTTAGCTTGGTAGCTCAGAAATTAGTATGGCTGAGAGCTCTGTTTCTTGTGATTGTCTCCCACCTTAGAAGTTGTCAGATAACTGTTGGAATAAACACTCCCACATTCTTACCTGCTTCTATAAATTAATGTGACAGACTGTGACTGCATCGCTGCTTCATTTTCTTGTTATTCCTTATTATCTTGGAGAAGAGCTTTTAAAAGAGCACTCTCCTACGTACTTTTATGCTAAAGAAGTTCAAAGCTCAGTATTCTACATCATTTTTCCTGTTTCAGTATCAGATGTTCCTGTTAGTTTTCTAAACAGAAATTCATAAATCTATGTATTGTTGATAAAGATACTAACAACTTTGAAAAGTGTTGGGGATCTTGACAAAAAAAAACACTTACCCATTCTGCTAACCAGAAATTAATACATGATGAATCTAGGAAGAATTGTTGCCTTCTTACATCTAAAATGTTCAATGTAAATTCTATAATCATTTTCCCTACGTAGCATTATAGCATTTTTTCACACATAAAGTTATATATACAGAAGAAAAGTATATTTTCTTGAAGATACATCTTCAACAGCTGGAAGAATTTTCTACAGAAATACTTTTTTTTTTCTTTGTAGACTCTGCAGGTAAATATTATGTAATATATATAAGGAAGCAAATAAAAACAGAACTCTTCAAAACATATGAAAGGGCAACAAAAAGTGAAGAATGTTCTTTTCCCACAGAAAACAGGAGTGTTATTAATTCCAAGACTTATTTTATACTGAACTATGACCACAGAAATTATCACTCTGTTGAAGGAAAATCCACAGAGAGATAAAATAGTGCTGAGGTTGGATAAAACATGAAGCTAGAATTAGACTCAATCTGTAGTTCCTTAAAAAAAAAATATTTTTTTTTTTTTTTCTTTTCCTTAGGATAAGCCATCTGTCCCTAGGATAAGCAGTCTGTCAATCTGACTCTGAGACTGAGAGAGAATAAATATGAATGTTATATAATGGGAAATAAACTAAGGGTCCAGAATGTTTGTGCAAGTCTTCATGGGAAGGACACAAGACAGTCTCTAGAAAGAGTTGAATTCTGTATTAAGGTACAGGTATTTCTTGTCAAGTCTATAGAATTTCAGCAAACAGTGGAGTATTGAATTAAAAGAAACTTATAGGATTATAATTATTAGTTTTTTTACTGCAGACAGTATATCATATGGTCAATTACACAAACATATCTAGATCCATATTAAAAGTCACTTGGTTATCCATCTTTTGTTCTTTCTCCATTACACTTGGAAGACTGTTTTAAAACCTATTTATCTCACTATTGCATATATATATTTTTTTCTTTTATGTTTTCAGAAGCTTAATTCTATTTGAAAGTATAGCTGTGATATGACATGCCAAGCTTTAACTGACTGCATTAATCCATGGAAACAAAGCAGCTATAGGCAAAACTTTTACACTTATTATAATGTATTTGGGGTGAAAGACCAAGGTGATAACCAGAACTCTGTTGGCAAATACTAATTAACTTTAGATGTGGAGAAAGACCAAGAGCTTGGTCTAATGATGCATGAATAGGGAGCCCATTGGTAGCTTCATCTGAGAATCTAATTCAGAAGAAAACAACAAATAAAACAAAAAAAGTACAGGATGGTGCTCCACGTATAGATATCTGACACTGTGTCAATGTCTGAGTCTGATGCAGATCACTCATATACAGAGGCCAAGCCACCACGCAGGACTTGGACAGGCTCTTTTATTCTCTGGTCTTATTATCCTGTTTCCTACTTTCAAATAATCTTCTGTGAAGGTGCGTGATTAGAACTGCAGAGAACTCACCTGAGAGACTGCTCACTGTTGCTAGACCAGTCAGAGAATCGTAGAATCATCATAGAATCATAGAAACATAGGATAATAGAATGGCTTGGGTTGGAAGGGACCCCAAGAATCATCAAGTTCCAACTCCTCTTCACAGGCAGAGCCCCCAGACTCCAAGATTCTTCTTGTCCTATCACTGTCTACTCTTGTTTATAATCCCTTTTTAAATAGTGAAAGACTGCAATGAGGTCTCCTCACAGCCTTCTCCAGGCTGAACAAGCCCATCTCCCTCAATATGTCTTCATAGGGGAAGTGTTCAAGCCCAAGGAGTACAGTAACTTATCACATTTCTCAGACCTATCCTTTCAGAATTGTTGCAAAGTTCCACACACATAGCATTTAATTGCATATATGTAGTGTGTTTTCAAACCTCATGCTGTTTTTTCAAATCAGTATTCATACAATGTAAGTGCAACTGTGCAGCTTCTCAGACCAGTGGATTTGCAGTACATCATTACCCACAGGTTATGTTTTAGAAGGAACTTTGTTTTAAGCAAAAAAAAAAAAAAAAAGAATATATTATCCACAAAGCCAGAAGGCACCTAAGTTTTATGCAATGTGGCTGATAAGGGGAGCAGCACCCAGAGAGAACTGAGAAGCTGACATTTAACTGATTCAATGACTGAGGACTTGGGATTTCTTAGTGGCACTTCTGCAAATTTCAAGAAAGAGACAAGGAAAGGAGAGTTAGTAATAAGATGATGCCAGGTACACAGCAATTTCATGACCATGTCAAAAAAACAAACAAACAAGCAAAACAAAACAAAATAAAACAAAAACCAGAGAGTAACAGCATTGTGTACAAATTTTCTGGCAGGTAAGGCATTATCTCAAGCATTTTCCAAATTTTCATAACTTCATAACTACTCTATTACACTTCAGTAAAAATGATTGTTTTTATATGCAATTTCAATTTGTTTGTACCTGGAAGAAGTTTGTCTGATAAGGATATTTTATCAATAGCATGTTATTTCTTTCTATTTCTAAATCGGTATTGAGATGCTGTACCTATTTATCAAGAGAACTGTAGAGTATATTGAGCCAGAGGACATTGCTGGTTGCCAACAAACACATCTTTGTTTTTCAGCCTGATAGCAATCTTATACAAGATGAAGACTCGTATTTGTTTCTGTGGGCATACTGACAATGCACTGAGAAATCGACTGGAACATTCTAAGGCAAAATTCTATGGATATACCTAACCTGACAAGATCAAATATTTAAGGACAGAATAGATCAGGTTCTAATGTGACTAATTCACTTTGCACAGAATTTATAGAGAGCACTTAGTGAGTAGGAAAGACTGTTATGTGATAAGAGAAGGTCAAGGTTCTACAGTCTAATTTAAGAAAGGCAGTAATAAAAGGCAACAGCACTGCATTTTCTGAGCAGTTCTGTCTAAGCACTTCAAAGAAAGAAGAAAGGAAAAAAAAAGAGAACTGTGAATCTCAACTGTCAGTTTAGATGACATTTCCACACAGAGGAATATCTAAATTGGGTCAAGCAACATGCAGCAACAGATACATCATTCTGAAAGATCAACAGAACAGTGGCTTCCTCTTGACACAGGATGCACTCAGTAATGCATGAAGCTAACTTGGAGACTGCTAGACTGAGTGATATGGGCAATACAGAAGAAATAAATATTTCACGAGTGATTTAATTGTATAGTGGGAAATCTCACCTGATAACAACTGAATTAGGGATGTAACTGAAGTGTTCTTGTGATAAAAACTAAGAGATTTGACAGAACTGATCTCATTTCCTTCACAGCACTAAGAACACTCCTGATTTGATCTGTTAACATTTATTGCTTTAGAAATGAAATTGAAACTGAAAACTGAGCTTAAAACCAAATTTCTGAACAACTTTTTGCCAGACAGAAGAAAGAACAAGTAGCAGCATGAAACACAAGAAAATGAGAGACAACTAAAATATATCACTTATAACTAGAGTTGACCAGTTGTAAGTACATTCATATTAAAAAAAAAATATCTGCTATCTATCCTATTTCACCCTAGATATCCAGTAGGGACTTTCTATGAAAGAATACATTATTGTTTAATTTTATGGATCTATCTTTCAGGAAAAAAAAATAAAACGTCTTAACTTGATTTTTTATGTACACTGTAGGAAAAGCTGAACAAAATATACTTGAGATGAAGAAAATAGTGTTCTGTACAGAAATAGTTTTAGGGGCCTAATAGTGCAGAATCTGCACAAACTGTGTGACATAATTATAAAAAATATTGCTTTCACATCTGGTTTTCTTTCACTGAAGAAAGCCAGAGACACAGGCTTTTTTCCCCTTTTGGATCGACCCAGCAGCGGGTGCTCCCTTGCCATCTCACCTTCAGCGTTAGCATAATGCCTTCGGTTTTCAGACACTCTCATTTAATTTGATTTATTAGATTCAATTCTAATTATATTGTATTATGTTGTGTTGCATCAAATTCCGATATCTTCTTTAGTAAATTAGCCTTTCTCCTCAGATCATTGCAATTGTTTTATTTTTAGGGCCACCTCCCTTTTCCCTTTTCCCCTTCCCCTTTCTCACAGTGTCGGCCTTTTGGGTTCCCCCCAACCCATTCATCATGGAATCAGGCTGAACAAGCCTGTAAACCATTGACAGGCTACTTAAGAGTGAAGCATATCTTCAGAAAGATAATTATTAACTAACCAATCCTTACATCAATTTTGCTTACCGTCATGTATAAATATTTCATCTTGTACTAGAGATTTATTTTCTCCAGCAAATAAAAGCCAACATACCTTCTCTAGGTTCTTAATACCATTCCCACATTCTGTAAAGAGTGTGGAAAATGCATTATCAGTAACTGCTGTTTTCTCATCAGCTTGACAAAAATCTTTCTACATAAGCTTCTCAGTATCTGTGCATTACAATTCTGAAAAATGAACAAATAAGTATCTACACTTTCAGGAGAAAATGTAAAAAATAAATAAAGTAAGGGAGGAGGGGAGGGAGGAACAAAGGAAAGGAGGAAGAAGGAAGGAAGATGGAGAATTCCTGTATTTTCTTATAAGGAATTAAATTGTTATTTTTAGTAGGACAAACTATGCATATTAACCTAAAATTTCTGATAATTAGGTAGCATATAATCCTGTCAATCTGAGAAAAACTCATTGTGCATTTTAAAGAACAACAAAAATTCTTATATATCATTTATCAAAAGTTCCTTTTAATTTATTCAGTAGGACGCCATGGTTAATCAATGAGCATATTATTTTTAATGTCCTGAAGCTTTGAAATGTACCTAAAGCCTCAGTGGATATATTTACCTGATAATATAAATTTAATAGTTTATTCAACCACAGCAGCTGTTGTACACTCTAGGTTGTCATTTATTTTCCCACTCTTGAGAAAGACTTATAATCTGATTTTAAACACAAATTTACCAACAGGTCTGTAGGAAAAATAATCATTCTGACATTTTACTAGACCCAGAAAAAGAAGTGGAAAATAGTAATGCAGAAATAAACTGGGAAGAAAAAAAAAAACTGATTTTTACTATTTCTTTCTTTTTAAATATCACTTCTATATACTTTAGTAAAAAGTGGAAAAAATCATCTCCTTCTGTGTCTTAAGTTTTCTCAAGTTAGTTTTACATTTTTAATTATCACCGCTTGGGGTTTAAAATCAGGGCAGACTTAATCAAGCACTGACATACTTAAGTTTCTCATCATTCAATCAGATTGTATGAAGATATTATTTTCTTCAAATAAAAAGTTACAAATTTTAAAGTTTTTGAAACTGACATCAAATAAGAGCATTTTGCTTAATTATCTATGTAGCAATTACTTCTTCCTACCAAAATATATCATTTCCTGAGAATGCAATTCTATTCGTAGATGTTCTCCTAGCAGAAATCATTCTGAAAATATTTATAGGTAAATCCATGCCCATACTGCATGGGCCTCTAACTGCACACCTAAGCCACATTCAAAATTTTCTGCCGCCATTTCCTTTTTAACAAACCACCAATCAGTATATCTGACTCCAAGCTAAATACATCGTTTCTGCAGATATACTACTTCTGCTATCATAGTAGCTTCTTTGTGATTTAAAGTATGTTGAGATATTTCCATAATTGTTTCTTGTACTTAGCCCTGTGAAGTACCGAAGAATATATTTGACTGGATTTTTCTCTGTCCCTGTAAGCAAATGAGTGATATGTACAAAAACAAAATGATTTGGAGTGTACATTTGCACTCATTAGAAAAATACAGACCGATTTCCAGATTTCAAATATAAATTTATCTCTTTTTTAATTAAAAATTAAATCATCATCATTTTCTTTGATGTTTTTGGAGAATATTAAAAATATTCAAATAAGAGAATATTAAAGGTATTCAAATATACATTTGTCTAAGACTATTTTAGGAGTGTAACCTTCCTTGAAGTTGGAAGAAGAGATTTAGTCCTACTAAAGCCTTTAGTCCTACTAAAACAAGCACAGACAATTGCCTTTTTAAAGTAATTTGTCCTCCTGAAATATGTGTGGAAAATACAGTGTTCTTTCAGTGGTCTGCGTATGAAGATAAATTCAGTGCTGAGATCACAGTATTTACTTCTGCATTGTGTGCGTATATAAAATCGCAAGCAACACAATTGTAATCAAATGCAATTTGGAGTATTGGGAGTACAAAGGAAATTGCAAACAAGGAGTATGTCAGGGCCCTAACAGGCCTCATTTTTCCTTCCCTAGAGCCTCCCCAAATCCTTCCCAGGTTCCAGGACCCAACATCATCCTTTGGGGCTATCAGTTTCTGCCAGTGTGAGACTACAGCTGAGCCTGGCTCCAGCTCCCCACAGACTTTCTCTTCACAGCCGTGGAAAGCTCCAAAGATGGGCTTACCTGCAAGCCAGTATTTCAGCCAAGCTCTATATCCAGGGCTTGGGCTGCTCGCTTTGCCTTATCCTGACTGTTCCAAATCAGACTTGTTCTTCAGTAAAAAGGATGTACTTTCTGAACTATTCTACTTTTATTATCCTCCCAGAACAGCTGTGCCCTTACTGTTCTTGAAGTTTGAAATCAGTATTAAGACCTAGTTCATATTATGCATTAGTTCTTACCTTTTGCTGGTCTAGTTCTGATTGCATGACAGCATTGTACAAGACATCTTTTCTACTGTTTTCCTCAGCACATACATATGGCTGATTTTAATGCAGCTGATTTTAGTGCTATCTATTTCTTTAGCTCTTTTAGATAGATAGAATAACTTAAGTACCTCATTTAAATGCCTGAATTTAGATGTGTTAAACCTTGTTCAACACAATTACTTGTGCATGAAAGTCATGCTGATAATATAAATGTTATCAGTAAGGCTAGAGAGTTCTGGTATTTGCTTCTAAAATGCATGGAAGAATGAAGTTTTTATCATTGTATAGTAATACACTTTTTTGCATAATTGTAAAGTAGGTGATTTCTTCCTTTATAGAGTCTTTACTGTCTTTTTACTGTCTTAATATATCTGGCTTTATGCTATACAGATTTTGTTAATGTCAGTGAGGCTAAAGCGAACTAACACTTGTAGAAACAAGACTGAAAGAAGACCCAAAGACGTAAAAGCCTCTCTAATTCTCTCTCTCTCTTTTTTTTTTCAGTGAGTCCTTAAAGCTAGTGGTGATTTTAATATTTAAATACTCATTTTATTTCATAAATAAAAGAACACTGATCTCAGTAAGAAAAAATTGACGTATTTGAGCTTTTTTCAACTATTTGATGGAAGAATTTTACTATGCCCCTAGTGGTTCTCATTTCTAGTCTTTTAAATTATCATTCTCATAACCCCTATGAGATATGTAGGCCCAGGAAAAACAGGGAGAAATGCATTTCTCTCTGCTGCCTAAGAAAAAGGCTGTGTAGTGAAAGTTTCAATGCTGATTCCAATTTTTAACTAGGACATCTGAAATAAATAAATAGACCTATATTTCATATGGGTATAAAATATTGACTGTAATTATATGTGTATTATTTTAATATTACCCACATCTTTATCCCCTAAAACCTTTTAATCCAAACATTTTGTCTTTAGCAGTCACTTCTTATGACAGAGATTGGCAAGCATATCTACTCTTACAAATAATTTAATTCCATGGATTATTCAAAATCTTCAACATCTCAATCTTCCTCCCACTATTTTCTATGCTAAATATTCTAAAATGACACAAATAGTTCCTTATAAGGTGAAAACAAAAGACAGTTAAAAGGAGAATATACTACAGAAACCATTCTCATAAAAATGAATAGATTTTGATGAACTTCAAAGCAGATCTTCTATCCCTTCATCTCATAGTGTCCTACAGAAGTACTAAATATTCTGTATCCCCATGGCTCACTTCTGTGTGTACCATGCATACTTCGAGTTTCATATTACAAAAAAAAAATCGTGTTAGACGAAAAGATAATTTTACATTATTTCCGAAAATATGAAGGGAAGAAAATCAGAAACATACACATGAAGAAATATAAACTAAGGCCAGAAAAAGCATAACATGGAGCCTGAATAATATGTGGGACCAAGTGATGCTGAGATCAGATATACTGAATCTCTTCTATATTTATCTGTATATATATGTGTGTGTGTGTGTGTGTGTGTGTGTGTGTGTTTGTGTGTTTTAGCTCTTCACAGTCAGTAGGTGGGCAACACTGAAGCAGTTAATTTATGCTAGTTGAAGTCAGAGACGTCTCCAGTCACATCTAAGTTCCTTTTTCCTTTAGGAAAACCAATTAATTCAACATTAAACATCTAGAAGGGTGACCACATATTCCCTTTAGTTATTACTGTAATGAAGTGGGCGTTCTTCAAGCATCACTCAGCTTGGTGTTGTCCACAAATTAGATGAGTGTGTACTTGATCCCACTGTCTGTGTAATTGAAGAGCAGTGGTCCCAAGACAAAACCCTGGGGAGCACCACCCAACGTTTGCCTCCACCTGGTTGTAGAGCTGTTGACAACACTCTGGCTACAATTATCCAACAAATTCCTTATCCACTGAATAGTCCTGTCTTCAAACACATATATCTCCAATCCAGAGTTAAGAATATAATGCAGGACCGTATTAAAGTCCTTGCACAAGTCCAGGTAGATGACATCAGTTGCCATTCCTTTGTCCACTGATGCTGTCATTCCATCATAGAAGGCCTGCAGATTGGTCAGGCAAGATCTGCATGTCCTGTGCAACCTGTGTTGGATGCTCTCCTAGCCTCACATGTGCCTTAACACCTTTTCTTGGAGTATCTGTTCCAGGCAGAAAGGTGAGGAGTAGTTCCCTCAAGTCATAATTTCTCCCATTATTAAAAATAGGAGTGTTGTCTCACTTTTTCTAGTCATCAGAGGCCATGGCGCCTATCAGCCATGACTTTTAAAATATAATGTAGAGTAGCTTAGCAAGCATGTCAGCCAGTTTCTTCAATATTCTTGGATGTATGTTGTCTGGCCCTATAGTCTTGTACACATTCAGTGTCATAAGGCAATCTCAGACTTGATCTCTTACAGAAGGAGAGATTTTGCTGCCTCGACCCCTGCCTAGAGGTTCAGGGATATGAGAGATGTGGGAAGTTTTGCTGCCAGTGAAGGCTAAGCCAAAGAACTTGTTCAATTCCTCAGCCTTCTCCATATCTGCTCTAGCCAGTATTCATTTCTCATTTATCAAAGAAGGTACAGTCTTCTTTGCCTTTCTCTTCGGACTACTATACCTCTCTTTTTGTTATTTTTTACATCCCTTGGCCAGCTCAGTTTCATCCATGTCTTGGCTTTCTTATTCCCATCTCTGTACGTCAAGAGAGCATCCATATATTCTTCCTAGGTAACCCAACCCTGCTTCCTCTTTTTTTTTTCCTTCAGTTTGACCACCAGATCCTTTCTCACCCATTTCAGTCTCCTGCCTCCCCTGCTTGATATCATATGATTGGGGATGGAGAACTCTTGTTCTCTCGGAAAGGTGTCCTTAAGGAGCTGCCAGCTCTGTTCTGTTCCTACAACACTATAATATAGACAGTTTCCCAAGGGATCCCATCTAATAATTCCTTAAACAGACAGAAGTTCACTCCCTGGAAGTTCAGGGTCCTGACTTTGCTCTTTGCCTGGCCTCAAGATTACAGATTCAATCAGAGCATGTTGCTACAGCCCTACAACTTGATGGAGACCTATGGTACATCTGTACATCCATGGTTTAACTGTATTCTGTTGCCTGATGATTAGAGGGCATAAACAGTTGAGATATTAGAAAGAAAAAAGAAGAAAAAGTTAATTATGTTGGGGAGGATGAATGGAAAGTAGTCAAAGATGCTGGCTTAAAGTAAGATGAGAATGTGAAAAATGTGATTAAAAAAATGTGATCAAACAGCTGATCAGCAAGAGAAAATCTAACAATTCTTCTACATATGATTTGAATTATTTGAAAGTATTCTGCTTTGGATAATTCCACAGATATATTTGTGCCCTAGAATTTTTTCCATGTATTGTGTGATGTATTGATGTATTGACTCCAGACAGCAGCTAAGCAACTAGACAACCACTCGCTCACTGTTCAATAGGTAGGAATTCTACCTGTTCAGAGACAGCCAAAATACTGATGTGTTGTAACACTGCTTAGAAACCCAAACACACCGACATAAAATTTTCTGCTGAGAAAGTTAGCCCCATCCCAGCCAAGTCAAACATACACAGAGCTCTTCAGAAAATATTATTCTGGGTTTTATTTCCTCTTACCGTACTTTGTAAGATAAAACTTGACCCCTCCCTTCACTGCAAAGTGAATTTCTATGTCCATGGAGAAAGTAGGAAATAGTTTTTGCCCTATTTATGTCACATTGTTTATCCTCTCCCACACATTTTTGCTTGTTCATCTACTACTAGCAATTCCATTTCATAATCCTGTAAATATTGCCTTTTCATTTATGCACAAATACATATATACTGATGTATTATTAAATATATAAACTACCATTACAGACATGACTTGAATCTGGAAATCACACTCTGATTGTTTTAAGAAAATGCTTCATGAAAAGTAAAATAACCTTGTCAAGATGAATCATGATAGATTTATAACAGAATATAACAAATAGAGTACTCTAGTGGATAATTTAGGTTCAGTCAAACAGTCCAAACAGAAAACTGAACTTCAGACTGTAATTGTAGGTAGAAATATTACTTCAGCTGTTCCACTTTTGGTACCAAATAGACCACTGGTCTAGAACAAAGCAGAAATCTGAATAGGAAAAATATTGTTATGGATGCTTCTGTTGTTGATCCTTTTACTGGAGTTTCCACTTGCTCATTTCCATTAGCTTTTTTTCATCTAAAGCCTCTTTTATTAGCATCTGAGTATATGGGACAGATCTGATTTGTCAGACAAGATATGAAAAGAAGTAGGCTGTAAATGTTACAGTAGAAGCTGAGTTATTCTGCACTACTGGAAATAGAATGTTTCTGGCACACTGAGATTCTGAAATTAAAAGTAATGGAAGCAATAAACATTTTCAGTAAGTCAGCAATTAGTGGGTATTGGGATGGAAGGGATAGTAATTTTTTACTAAAAAACCAGATAAAGATAATCATATACTTAAATCTCATGCAAGTTCCCTCGTGGATCTATTTAGTAGGAATATTTTTAAGACTTAATATTGGCTTTGCTCTGCATTGATCAACAATTTGTCCATTTCTCTCTATATTATTCTACAGAAGGAATAATTCCTTTTGAAGACAAGCACAAATAACTGTTCAGCCAAACTCTCAATGACAGCCAAGTTGGATAGGTCAGTAATCCAAGACTTATTTCTAAAAACATTTAAACAAGTCAAGCCTCTATCTAGTCACAGGAAACTACCAACAAGTGAATCACCACACTATCACAGAAAAATTGATTCAAAATTACAGTACATGTATCATACATGTAAATAAACATATGCATATGGGTCATTAGAAGGGACTGTACACCTCTGCAGTCAGATTTTCTAGACATCACATCTAATGATTTATACAGACACTACTGAAAAATAAGAACTTATATTTTGAAGTAATTTATTTCACCAATTCTTCTCATTAATCTATTCATTAGTATATATTAAATGTTATTAAATGTTACATTAATTGTTATGTTATTAATGTTATATTAAATCTTGAATCAAACAATTTTCTACTGTTAGACTAGTAAACTGCATTTTGAAAAATGTTACACTGGTCCATAGCTTCAGTGTCTTAAAGGAATTTTTCCTGATTGACATCAGGATGACTGAAATCAAAGTCAGTCTATGGTACCAGAAGTTTTAAAAGCCTGGGGGAGAAAACCTTATTGTAAGTTCTTAAAAAGCTCAAATGAGCAACACTTCTTAACTAAAATTCCCTCCCATGCTAGTTTTAAGAATAATTAGATAATACAGATAATTAGGACTGCTGTTTGTATAAATACTTGAGTTTAAAATAGCATTTCACACTAATCATCTGAAGATCAAGTTAAGAAAGATCTTGGAAAAGAACATGGTTAGCTTTATAGCTGGTATAAGTCGTTATGGTCCACTAACATCAATACACATAATTCTGTATAGATTTCTAGATTTATACCAGCTAAGAATTTTAATTCTTTTTTTTTTCTATATTCTCTAGCATGGATGGGTAGATCTGAGGTCACTATCACTGCCTTGTATTCTCTCTGAAGATGAGCTGCCTTGTAGGATGAAATTATGTTGATAAAGAAAAGACATCACATAACCCTCTGGGAAATTGTTTTGTCATGTCACCCAGATTTAATTAGGCAATACTGAAAGAGAAAAAAAAAAAAAAACCTTAGTTGACATTGAAAACCATTCATGCATTTCTAAGATTAGAATCCCTTGTAACCTGGTACTGAAAAAAAAGCAGGAAGTCATCTCACACTTGATTATGATTCAATTTTAAGGAAGCATTTTATTTTTTCTCTATAATTAATTGAATAATTAAAGAGATATTAATCAATTCCTTGGTGTGTGTTTGCAGCTCTCTTATGGTTCAGACTGTTCTGATTCTGCAGTAAATGTTACCATTGTTGGGTCTTTTTTGGTGCTTTTTTTTCCCTCTTTTTTGGTGTTTTTTTTTTTTTTTTTTTTAATGAAACTACAGAAATAAATGCCTAGTGTCCTTTTTTGTCTTTATGGGAAGAGGATCCAACTGAGAATTTTATTCCAGATCAGAACTTTTGTTTCTTTATTTAACATTAATTTCCTATAACAGCCTGCATGAATTCACATATTAGCTTTGAAATTCAGTGTAGATAAATCTTAAGTGATAATAGCTGAACACACCAAGACCAGTACAAAGTGTTGGGCTCTAAGGTGACTACTGTCATTCAGGGACAAGGTCCCAAGGCATGGTTCTATGAAAAGACCAGATTATTGTGCACTGGTAAACAAAAATTCAGCTGAATCTTAGGACCTATTAGGAAAGATGACAACTAAAAAAAAAACCAAACAACCAAAAACAGAAGTACCATTTAAAAATCCTGCTTCTTGAACTCTTGTATTTTTAATATTTCATGGAGATAATATCCTTCCATTTCAAGAAGCATATAATAAAATAGGAAAGCATTTGAAGAGGAACTGAGGAATGATCAAAAACTTTGGAGGATCTTGGTACTAAGAATGTGGAATTTACATTGTGAAAGTGAAAAGGAGAGAGAGAGAGAGAGAGAGTGATGATAATGAAGATCGTTGATGTTGAAATCCGTGCAGTCATAAATGACACAAAATGAACAATGAATTTCTTTTCATTGTAATTATCCTTCAAGAACTAAAGGGACATTAGACCAGACTGTTAAATTCTCATTCTGAATCTTTTACATTTAAGAAAAAAAAAGAGAAAAAAAAATAGAAAAAAAAATTTAAAGGAAAACATTTTCCTCCAGGCAGAAGTAATTATCACAGTAGATAGTAGATAATGAATTTTGACTTACTGGTAAGCCATAGTTTCTGAGTTCCTTCAAACATCTATGAAAGCCTGACCTCTCCTAGTGAGCCTATGAAATCCCAATGAGAGATTACAAATCATGAAGGGAATATGAAGATCTCATACATTAGGATTAAATTTCCTTAGAAATAATTTGCAATATATTTCTTATCTTTCTTCATTTTCTGAAACACTTCTTCCTTTTTCATTCAAACACTGTGAAAATTAAAAAATGGCCTATTACATGATTTGGAGTATGGGGACAGAAGTGAGGACATACTAAAAGAACATTAAGATAAGGACACTTTGAAATTTTAAATTCTGCAAAATAGACAATCAAATTATATGTATTTTACCTTGTTTTGTTTGTTTGTTTGTTTGTTTGCTTTTTTGCTTGTTTCTTTTATTATTACCTTACAAGCAGTATCTACTGTCATGATTACGGTTCCAGTGTCAGGAGTCTGTGATAATTCATTTTTACTGAAAACACAATAGTAGTAAAATCATTGAATCATACGTTTTGGAAAGGACTTCTATGATCATATAGTCCAACCATCTGCCTGCCACCAATACTGTCCACTAAATCATGTCCCTCAGTGCCACATCTGTGTTTCTTGAACACCAGAGATTGTTACTCAGCCACCTCCCTGGGAAGCCCATTCCAGTGCCTCACCACTCTTTCAGAGATGAAGCTTTTCCTAATACCCAGCCTGAATCTCCAATGGCACAACTTGAGGCCATTCCCTTTTATCCTATCACTAATTACCTGGAAGAAGAGGGCTAACCCTCACCTTGCCACAACCTCCCTTCAGGTACTTGTAGAGAGCAATTAGATGTTCCCTGTGATTTTTATTCTCCTGACCAAACAACTCCAGTTCTCTCAGCCACTCAAGTATTATCAAGATAGAAAACAATTAAATAAAATTTATTATTCTAAGTAATTTAACAGAGTGTTTTCAGCCATAAGCTACAGTAGGTGCTAGAAGGATAATGTCAATTGCCACTTTCTTGACAAAATAAGCTACATACAGGAACTCTCAGCATATTCAAACATTTATGCAGTTTTTGTTTGTAAGAGTAGATGATCTGTGCTGAATATCTGATGGAATTCACATGAATAAATTTTCTAAAAGGAAAAATAAAATTTTAATATTATTGAAAAACATCCTTATCTTTCAAAAAAAAAAGAAACTAAACTAAATTTTTATGGAAATTAGTTCACATAGCAAAGCTAAATGTGGAGATTTATTTTGCTATTTCATATGTTACAATTTAGGAAAAAAAAAAAAAGAAAGAAAAGAATCATGATTCCCTGTTTGACAAGGGATGTTGAACCAGATGACATTCAGAGGTACCTTCCAACTTAAACCACTATATGATTCTATGAATAATACATCAATTTTTCTGTGACTCCATGATTCTAACTACTTGTGTGTATCTATTTTCACAATGCTGTGCATCAATCAACATTTTTTAAGATGTCATCCATGTGCTAACAGAATTGTGCCTGTTTGTGTCCCTATCAAAATTTTCTAGTGATTAATTTCCATTACTTCTAAAATCTATGTGAATTTAATTGCTTTGCAATTAGATAATGCTGTTCTTAGACTTAGAAGCAGGTGGCTATTTCATAACCTTTCCTTGCAAATTATGCCAGTATTGGTCCATTCAGAGTGGCAGCCCCAGAGGCTTGTTTGAGTATTCAGATTCCAGGCAGTCCTCTCCTTTTAAAAACAACAGCAAATCAGAGATTCAGACGTGCATAGCAAAGAATTCTGTTTACCTCATGTACTTTTTGAAGTTAAACGCATAATTTGCAGAAATGATCCATGTGTCAGTTTAGCTAAATTTCATACATCAGCTTTGTAGGCTAAATTATGTTGCACATTTTCTCTGCAAGTGTGTAAAGATTATCTGTGACTGAAAGGAGGCATGCTGTTTATGTGCTCTTCCCACATTCTCCATAGGCTTTGACAGCGTTGGCTGAGAACTTCAGTCTTAGGTAAACCAGTGGTCTATCTCTTCTGCTAAATAGACATTCAAAAACTGAAATACTGGACAGATTTATAACGTGTAAAAATGAAATCATTTACATGCTCTCTGCTGAGGTGTTCTAATGACTCTCTTGTCTCCAGGCAAGGCACAATCTGGAGAATGTTCATCCTATGCACCTTTTCCAAATAGCTTTCTAAAGTCTGTTCAGCTGTAATTCTCTCTGTCCTTGATGTCTCTGACATGCTCAGGACTTAGAAAACACCATACCTGCAAACAGCCCATGTGCCTTAATACCATGCCAGATAGCAATGTTTAGCAACTGAGCGCAGCCTATTCAGTAAGTTACGATGTGGTAACCAGCTCGTTTAAACAGAAGTCACTATGCCCTTATTTCTCTGAGTATATACTCAGGGAAAATGCAGGAAGTGCAGTGAGTGTAATCAGACATTTTTATCATTCCCTAAGATAAATTGACATCATATTGATATTTTTCTTATTTGAATATCCTTATGAACTCTTCACTGGGCAGTGTAGGTTCTGTGTGGAGCTGAAGATTGGCTCTACTCCTTTGGGACAGAACTGGTGGCCCTGGGGTCTGAAATGAGGTCCTTGGTTTTGGACAGAATGTGAGATTCCCATCAAAAACATGAGAAGGGAAATAGGACATATTCATAAAGAACCAAGTTAGCTTTTTAACTTCTAGAAAGCAGCATTAAATAGAACAAAGGTCACAAGTTTTCAGACAGCTGTTAAAAAGAATTTCTTGATGCCTTGAAGTTCTAATATTCGACCACATGTAAAAAACTTAAATTTAAATTAGCTATAAGTTCTTCACATTTAACTCAGTAGAAATTTATATACTAAAGAGAAAAAAAATCTTTTCTACAAAGTTCCCACTTTTTAATATACTACATACTCACATGGACCATTCAATTGAAATTTGATCCAAAAATGGATAAAAAAAAATCCACTTTGATTTTTTTTGCTGAGTTTTGCTGATTTAAAATTGAACATGTTTAAACTCATATGATAACATTCTAAGAAACCTAGAGACAAGACCCCTACACATTTTTTATTCAGAAGCATCAAAATCACTACTAATTTCAAAGGGGACAACAACTTTCAGACAAATTTACCTTATGTAAAGAAGTATCATACTCAATTATAGACCCAGTGTTAATAAGTTTTTATTACACATTATTCAATTCCAAACACATTCCTGAGCTGCTGAAAGAGTTATTTCACTAGAGCAAAAAGATCTATATCTACTGTTCAGGCACTTATGGAAATAACAGATTTAAGTAAGAAGGAACGACTTGCAGATTTAACAGAAATACTCACTGTGCATATCTGGAGATAATATATGATTTAAGGAATATATTAGATGAATTTGAAGCGTTCTGGAAACCATTTCTGAAAAACAAGCAAAAGCATTCACTTTATTCTAAATCCAACACAACTGCTAGCACATAACTTAGCAAACTGTATAGCATATACAGGTGCTGTATGATAAAAAACAGTTTATTGATTTTTCATTAATTTATAACTTATCATATCTTCCAAAGTGTACATGGAGAAAAATTTACCAGAATCTAAAAATAATAGTGGTAGAAACTATAGCTCTTACCATCTCAAGACTTAATTGTGGCAGTAATTATTTAGTTACTAGCTAGACAAAATGAATACTGAGAAAATTGTCTGAGAAAAATATTTCATTATGAACTATTATGGCAATTATGACTTTTCTAGTTACAACAGCACCACTATTTTTATTAGGAATTTTGTTTCTAAAAATATTAATGTAAATTTTCAATTTGAATTTCTTTGTGCTTCTTTCTAGTTGGGGTCATAACAGTGTTTATTTTATTTCTAACACTCTGATACTCCTGAAATGGATAAAGAATTGTATTGTGTTTAATACTGTATATTTCATTCAGTATTCCTGTTTCAGGAAAAAGTACTTGAAGTTCTTACTGATGTCTTGTATGGTCATAAATTTAAAGAAAAAATAGCTCCATTTGGAAAGAATCACATTCACCTGCAGTGTGTGCACAAAAGCACTATGTACTTCTGTTAGTCACATCAAGAGCAGAGTCTTGGTCAAGGTCAGCAGGGGAAGAGAACTGTAGTTTGCCTTTGTACTGCTTGCTATTCTGTTGATCTTTTCTGTTGAATGTTCCGTTTCCTAAATGTGCAATTAGTTGTGTTTTTAGAAATGAAATTTTTTAAAATACAGGGATAGTGATTTTTTTTGAGCTGGGAGCTTTGAGCTGTGTAAATGAGTTATTCTGGATAATCTCCAGCTCTTCAGATGAGGACAAATATAGTGTGGGAGGTCTCAGATACTTGGTTAATAGTCTGTCAGAACCATCTTTTCAAATACAATCCCTTTTAATCCTAGTTATATTGATCAAATACAATTCTTTTTTAATTATCTTTAAGGTTAAAATATTAAATCTTATATTTATTTAAAAAATAGAAGTAATAACTTATCTTTCTAGACCCTAGGTAGGATTTCAAATATACAGTGTATTTATTTACCATCCTCCCATCTCTCTTTCATCATTCTGAATATAGTCTTCTCTGATATTATCAGGTAGCGAGTGATGGATTTTTATACCTCAGAAAATTTATATTTCTTCTCTGAAACAGCATGAAGTTTATCTTGGAGCAGAAATTCAGGGTCTATTATCTCTTTGATAAAGCCTTCCTTGATCTACTTAAAGTTACTATTCCCAGTTTGTGTCCTGAGGTTAAGATCTGCAAACCAAAAAGAAAAAATATTTCAGTGAAATGATTTCTCCTTCCCTTCTCACTGCTTATAAATTTTCTTGTGGTATTAGTATTGATTATCACATCAGTAATACTCAATATTTCACCTGAGTATCATTCACAGTTTGATTGCCAGTATTGGCATGCACAAAGATATTATAGAACAGAATGGATTTTCTTTCATCTTTAGATTTACTTAATGAGTATGATTTCTCAACAATTTGAACTTCAAAGATTTTATGGGTGAAAACTTACACTCTAATGATCTATCTAGCCACTACAGAAAGTCATTTCTAGCAGCATTTTCAGGATGTTACCATAACACTTAACTAATTTTGATTTTATAGTAGATGAAAAAAAAAATTAACTATTTTTTTCTATAGGAAAGACATTACAGTGGGATCTTGATTATTATATCAAAATTTTATGTATAAAACCTAAGTGGAGCTTTACAGAGATCTTGTGGCTTTTTTTCCATCTAGGAAGTTAATGGAGATAACAATGAAGTCATTTTTCTTCGTGTTTTACAGACTTAAAATATATTTCCAGCACTTCTTCACATTCCACTGGGTATTGTGTTTCTAGATGGATTTTTCTTCAGTGATGACATTTTACAGACATAAGGATCTCTTGAAAGCCAAATAAGATTTGCACTTCAAACTCACAGAAATGTAGGATTATCATCTCTAGTCCTAATCAAGAGCTAGCAAGGAGGCATTTAAACTAATAATTCCTTGATAAATAAGTGGCAATAGTTCATATATCAGTTCTAATATATGAAGTATATATATGTGATAAATGGGCAGCAGATCCTTCTATTCTCCAACAGCATGTAATTACTAATATACTTCTATTCCATATGTATTAGTAAGATATATATTAGTAATTTCTTGTAGATCAGCTGATTACCAGGACTGTTATCAACAATTTTTATCTTTAATTAGATTGGAAAATGGATCTACTTTCTTATTATGAACAGATGGTTACAAATGTCACATCTGAAATATGAGCAGGTTAAACGGTGGTAGTGAAAAATCTTTCAAGAAAATAGCCAGAACAAATATTCATATTTAGCTACGGGAATGTTTTGAATCTGCTCATATAATGATACAAGATTTTTAAAATCTAGACTTTAATCAGTGAGAGTACAATATTTTTATTTTTTAAATAGGGACTAGCTGCTGTCTCTGGAAATCTTTGTCATCATTGTGATTAGTTGTTAGCTCGATGAAATGGCAACAAAAAGACCTGGAAGCTGATCCACAGTATGGGTAGTTATAAGCTTGATTCTAAACAATTTAGTCAGTGCATAGAACAAAGAATAAAATTAAGCTGTATTTGTGCTTATGTTTGTGTGATGAAAAAAACAACAAACAAACAAACAACTCATTCTGACTAAAATAACAAAAGGCAGAACCTTCGTTCCTTAATGTGGAAATAAATATGTGTAAAATCATAGAATAAATCACATTGACTGTGGTCAATACCTGCAGCCATCACTTATTATCACTGTTTTGTTCTTGTCTTACAGTTTTATGAGTTAGAAAGGGAGAGATTGCAGCACACTGTTATGTGCTTTTGCAATTTCATCTTGAGTACTGTGTGCAGTTTCAAGCACCACACTATAAGAAAGATATCAAATTTTTAGAGTGTCCAATAGAGGACAGCAGCAATGTTTCAGGGTGTAGAAGGAACTGAGAAGTAAGTGAGAAGTATCTGAGCTCATTTGCTTTGTTCGGATCAAGAAAGCAGAAAGGTGATCTAACCATCACATTCTGCAACTGTGACCAACAATAGGATCAAAAAAAAAAAAAAAAAGGCATAAAACTGATATAATAGAGGACTAGGCTAGGAAAAGACTTTTCACTGAGATCATGATCAGGCCCTAGAACAGGCTTTTCAGGAAAGTGGTCATGACTGCAATCCTTCTGAATTTCAGGAAGCATTTGGACAATGCTTTCAGACGTGATTTAGTTTTTAGGTAGTCCCATGTGGAGCCAGGATTTGGACTTGAATATCCTTATGGTCCCTTCTAACTTAGGATATTCTTTGACTCTATGGTTCTATACAATATGATAAACTGTCTTCTGAGAAATTGACATCAAAGGAATAATAAAGAATTATACAGTTCTCTTTCAGTTTTTGTCACTGGTTCACATACAAAGACACATTTGACAATTATCTGCACTTAATTTAGATTCCCTTGAAACCTGTGGAATTTCTCCATAGTCTTCTGAGTTTTTGAAAGAAAGTTTATTAAGTCTGTCTTTGATATCTATAATATTCATCATGTTGTTTCTCAGGACTGACATTTTTATTTTTCCCTCCTTACTTTTGAAACCAAGGGAAATGCCTACTGTTAAATGCAGTTTCATATGGGTAATGCTGTCCAGAATCTTATAATTGGCATTTTACAGTGTTTTGTGTTGGACTTCTTGTATTTGTGTTCAGTAATTAAAACTGAAGACAATATGATGGGCTCTATTATTTGTATAGACTGGCAGGCATGAATATACAATGCAAAATCTAAGAACAATAAAATAAAATGTAAAATTATAGTCTATCAAGAGTATGTTACTTACAATCAATGTGAACTTCACAAGAAATGCAGAATAATCTCCGTTTTGGTGCCTGGAGCATCTACTTACTCTCCTTCACTGACCCTGGTGCCTGCAGAAATGTTTCTCTCCCTTTTGTCCCACTCTTCTCTCACAGCTTCCGTGTATCATTTTTAACTCTTCCTTAAACATGCTGTCACCAAGGCAGAACTATCATCTCTTATTGGCTCAACTTTAGCCAGAGAGGGTCCCTTTTCAAGCTAAGTGGAACTGGCTGTTATTTACAAGGGGCAACTTCTGGTTTCTTCTCACACAGGCCAACCCTTCAGTTTGTCCTCCCTCTTACCACTACCAAAATCTTACCACATAGACCAAATTCAACAATTGATAATTTATTGAGCTAAAAGGAAACAGAAGGAAATAGAAGACTGCTACTTTCAGTAAGAATATGGGCCATATACCTGAATGGAAAATTGCACACAAGTTTTTCTCCGTCTTTGATTTGAAGTGTTTAAGAGTGAACAATTCATTTTTGGTTGTTCTTAATAAACGAGTGGAAACAGATGACCTTAAATGCTTTAGAAAAGAGAGTCCTCTGTGGGAACAGTTGACTGGATACATCAGACTGTTTGAATGTCTTGCCTGTCACACTTCAGGATAAAAATTTTGCATCCAAAGACTGTAAATATTTATGTTTGATATAAAATGACATAAGAAGGGCATATAAGGCCTTTGACAGGAAATATTACCCTAAATATTGCCAGAACCTGCACTGTATTATAGGTGCCAGAAGTAGAAAAGAAAAAAAAAACCACCACAAAAATGACACCACAAAATGCCTCAGTTTTGAAAGAAGGAGTGGGATGGGATTTTGGATTTTTTTTTCTTCTCCAGTGCCAGTACACAACAGAACTTTTAGGTGAGCAGCAGATCACTAGTTAGCAGCTCATAGAAATTAATAAACTAAACAGAATAAGGAACTCTTATGAGTAGTGTGGCATGGCCACCTCTACACAGCATAGCACTTAACTATAGATAATATCCAGACCTTATGTGGGGCATTACTGACCACTAGAACTGTTTGTTATATATCTCAGTTTGTACCTGTTAACTAAGAAATGGCTTCCTTTCCAGCTGAGTAACAGCAGACTTTTAATTTATTCTTTTCATTACTCTTGTCCTTTTTTTCACAAATTACATTTTCCTCTTTCATTTTCCTCTTCCACTATTTGTAACACAGTTCCTCTAGATAGATTCCTCATGCATTTTCTCATCTTACTAGAAAGAAACCTTGGTTTTCATTTTCTTGTACATCAAGTGTTTGTATTTAAAACACTAGCATAGAGTAACAATGAATTATAACAAGCTGTCTTTGCCAAAGGATATGATTTGTTCAGCTAAGAAATAAGAATAAAGACAATGAAAAGAGCTATAAATGCATAAGCAAGTCATGTGTATAGTCTCTTGAGATTGCTAAGAAGAAACCCACTCACTATCCTGCACTATGCTTTGCAATAACCAAATGCTTAGGGATGCATCATGTTCCAAAAGTCAGAAAAGTCACTTCCATTTAATAAATAATGACATGAGCTGTAGCTTTTTATGGTATGTAGCATACTCTCTGTCAAAATATGCCTCTATCTCTCCTTCTTTGCTCTTTATCATTCCGGACTCATCGTGAAGATATTAGATCCTGATTTGGTCCCATTTCTAATAGCTTTCCTTCCTGATGTATGACAGTAGTGCCTTATTAAGACTGCGTGTGTATACCAAATTTCTCCCATGAAAATCGATTCTCAGTAGCAGAGAAGCTCCAATTTAACAGGTATTCTGTTCAGCAGTAAGAACATGAAGGACTCCCCTTTCTCTAGGAATAATCTCTAATTATTCTATATCTTGAACTACTATTGTTTTGTTCCGTGTCTCTCCGAACATTAGACCTTAGGAGCAATTCAGAATTTCATTGGAATCCTGATTCAAATTAGTCCATAAATGCAAAATAATGAAACAATATAAAAGGCTTATGAAAACAACCAACATCCCGCAGTGTTACTGATTTCCACACACTTAAATCTCAAAACTGAAATTTCTTTTTCTTGTTATTCCAGAGTATAACTTGTTAGAGCATGTATCGTGTTCAGACAAAATATATTCAGATATTCAGTCTTTTGTCATGTGAAAAGGGCAAAGAAGATTGGTAGAAAATAAACTCTTTTCATTCCAATTTGTTCTCATATCAGAGGGGCTGAGCAATTCAGCTCTATAAATCTATTCACGTTCAATATGTGAACTATCATGATTATGGATTCACAAATAGTGTGCTGCCCAATTTGTTTAATCACAGTTGAACAGGCTCCCACAACCACTCTTTGGCTGCACCCAGTAAGAACATTCATGGCTAGATTTGTGAACAGTGTAGTTTATTAAAGCAACAGACTGCAGATTCTTCTGCTCTGCTGGTGATAAGTACACTGCAAAGAACGTGAAGTTAACTAAGAACATGAATATACAGCCAACCACAATCACGTTAAACGCTCTAGAGGTTTCTGAGTTTCCCAGGAGAAGCACTCTGTGCAAACTGAGCAGACTGTGCAAATCTTATCTGACAGATGTCCCTAGGCAGAGTGGAAGATCTTGTTGACTGATCCCAGAAGCCAGCACTGTTCTCTTGACTGGTCTGCAATGGTATCTTTCCCTCTTCTTACTCCTCTCTCCCTGCTGCTCTTATTCAGCATTACTCCCCTCCCCTTAAATATGCTGTTGCAGAGGTACAACAAACTCCTACCTAAAACGAGACAGTTGCTGGATTCTTCTCACAGAAGCCACTCTTGCAGCCCCTCTGCTACCATAGCCTTTACATACACGACCAATATAATGATGTACTGACCAAGACTCAGAATTTTGTTTTATGAGTTGAATCTAAATACTTTTTACATAACACTCCCACTCAGTAGAAAGGATTTCAGCTTTAATTTTTTTTTCTGTGAGATATAACTGAAGTTGTAATCATAGTTATAATCACTGTAGATTGTAAGGGAAACTACTTGCAGTGATGATTTCAGTAACATCAAATTGATTATTCTTGTATACATAAAAGAATTATATAAAATAAAATATTAAAATATAAAAGAAAACACAGGCTTGAATGTTTCTAGGTTTCAGGAATGAGTCTACATTTTGCAAAGATTATATTCCCCTTGGCTATATTTTAGTGTTTGCTAATCATTAATTATTTATATTTGCTAGCAGCTCTGAATTCATCTCTAACTTAATAGGTGAGGTTTCACAATGTCTTTAAATTATTATGGAATTTAATATTTTTTATGGAAAATATGAATGAGAAACAATTCTATTGCACCTCTACTCCGGGTAAATGTTGGGAGAGGGAAAAAGATTATAATACACATTATAAGCAAATTCAATCATTGCAGATTTAATGAAAGATGCACTATACTGAACCACAGTGGTTCATTAATGAATTAAAAAAAAAAAAAGCAAAAAGAAAAAAAAGCAAAAAAACTCCATATCTTTTTCTATTAGGGAAATAACAAGATAACAAGAGTGAGACAGCCAGTAATTCTGCAGCCTTGAAAAGTGTAGAGGAATAAAATCATTTTCTTTTACTTCAGTCATATGTACAAAATAATGGCATTTAACAATATTTTATTAATCTATGTCATATCCACTTCTAAAAGTGATAAACACATTGATTGTTTTCAGGATCAAGCATAAACCCGTAATAAAACAGGAGAGAATTGCATAGATCAAAAAGAACAAATACCTCAGCTTGTATTCCAATAATGTATTGTTGAAAAAAAATATATAACTTTTTTGTCCATGGATCTGCTTTCTTGAACAGAACAAGCAGTACAGTATAGATATGAGAGAAGGGCTGGATTTTTTCTATCTACTGTGATTCATGTGTTTGTTCTTTATTTTCCAAGGCAAAATGTAAAACAAACGAACCATTCTCCAGATGAAGAGCTGAAATTGCTGTTGTGCTCTATGCTTTAGCTGGCTGTTTCTGTAACAAGTGTTAGGTAAGTCCATAGAAAGTCCACTGAAAATAATTTTTTAGGATATTAGACAAATCTGTTGAAAATTATGCCAGACAAAGTGCATGGCATAGAATCAATATGTAATTAAAATGTTGTCAATTAATGGAAACAAACTGCATGCATCAAGAGCAAGTAATAGATACTTTGAGAAACAACAGTAAGAACTGAAAAAGTAATTAGTAATTTCTGCAAGAAAAGTAATTAGTAATTTCTGCAAGATACCAACAGAGATATTTAATCTCTTTATTTGTTCATAATATTTCTAGCCTAAATATTCTCAGATATAACTAATATATCATCTTTACTTAAGGTACAGTACTAATAAAAATAAAAACAACTAATAAATCTAAAATGGTAACAAGACCCCCCCCACAAAAAAATAGGTAAAAATATTCAATTTAGTTAGCTTTCAAAACAGCAGCATATGAAACCATGGTATAATAACAGATTCTGCTGAATTCCATCCATTTAGTTGTGATTAAAAATTTTAAGTCAAACATTTATGATTTATTTATTTATTTTTGAAAGCATGTTGAAAGTTTTTTTTTAAATATGTTGAAAAATTTGGAACTCATATCGGCATGGTAGTTCCTATAATGACTGTTACATAATGTACTGTCGTGTATGTAATGGTATTTTATATCCAAACTTTCTTCCCTTCTCCTCACACTTTCTGCTTTCCTAGTCTTTTTCTTCTTGAATTCTGTTATGCACAGTGTATCAGATCAGCTGAAGAGCTGAAAGGTTGCTCCATACACAGTAATTTATAGTCTACTACTGAATATACTCTCAGGGTAGAGAGACATGTTCTTAACGGCAGCAAAGTGTTCCGGACCTGAAGCCAGTCTCACGTCACTTTTAAATCAGCAGGAGTTAGGTATTTAAAAGAGTAAGTTGCTTTCAAGCATGCCTTTATTTTCATAATTTTACTGACTTTATTATATTGTATTATATTATAATATATTAATTATAAAAAGCTAATTGCTTTTTATAACCATTCAATCAAAATATTGAGGATTGTCACCAGTTCATGAGGCACACATGTTGACAGATGATGCTTGATTCCTGGTCGATGACAGATTGGCCCTGAGCCAGCAGTGTGCCCTGGTGGCCAAGAAGAAGGCCAATGGGATCCTGGGGTGCATTAAAAAAAGTGTGGCCAACAGGTCAAGGGAAGTGATCCTCCTCCTCTATTCTGCCCTACTGACACCTCAGCTGGAGTACTGTGTCCAATTTTGGGCTCCCCGTTACAAAAAAAGAGACAAGGATCTCCTGGAAACGGTCCAGCAGAGGGCTAAAAAGATGATAAAGGTCCTGGAACACCTCTCTTATGAAAAAAGGCTGAGAGAGCTGAGTCTGTTCAGCCCTGAGAAAAGAAGACTCAGAGGCAATGTGATCCATGTCTATAAATATGTAAGGTGCAGGAGGCAAAGGGACTGGGCTGGACTCTTCTCAGCAGTGTGTGATGATTGGACAAGGGGAAACGGCCACAAAGTGATGCATAGGAAGTTCCATAAAAATGTGTGTGGGAACTTCTTCCCAGTGCAGTGATGGAGCACTGGCACAGCTGCACAGAGAGGTGGTGGAGTCACCTTCTCTGGAGACATTCCAGACCCGCCTGGATGCCTACCTGTGCAACCTGGGCTAGGGATCTGCTTTGGCAGGGGGTTGGACTCCATGATCTCTAGGGTTCCCTTTCAAACTCTACAATTCCATGATTCTGTGATGAAATGAAGGGTCAGTTGCTGGCTGATGTTAAGAGAAGTGGTATAATTCATAAGCATCTATCCAACAGTACTAACAAAACACAGGTCATAGCTGCCTTTAGTCACTGATTTTGAAAGCTTAACAAAAATACTCTGTTAACAAGGTGACCATCATAGGTATGGCTGATTCTACTACACAACTCTCCATGGCAAACAACCAGGGCATTTCAAGTAATAGTTGGTCACTTTTTACCTTCCTTTTTATCTTCCTCAACAATGATTAAGATATCTCACAGAGCTCATAGGTTCATAGGTTCGTTAGGTTGGAAAGGACCTACAAGATATTCTAGTCCAACCATCCTCCTATCACCATTCCTACCCACTGAACTATTAAGCTCATTTTGTAGGTGAATCTTCTCTCATTTCCTCTGTTGGACTCTGCACAAAAAAAAAAATGAACAGAATTTTGCTGGGAACAGATCTACATTTCTGCAAAAAATGGTGAACTATGGCAGTGTATTTCACTGAAATATTTTTGCTTCAGTATTTTTAAAGCTACAGTGTTCTTATAAACCAAATAACATCAAGAAATGCTTATGAAGATTATAAGCATTGGACAAGAAGGTTTCATGTGCTGATTTACAACGGTAAATGGCAGTCCTCTTCGCTTATTTCTCCCCTTACTTCCCTTATTCTCTGCTAAAATATCAAAGAATGAGATATTTCACATTTGCCATCTTTAACAGGAAACTCTTATTGCCATCTCTTTCATATTATCTTTTTTATTTTTTGCCATTCTTAACTTCAAGCTTAGGTACTTGCCTAGTATTTTAACCTCTCAAGCCAACCTTGAAGGAAAAGACTTTCTGTGCCTCCTCTTGTGCCTCTTCCTTATGTTTATAGAAATTACTTCCTACAACTTTTCCAGCAATTTTTTTTTCTCAAGGCTTTATGATGAGCCTTGAAAAGGAAAAGCTGCATCACACGATGCTCTACATTTTCATAAAAACATCACCAGTGCATCAACTTCCATTGGTAATATTTTGTCTCTTGACATCTGTCCTTCCACATATGTTATCAGATTGACATCTGGTCCAATTTCTTATAGACTGTAGAAGTTGTGAGCTATAGCACGCCCCGCAATCTTTAGTCTCCAAAAAGAAGTAATAAATAATAATATGGAAAAATCTATGATCATATTATTTAATTTGCAGATAAACCTACAGATGCTCTGAAGATGTGGAGTCTTAATTTGATAAAAAATCAGAATATTTGGAATACATTTAGCATACACATCCGTTTGAAGGTGAATACTCTCTTAGGAACAGTAACAATATAACAAATAGTAAATTTATTTATTTATTTATTTATTTATTTATTATTTTCTGTTGGCTCCTATGATCAATAAATAAACCTGAGTCACGAATCAGATGAGTCTCTGGAAAATCTAAAGAGATCTTAAGACATATGAGAAAAAAAATCTGTATAAAATGCAATATTGATTCCTTATAACAATGATAAAGTTGATTCATCTGAACTTGTAAAAGTAACTGAAGTAAAATTCAGTAATAACATATTCTGTCTGATTTCCATGTGTGTTAACTGTACTTAGAAGAATGCATGATTATAAACAGAAAAGACTGTACAGCTCAGAGTCTCAGGAGCAGTATCTTTAAAAGTAGTGATGGTTTAAGAATGTATCTCTCTTGTACAAGAACACTTACACTTCCTGTTAAGTTCATGTGGGAACACAGCATTATCTAATCAAATAAAATCAATCCTAGCAGTTAATGCAGCAAGAGTAAGCAATATTTTCTGTTTATTTTTTATTGGATATTTCTGGATATTCTATGTGGAAGTAAAATCTTTCCCAGAGGCTAAAAAAAAAATAATAAAAAAATTAAAAAACATTACACAAAAACAAGTTTATAGTATGTTTTAACATTTTGCTTTCAAATGCCAGTGTACACTGGTAGGAAGTAATTATTTCTGCATTTTTGTCTCCTAAGAATGAACAGTTGGTGGCATTGATTATGCAGAAAATTTCACATTTTTTACCTGTGAAAAGATCTAGAGTCTTTTCAGAAGCAGCCTTGATGGATTGAACAAGAAATGTGTACACTATAATTTTTCACAGCATTATAATAACATGAGTATTTTTTTAAATGTCACAGTTTAAATTTCATGGGGTGTAAAATCTATTTTTGAAATGAAATCTGAAGTTCTTTTCCAAATAAGAAGTCTAATCTTACAGTCAAAAACACTTTATGTTTCCTGACATTATTAACCTTGGAGGGCTGCTTGCAAGATGATAACTGTATCTGACATATTAAAACTGAATTTACTTATAGATAATTATACTGAATATTTAAAACAGATAAGAACCCAAGAAAAATATTAATGTGCTCATTTAGCAGTATTTGCATTTACTAATAATAAACCTAACTGCCCTTCATTTTAACGTCAGTGTTAACACAAATGCTAACAGATTACTTCTGAAGAAAACTATTTTTGGACTAATCATGGTGCTTAATGTCAAAAAAGAAAACACTTCACAGTAATTTCAGAAAAGTTCATTCTTAAATACACTCATTATTTAGTATATCATAGAAGTCAGCTTTTCTTTTGCAAAGAAAAGGAAAACAAAATGTTTTATCACTTTCTAAGCAGTGTTAATATCTCTCATATTAATGCATCAATACATAATCAGTATTTCCTAACTGTGATGCATAAAAACATTCTGTTTTTTTACAGTCATGTTTGTGGAAATCTTCAACTTCCAGTTTCTAAAATCCAGACAAGAAAAGAAGTAATGTTAAACTCGTAAAGCACTCATAAAAATAAATTATATATAAAAATTAAAGCACTGCCTCTCTGGAGGCTACCAAGTTTTGATAAGAAAATAAAATTATTTTACTTTCTCTTCATTTTTTTGTTTTCAAACAACAGCATTGCTGCATTCTCATTTTAATAATCTGTCATAGAAGCAGAGAAGTAAGATAGACAGATGCATGGAAATAATGACTATTTTCTATGTCAGCACAGCATTCTTCCTTCATGTATAGGAACCAGTAAACACTTTGATCTCATGTCTTTAAGTGTTTTAATAAACTGGGAGGTAGCCATATATTCAAGAATAGGACAACTTGAAAAAGTACTGATGATACTCATTTGTTCGCAGGGTTTGTTTTTTATCACGTATTATTGGAAAGTTATTGACTTTTCTTATGGTCATCAATAAAATTTACTTCCAGTTTCAGAGACCAGACACTTAATTGGAAAGGAATTACAAGATGGATAGCTTAGAAAGTAGGCTGGAATTTAAAATTATGGATTTTGTTTCCAAATTCATCATTCCTCTGTCGCTACTCACAGATTTGATCATGATCTCATCTCTAGTAAATGTCATAAGAGTTCCAAGAATTGGAATTTTTGGCTGAGAGAATTGTCTTCTTACTCGTGAGTCTTCTGGCTGTTTACTGTTTCTTATTGGTGACATATCTAGAAGAGGATTGTCCAGGATAAAGTTGCACCCAAGTCAGTATGTTGAAAGCAGTGTAAACATTTAAAAAAGCTGCTACGACTGAATAGTTAGCAACTCAGGTGCATCTCTTACCTTGGGTTAATGGGGTTAATTCCTACAACATGATGCTAATCTTCAGTAAAATCTTTTTTCCTCTTACGCTAAGGGCAGATACCACATGTTATATAGCCAGTGCCATTTCCATGAACTGTTAGGACAGGAAGAACAAAACAACCTATGGAGTCTACATCACAGCAGAGGATTTTCTGCCTATCTCTAAAGCCACGCAAGTAGGTATGTAGTGACCTGAAGGCTGAACATTGAAAGAGATGTTTAGTCCTGCTACCCCAGCTATCTTGTGATTTCATACATGAGGTGAGTTGCGAAAAGTTATTCTGCAACTATAACTTAAGAATTTCTTTTATGATGAAGTTGAATGACAGGTTCCAGGTGCTGAAGGAAAAGCAAAAAACAAAAACAAAAAGAAAAGAAAAAGTGGAAAAAAAATAAAAAGAAGACAAAGCATGTTCAATAACATCCCAATGAAGTTCATGTGCTTTCATGCACTTCAGCGTGGCTGAACTCCCACTGACCCTGATTTATAGAACAGGTATATGGCTGAGTATGAAAAGAGGCAAGCAGAAGAAAGTAACAAGATCCTTTAACCTTTTAGATGTTCATTTTGAGAGAAAGGGAAAGGTAATCCAATGAATAAACAAAAAATATGCTCCTTGGATTAGTACTATCATGATAAGATGTAACTTATTTTCGTCATTTGGTATGCTGCTCTCAAAATTCCCGTGTGTTATAGGTAAGTCCACACATACACATCTACAAAAAACTTATTTTCACCTGGAGTACTGTGTCCAGATGTTGAGTCCTCAGTACAGGAGAGACACAGATCTGTCAGAGCGCACCCAGAGGAGGGCCACATAAACGATTCATGAGGACAGGCTAAAAGAGCTGGGGATGTCTAGCCTGGAGAAGATTTTTACAATGAAGGTGATGTAGAACTGGTACAGGTTGCCCAGACAGATAGGGGATGACCCGTCTTCCAAATGTAATGCCTCCTGTTTTATTATGATGGCCCATAACATCAGAGGTGGACACTGGTGGTATGGCTGTAGTGGCTAAAGCTTCCCAGCAACATACTTTTAGATGTTCTTGCTGTGTGATAAATGGCAGCAGGGGGCCAGTGTGACAGAATGGCATTTGACATGTAAGTGCATATGAAGGTGAGGAATTTAATTCCTCCATACAGAAAAAAATCACTAAAACTGACATTCATTGATACTTGCTGAATGTTTATGGAGAACAAAAAGTGAATGTGAACACAGTGGGGTTGGGGTGGTATGTTTCAGAAATGGTGGTAGTGGGTCACATTTGTTGGTGCAGATACTTATGAGGTCAGGATGCAAGACCATGTCCATTGCTGGCAAAAAAGCATAGCTAATGATGGTGACTATATTTAGTGTTTTGTAGCTGACAACTTTCCTTATCAAATAGTGTTCTTGTACTCTTTGTAGCTGTTGTTTCCAGGGAAATAAATATTAGGCATTACTTTTGGAGAGGCCTATATGTGGCCCAAGATAATTTCTATTCAATAAATGAAGCCCAGACAAGACAAAAGGTTGGATACCCATGGTTTACATGCTCACTTGTACCAGCTTGAGTTTCTGGTATCTTCATACATCTATGTCTAGGACAGTTCAGAACAGCTATAGGCTTCAGAAAAGTTGTATTTATGTATGCTAACCAGAAACTCTCTTTCTGGGAGAAAGATACACTTCTGGGTAATTGAAGGGGTTTAGTTTAAATACGCCTTAGGAATGAATCACCCTTAGGAAATATATATCTTTCTCATTTGGCTAACATGAGTTTCTAGGCTGACTATCTCAGATTTAAGCATCCAATTTGCAGACACTTAAATGAGGGCAGATGAAGCCAAGCCCATTTGTCTATGACTTTAACTGGCACTGTGAATTGCTGCAACAGAAGCACTTAAGAGCATTACTAAAGAACATTCCTACTATTAAGAATCTCAGAGACAATGGTAGTATGCATTAAAGACTTTAAATAAATAAATAAATACTTTCACACGGACAAACACAATTTGTTCAATATCCTTTTAGTTTTCTTATTTAAATCTAAGTTTCAAAGGCTATTATATGCGTGGACACAGGACATTATTTTCAAATGCTACATAAGGTAAGAAAAGACAGCAAGGCATAGGATATGGCATAGCATCTACCTAAATGCTTCAAAACCTGAAAAAAAAAGGAAAGATATTGCAATTGTGATACAAAAAATGTAGTGCAGCTTGCCACAGGATATCTGTAAAGTACAGTAAGCAAAAATGTTTGAAGATGTCAGATCAAGGAAAGTAAAATCCAATTTTTTGGAAGCATTTTCAAATTACAGTGCTGTCTCACTTTCATGAATATAAAGCTGAGACTTCCTCCGGTTTCTATATCACTTCACGCAGATTTTCTACAAAATGCTTGTGAGACATAAAAGCTTTCAGAGACCAGTCCTATCACAGGAACTCCAACTGAGATTCCATGCAGGGTAAAAACAAGTATTCATCTGGGCAGCACTGACTTTTATCATATTTATTATCTGTTGTCTTTTCTGCTGCAATCAATAAGGTGGATGTCTATGCAAATGAAACATTTTCAGTTCTGAGTTGAGATGCATGTCTCACAGGAGGCCACTGTACAAGCTTTACCCATCTAATACAGCCTGCAGCATTTTGTGGTTCAAATGTAAGGCATCTCTAAAACTCCTATTTTCCCAGACCATACTGATGAATAAAGTAAAATGAAAGCAACTCCTACTTAGCCATAGCACAGAAAAAGGTTTGAGTTTAATCTCAAGATCAACAAATTATTTCTAACACAGTGTAAAAATGATCACTAAATCTGTAATTGCTCTTTTTCATGTATCTGATGGAAGTAAAAAGGGAAACATAGGGAGATAAGTACTGCAAAGGAAGCAGAAAAATTGAAAATCAAAACAGATTTTTTTAAGTCTTCAGAGAGAATGTTTTGTGGAAAAGAGAAAGAAAATATTTCTTAACTTATCTTCGATAGGATGTGGCTCCATTTCATCTCTTATGAAGAGTTAGAATAACTTCTTTTGTATTTTCTATGGCCAACCTGTGATGAGAGCTCTTGCTTTAATTAGACGTATTTTATATTTAAATCCTAGAGTTGTACTGTTTCATACCATGTTTCTGAATACCACTGACCGGTACAAGTATTGACATTGTGGGTTAAAACATTTTACAATGTTATTTGGTGAGCACAAAAGATCCAACAAAAGCCATTAACTTGCCAAATAATCAAACAGAGCTAGATTCTTCACAGGCTTACTCAGTTCCAGTGAATTCATACTATATCACTTGAAGATACAATCAGAACATTTCAAGGTGGGACTTTTCCATTATTCCTCCTTGTCATCTGATTACTAGGTTAACTGTTGAAAACTGCAAGACTTGAATACAATTTTAGGTCTCAGAATTAAGCTTTTTTACTAAATTCAGGTGTTTTAAAGTACGTAAAATAGAAAACAAGATAATTATTATCCTATATACTCTGGAAGAATGTGTTAAGCTCTAATAAAGCTGGAATTATTTGTATTTTTGAAATCACATCCTCAGTCACTTAAAATAAATAATTTAATTTTGTACTATCTAGAAGTCTCCCTCCCCTGGGAGGGAGTCAGATCAGGTCGTGGTTGGTCAGACCAAGCATGCAGCTCCTGTGTTTCATATCTCTTTACACCGAAAGAAAGCCATAGTCTGTTGCTATGTGGTTTTTTTCTTTCGAACCTGGCAAAATGAGACTATGAGATCTGATGCAGTCTCTAAAAGCTCCTGTAGTATTTGTCAACGTCACCATTTATAATAATTAATGTCAATAATAACAGATAATAGTTGATGCTAGGAAGATTTCTATGTATATAAGAACTCAGTAAAATATTACAGCCCATTCTCATAACTTCTAATAATTCATAGAATGTTTTGGGTTGGAAGGGACACTGAAGTTCCTAGTTCTAACCTTCCTTCTGTGGGCAGGGCTACCAACCACTAGATCAATTTCCCTGGGTAGGCTGTTCCAGCACCTCACCACCCTCAGAGTGAAAAATTTTCTTCTGACATCTCATCTAATTCTTCCCTTCCTTAGTTTAAAAGCGCTCTCTATCACTGTCATGCACCGTAAAAAGTCTGTCTCTGTTCTAAATACAAGTCTAATAATAAGGTACTAAAGATAATAATAACCAAGAGGATATTTCTAAAGTACACACTTAAAGAAATCCTATAAATATTTTTGCTGAAACTTAAAATAAAACTCATTTTAAACTCCTAAGTTTTGGACATAATGCCTAAGAATATTTGTGTGCCCTGAAGTCTGCAGCAGATGCTTAAAAAGTAATGAATATAAGTATCAAGAATTTAAGATCCCCCTTACCACTATTAATATATTTTACACAGCAATTAAGGAAAATTAGCTGTCACTTGAATACTTTTATAAAGCACCATTTTAGCTACCAAACTCAAGAATACACAGCCATCACATATATGTAGCTCTTGTAATTTGTATTTTGCAGTCACATCTTTTGAAGGATTCTCTCCAATACTGCAACTTCATTTAAGCATTTTTCTATTTTCTTGAATAAAGCTCAGAATTGAGAATAAATACATTGAAATTCTTGCTTTATCTGGCTGCCAAAAATGCAGAAAGACTCGTGATTCTTATAAGAGAATGCTGCTTTTCATGGTGATGATGAAGATCATTTGAATGCTTCAGCTAAAAACAGCAAAAATAAAATTGACTTCATTCTTTTCTCAGAGTAGATTCTTATCTGTTTCATAGTGGATTGAACACTGATCGTGTTCTGCTTAAAACAAGTCTTGAGTAGTGTCTAATAATATCCATGTTTTAAAAAGTATATTTAAAAATTTGTACATGTTTCACTTAACTTCTAGCTCTGGAAACATTCCATATTTTCTCCATTGACAGTGAAGTAGAATTTCCATAGCTGATTCAGATTTTACCTGTGCTATTATTTGCAGAGGGATCATGAATCCCAGACAAACAAAAGTTTTCTAAACTCAGATAGGCCAAATCTGTGACGCAGAGAGCATAGGCAATTGTATTAAAGATTTAGTCTGGATAGTTTTTCCAAAAATAAAAAATAAAAAAATAGGTATTTTACACAAAGACTAATTAAAAGTTTTTTTAAATATCCCCTAAATTCTATGTGAACGTTAAGTGTATTTTTTTCATTGATGTCTGGTGTTTTTAAAGAGTGAAAACAATAAAAACAAAAAACAAACAAACATAAAAGGCCAGTTAAGAACAAATTCTAACAAAAGGAGCATGTCCTTTGTCTAGCCCAGATTCTGTATTCCAATTTCTGTTCCTATATTTCATCCATTAGTTCTTTAACTAAAAACAGGACCTTATAGGAGCAATAACAAAGTAGGAATTTTTTTTCACCTTTCTCAGCAGAAAAAATCTCATCCGACTACAGGCCCACAGCCTTTATTGCATTCTTTCTCAGTAGTCCACAGCCCATGTTCTGTTTCTGCCTCTGCAGTGTCTTTCACCAAGAACAGGGAGAAAACAGTCCCATGTCATTACTGCAACACTTTAGAAGTTTCATAATTCTTTCTTCAGGATGTAAGACTCATACCAGTTCCTATGCAGTTTTTAGAACAGTATTTTTCTCTTGGCTATTCTGAAAGACTTCACTGTCCTATTCCCATCTCTTCTCAATTAATCCACACATACATACAGCTTTTGTATTTTAGCACTGAAAATAACTGCAAAAAGCTATCTTCAAAAAAGCTCACCATTTTTCATTCTTAGTATAACATTTATTTTTTCTAACAACTTTAAATAAACGTTATTTTTCTTTGTGATATAAAAAACACAATGTAAATACACAAACTACTTGTATTATTACAGCTCATGAACGGTCCTAGGGCTTGGACTATAGGCAACTTTCAGCTCATGTCTACCCTCAAATTCATGTAATATCTACAACATGAAACTGCAAGCCCACAGTCCACTGTGAGAGGCTGAGGAGACAAGGAATAGAGCAATGTGAGCACACATTTCCCTTAAATGGAAATCAAGGACTATTTCTACTTCCAATTTAGACACCTAGTCAGCTAAATTGTCAATAATGAGTAGACATTCACTCAATGTAACTGTTCTGTTCAGCAGAGCAGCAATGCACAATACATCCGAAAACTTACCAACCAAGCAATCAAACATACAAAAATCTAAATTTGGCTTTAATAGACAACTCTTCCTGCTTGAAGAATGACCAGGAACAAAATACATTTCAGAATTTAAATACAGTGAGAAAAAATAAATTAGCAGAACTCTCTGCAGTCACTCAGATTTCAAACCAGATAAACTAGATCCACAGGATTTTGGGTGCTTAATTTGAAATAAATCACATACATCTAATTTACTTTCATAATCTAAATTTAGAGCTGATAATAGCATTTCGGTATAACACAAATGGAGACAGAATTAAACATTGTGCCTAACTGGAATCATAGAAATGAAAACTCAGAAACCATTGCACAGTAATCCAAAGTAAAAGAAGTAAAGAATCTAAATTTAAATAATGGATGACAATATTAATATTTATTTCAATACGAGTAAAAGCAGAACAAGAACTCTATCAATCCTTTCTCTTTAGAGACGATTGTTAATGCCTTTGGCTGATTGTGGAAATTTTTCCTTTTTGGGAAGGCAAGTGCAGTCAGCCAACATGCTGTCATTAACTTATTTGTCCCATGTTTTGACTCATCACCTCTGGAAAGTGCTAATGGCAGAAAGACTGCATTATGTTACCTCAGTGAGGTACGGAATTAAGTTTGATTTTTATTGAAACCTAGAATTCATAATTGGAAAATAAATAGGTGTTTGCTACTTCCATTTTTTTTTCCAAGACAAATTTTCAAGCCACCTACTTACCATTCTCACAAAAGATGATGAGATGGAAATGTAAAATACAATTATTATTTTATTTGTTATCAAGTACAGGAAAGAATCCAGTTATTCCATTACTGTCTATGCAAATATTCAACCAATGAAGACCCCACAATAAATGGACATCACAGGCACCAAGAAATAATGCTGAAAGGCAATCTCTCAGCCTAAGTGGCTCATAAATGAGTTTTAACATTATTATAGACATTATTTGCTCTGTGTGGGTATTTTTCTTTCCATGGATGAATTGAAACCCAGGACTGCAGTGCTTTGTTACTAATTACATTTAAAATATGCTTTAGAAGCTAGAAGTCTTTATTAAGTAAGTTTTTATAAGTCTTCAGCCTTTACAGGGCATAAAAACTATTTGACATTTAAAATGCAACCTTTGTTTTTCTTATTTGAATACATTTCCCTTTTCTTAATTGATATACTTGTAGGCTCTGATACATTTGTCTGGCTTTACAGTACCATTCAAAATAGGAGCATTGGGACTCTGAATCCTGGATTCTATGATAATACAAATAATTAGCAGTATGAAAAGCAGAAAATGAAAAAAGTCTGATTTGGTTATTCCATTTTTCTTAGGAGGGACAAACAAGAGATTTATTTCTTTGTTCATTAGCTGAAGGAACATAATTAGATTGAGATTCAAGAATCTGAAAGGCCATCTACTGGGAATGAAGCATTTAAATCATCACAGAATTTGCTACTTCTATCTCGTGTTGCAAAAAATTCACAATTGGTGGACAAATATGTTCAATTAATGTTACCGGTTAACAGCAACCAGGTAAAATAGAATCAACTGTAATCTGCATAGAAAGAAGGACTATTGAATGAAATCTATACAGAGAGGAATAATGCACTTTTTTTTTTTGTTTATTTTTATGCAATTTGAATAGTGTAAGAAACAATTTTGGATAGTGTTTTGGGGTATTTTAACAATTTTTTTTTCCAGTTGCAAGAGAAGAGTCCTCATCCATTCCACTCACTGTAGTAATTGTTATATAAAGTGATCAGGCTATTAACTAAACAAGAGAAATTCATTATGCGTACATATGTCACTATTTATCCTTGATTCCCAGCAATAGCAATCACACAAATATGTACTGTCCTTGGCTAATGTGACAATACAAAAATCTGATTAGCTTGGACAGCAAGAAATGAGGAAAGGAAAAAAAAAAAAAACAGGATGCCTTTTCAAGGTAACATGCTTGCTGCAGTAGAATTTTAAAGAGTTCTTTGAAGAATGTTGGCACAGCAAGACTGCAGCTATTAATGAAATATAAACTGTATAGAGAACAGAACAGCATAGAAGTTCATTCCAATTCCCATTATAACTCTACTGATTCCATTGCAAGCTTATTAAATAAGCATCCTCCATTTCCATATTCACATAAATGAATTAAAATTTCTATCAGTGTGCTCTAGGAGACAAGAGTGCTTCATCCTTTTCCAAAAGACACCAAAGAACAGGCACAACAAAACTAAAGTAACCTGAATTAAATTAAACTGAATTAAAGAATCACCAGATTTCTCTAATCATAAGGCATGTTTCTTGGAGAGTACACTCTCAAGCATATATCACTGTGTGTCTGTGTGTTGCTTTAATTGCCGGAAGAAACTCTCACACACTCCCTTGTCTCCTTGGGAAAATCTGACAGTATAAATATGCAATGAGTGTTAATTATTCAATGCATTACTGCAAGGCACTTAGGTACCATGATGATAAGCTCAGTGTAAGAGTACAGATGAAAAAATAGTAGAGCAACCCACATTGAAAAGTGTCCAACAAAACTGAAATAAATTGAAAACTGCAGCAGCAGCATGCAAACACTAATATCTTTACCAGAAAAAAATGTTCTTTAACTGATCTAGAAATGCTAATATGCATGTTTCTTTTCTGTTGCTCATATTACCCTTAACATTTTTTCCTTTTCTGTATGTGTGTGTGTGTGTGTGTGTGTGTGTGCGTGTGTGTGTACACTGATTCATGGTGAGGGGAGGAGAGCTTTAAGATTACACAAGGATTTGTGACACTATGGGCTCAAGAAGACACCTACATTATATCCATTAGCTGGTAGTGAAAACACGTTTAATGCTTTAATCTTTTATTAAAAATACTTAACATATAGCTGTATTTTAATAGAGGTTCTATATTGTTGTGTAAAGATACTATAAGAAATTAAACCAGGATCAAATAACATATTGTATGCTAGATCCAGCATAATGCTTTTTGTATATGATAGAAATTGTTCTTTTGCAGAAACATTTTTGCTGCTATTTATCTCCAGGAAAATGGAAACATAAGAAACAAATAAGTTTGACTTTGAGGTTAATGCAGTAGAAGAGATTTAATTCCAATCCATTTTCTTTCTAACCTGAGCTCTATTTTTTTTATAATTATTATTTTCAGCATTGTAACAGTTTAGTGGTATGTGAAACAGAATTGTTTAAGAAGAAATAAGATTTTTAACATGCAGATGCTCCTAAAAACTGATACAGATTTTTCAGAAAATAAGGTAACCTTCCTGTTAAGATAATAGCAAAAATACATTTTAAAGAAATATGTAGTGTACCTCTGCCATCTACTGAAAGAAAAGTATACTGCAGGTCTCCTTGGCCAAAATTTAAATTAAAAAAGATCAGTTATTAGACAATCCTTCCCCATTTAAACCTACTTCTGTGATCAGATCACAATTTATTTCAATACGCACATATTTAAGAAAATTAAAATGATAGCATGAATATATTACAAAAAATTCTAAATATCCATCACTTAAAATGAAGATCAAATGTTCAATTTGCTGTGAATTAAAAAATTTAAAAATAAAAGGATTCAAAACAAAAAAAAAAAAAGAAAAGAAAAGAAAATTCACTTATAATTGTAAAGGGTTTGGCACTGCTGTTAATGTGTGAGTAACCACTGTAAGCATTGTACTTAAAATGTGCAATGTTGCACTTTTTCTTCAGCGCTTGCATACTTCACCTAATATATAAAAATAATGGTAGCTTTAAACCATGACTTAAATCATTAGTACATCCAGCTTCCAGAAAGACTGTGAAAAGATAACTTTAAGTTTTGTGGTTCTCGGGTAGCCCTTGTAGACAAGAAATGCCTGGGCACCACAATGAGGATATTATCTTCCAGGAACTTATAGCAGACAAGACAGCTCTTACTTTGGTTTTGTCATTTTATGCTGCCTTCCAAAATTATCCACGCTTTTCACCTTCAGATACCCTCTTTTTATGCCACACCTTGCATGCACATTGCACACATACACTTTTATGTCCTGTGAATTAGGTGAGATACATACAACACAACTCTTCCTCTGCCGCAGGCACTGAATTCTAAAACGCATTGATCAATGGCATAATGGCACTATACCAGAATATATCCACAGCCACACACCTTATTCTGTGTATAGGAACATTCTGCTTCAGAGGAATGAGGGTAGTACAAAGGTAAGTAGGTCTGTAAGTCCTGAGGTCATCGATTTTTCTCTACCCCTCCTTTTTAGCTAGAGATGTGATTTCCTTGAACTGAAGTATTTTTAATGTGAACTGACTGCAGCAGCACAGAGATTATTTTACCTGTTCAGGCTGGTAATAAGAAACATCACCAGGAAAAAGAGATGGTGTCAGACACCATTGTGTTAGTAGAACTTTATTCTAAGCATAGGCAAACTTATAGTGCCTACCTAGGAAGATCTGGTGATGTTCCCTGTTACATAGCCATTAAGGCACCTTGAGGAAGCTTATTCAGTGGTTAGCTACTCCCTGATTTCTCACTGTAAACTTTAGAAAAGCAAGATGTCTTCAAAAACTACATATTTATAATCCCATCAGAAGCAGAGCATTACCATAAAATCAGCTCAGCATGAAATAAGACTCTGATAAGCTCTCATAAAGATAGTATCTACAGTCCCTCTTCTCTGCAGTATTCTGCAGGACTCTGAAGAAGAGATGAATTGTTCTGGGACTTGATGCCCACCAATACAGAGGATATCGTTAAAGAGGTTAAGAATGGAGGCAGCCTGGGCTACGGCAACCATATCTGGGTTGAGTTTCTGATCACAAGGAACGTGGATCTGGCAAAGAGAGGAGTCAGGACACTGAAATTCAAGAGAGAAACTTCAGGCTGTTGAAAGAATTGTTGGATGAGATCACCTGGGAAGCTGTCCTTAAAGACAAATGAGTGGAACAAAGGTAACTACTCTTTAAAGATGCCTTTTCGAGAGCACAACAGTTCTACATTCTTCAGAGTAAGAAAGCAGACAGGGGAGGCAGGAAACTGGCGTGGCTTAGCAAGGACCTGCTGGTCAGGCTGAGAAAAAAGAAGGGCAGGTACAGGCAGTGGAAACAAAGATGAAACACCTGAGAAGAATAGTGGGATGCTGTCCAGACATGCAGAGATGGGACTGGGAAAGACAAGATGGAACTGAACTTGGTGGGGAATGTTAAAAACAACAAGAATAGGTTCTATAGATACATAGGCCAAAAGAAAGAGGTCGAAGAGAGATCTCATCTGATAAATCAGAAAGGAGAAGGATGCTATGGAGAATGTTGAGGTACTCAATTAGTTCCTTTCCTCAGTCTTTACTGGAAGATATTATTCTCATATCCCTTAACCATAAATCCCTGAACCTCTAGATGAGAACTGGGGGAGCAAAATTCGCCACACTGTAAGGGCAAAGCAAGTCCAGGACTACTTCATGAGACTGAATATGTATAAGCCTATGGAGGGTGAATGACATGCATCTCAGAGTTCTGAGGGACCTGGCTGATGTGGTTGCCATCTTGCTATCCACTATATTAGAAAAGTCATTGCTGTCAGACAAAGTCCCCGGGGACAAGAAAGGGAGGTAGGAAGACCTGGGGAACTACAGGCCAGTGAGCCTCACCTCTGTGTCTAGGGAAATCATGGAACAGATCCATTTGGTAGAGAGTATTTAAGGCATATGAGGGATGAGCACATGATCTGGGACAGTCGGTATGATTCACCAAGGGAAGATCATGCCAGAACAATCTGGTGGCCTTCTATGATGGTGTGATGACATCAATGGACAACTGGAAGGCAATAGATGTCACCTACCTGGACTTCTGCAAGGTTTTTGAAATGGTCCCCAGCTAATCCTTGTCACTGAATTGGAGACATATGGATTTTAATTGTGACTACTTGGTGGATAAGGAGTTGGTTGGAAGGCTGCAGAGAGAGAGGTGTTAGAATTAGATGATCCTTGAAGTTTCCTCCAGCCCAAGACATTCTATGAGTCTATGATTCTATGATTTCAAGGGAGAAATCTTCATCTTACCACACAGTAGAAACTTTAAAGCTAGCCTTTCACAAACTAATGTCTAGAGAAGAGCATCTACTAGGTAAATTAAACTAGTACCACATTACAGATAGCAGATTTTTTAAAAATCACAAAATATTCTTCTAATCTATTTCTATGCTGAAATATATTTTTTACTTTCAAGATGTAATATATATAAGATTTGTTGGGTATTTCTGATGTATATAGTAATTGTGAGTAGTCAGTTGCCTCTTTCTGTATATGGATGTTTTAGAAATGAGCTGTACATTATGAAAAAAGACAATGTTTAGGAAAAATAAAAGAAAAAGCAACTCTACAATATGTTTTATACAAGATGCGTCAGTTTTAAAATTATATATGGAATACAGACATATATTTATGTATAAGCATTTAAGTTTTATGCTCATCTTTTTTAAAAAAATATTCGTCAGAACTGCTTTTAAATAAGGAGCACACAATGTGCCAGCTGGGGGGATTACATCAGGGAATATTTAATCTGTTCTTCTCCTTTTCTGCTTGTGGTTAAATTTCAGTTCCAACTCTCAAGACCAACTATCATGCTGGTCCCTTTTCAGAAAATAATAAGAACTTTGCTAAAATGTCAGAACAAAGTTACTTTCATTACTTACTTCAGTTCTCCTGGGAAGGAAAGAGACACTGAAGATTTTACTTTTGCTAACATTACTGGTAACAAGATAGGTCAACATGGCAGGCTGCTTCCAAAGTTATCTGATGTGGTGATCCTCTGAAACTCTTGTCTTCTGTTCTTTTGAGCCGGGGAGATGCTGCCTCTCCTTCATAGTTTAGGTGCTCATCTTTTCCTTTTCCATGGTGATGTGAGAATAGCAGAGCAGGAGGTCACGAATAACACGTCATGTCTTCATTCAAAATAAGTATGTGGCAGAGGAAGTCACCTGGACTCATAAATAGTCTCAGGCCTATGTACCTCAGTACATGTTTGTCCCACTTGTTTCCTCTTCTCAGGTACTCAGTGAAAATTCTAATCCTTATGACATACTACTACATTCATTTCTGCAGAAAAAGAAATGTGCAGGAAAAAAAAGGAAAAAAAAAGTCATACTAATGTAAAAATGCCTAAGATCAGATAAAAGCAGAGAGTTTGAATTAATTTTGCATGACAAGAATCCCTCCCTTCCATGACAGGAAGCTACATTACCAGAATAATGAGAATCCAGCTGAGGTAAGTGGGGGAAATACAAGGACCAGTATATGCACATACGATGCATCATTTAACTTCTTGAACATACAGACATGCCCAAGAAGGCTCAGTGCTCATACAAGGACATTAGAAGATTTTGAACATATTCAAAATCCAAACAGAGCATATTCAAAATCCAATCATATTTTGAAATAAGCATACCTGTCCTACAAATTCAGTAAAGTCTCTAGGTGATTTACTATATTTTTCTGAGCAGTAGAGCAAGTACTTTATGGTTTATAAATGTTTAGTACCATAAAAGTGCAGAAAGCAGCGACCTGAATATCTACGTATAAGCCTGTTGTCCTAGCTTTGCATTCAGAGGAATTTCTTTCTCTCTCCCTGTACCTCTTCCTCTGAGGAAGGCGATTTGAATTGCAGAGAGCATCACTCATCAGAATGCAACACTGCTAACCATCTCCATTTTTTAGGTACTAGTCACTGATTTTGACAGAAAACTGTTCTACTAGAAGATGTAAAATCTACAAAATATCTTCTTGGGATTTTCTTTATACTTGCACTTCTTACCTTGGAAAAACCTTTACTTAGCTAGGCCAAGATACATTGGGAGCTTAGTATTCACGGAGAGATTTCTTTTGAAAGTCACAAATGAATATAATTGACACAATCTCAGTGAAAGGAGTGCCTCCCTCTGTTCACAATCCAAGTGAAGAGAGAGTATGGGAGCGATTGCATATGCCCAAACTTTTCTATCCCTTCATATGCACAGAAACTAAAATGTCCTTTTCCGATTGAAAGTGAGCTTTCGACTGCAGGCATGCTAAGAACATTAATCATCTGGGGGTTTTTTTTGTTTGTTTTTGTTTTTGTTTTTCCCCAAAAACGTTATTCCCTTTAGAACTGTTAAAATGTAAAACTACTCAATGTTACAGTAAGTTTTTTTATTTATTTACCATTTTGTTTTCTTTTTTTTTTTTCTGAAGGTTGACCACGCAAATACCATTTGACAAATTACTGCAGTATCTAAGGCAACAAACTAACAACAGAAGCCTGTTAGATTTGTAGTAAGTAAATGTGTTAAACACTAAAAAAAGAGCAAATTGTTGCATTTCTCTTTAAACGAAGGGTAGTTATTTCAGTGATTACCAGAGTTCAGAAGTATATAGTAACTTTGAAAATTACTTAAAATGCTATCTGATATATAACAAAATCGTTACTACAGCACATTTACTGAGAAGGTTGCCTCTATTTTTTGTCTTTCAGATATTGATGCTTCTCTTTTTCTGGCATAGAAATCCAGTACATATCTTATGCATGTGTATAAGCCTTGCTGCTAGTTTTGTCCTTGAGACCTACTCTTTATTCCAACAGGGCTAAATTTAGCCCAGTACTTTCCTGGAAATCATGGAAAATAATATAGCTGGTAAATTTCTAGGTATCTCTGTCCTGAGGGCTTTTTCTCCAAAAATGAACATAAAAAAGGTTACTAATGCAAGATAAATAACATGAATAAATGAGACTTTAAAAAAATTAATCAGGCATCTGAAGCCTCCCTCACAGACTGACTCATGGTTTTAATTTGCCACTAAAGTTAAGCTACAACTAAAAAAACTTTGAGAACTGTGATCAGCCCACTGAGTGTCATGGCTTCACAAAGGCAAGCCTGTTATATAAGGACCCTTTGCTAATAACTTATCAGGCATCAATGTTACCACAAATGTGACAAAGACAGGTCCCTTGAAAATAAAAATGTCCATTGTTACAGTCACAAAGAATGGACTAATTCCTTTCTCTCTTTTTCCTTTAAGCCCCGGTCAGTGAAACATTCTTGTTCCCATTTTACAAGGGCAGTGCAGAAGGATCATTCACCTTACATTGTACTATGCAACTATAAAGTAAAGCTCTGGATGCTTTCCTCTATTTTTTATATCTATTGCTAAAGTAAGCCACACAGTAGTAGTAAGCTACTTTCTCACCTAGAATCCCTGTTCGTATTTTATTCTCCAGAACAAATAGGCCATCCCAAGCAAAACCCAAACACACATGAATCCTGGTTTACTTCCTACAGAAATAATAAGACTGCCTTGAGTTGCTAGTAAAACAACAATTGAGTCAGTGAATTCATCTCTTTTCCCTGGGACTGCATAGAGTGACATACATTTTCCGCAGTTACTCCTACATTGCAGATCATTTTCTCTTCCTATGAGTATAACATTACAGGGAGCACAAAGTTGAATATACATCCCTATTTTAGAACATAAAAACTCTCAAAGAGAAAGTGAATCCTCAAACAAGTGCTAAACTCATCATATGGGGTTTACTAGATATACTACAAATGATCCTTATTGCTTTAAAAAGAGAATTCACAGCACAGGGGAAAGGAAATGCATTTAAAATGCCATAGGAGATGTTCTCCTTAATTCCCTTGATTTTTAGAACACTCTCAACTACAACTTTGAAATATGGATTTTAGATGCTGTCCGCTAGCAACAGAAGTCATATAAAATGTGACTCTACAATTATTTATGTTAGTAACAATCAACCAGCAGAGAAGGATGGACAAGAAAGGGCACTTAACCTGAAAAGGGCAGAGTAAGGCCAATTTACCTGCATTTTTTTACTTTGGGAATGGAAATAATACAGAAAAAGACCAGTGGTGTTTTCTCTGAATACAGCTCTGCTGAACATGCAGCTTCAAGTTAATAGTTCTGCACGAGCACTTACACTACTCCTGTTTGAAACAGAAACTTGAGCTAATGGTTTCCATGATAGATTCATAAGTCTGCCACATAAATAAAGTTCATAACAGTGCATTTAAAAGAGATAGGTAGTAGTACACAGCCGTTTGTATGAAGGATTCTCTTTTGCTTGGAGTGAAATTTTTCAAGTATTTCTTCTTTAAAGATAAGCATTTACAGCATGAAAAGTTAACATTAGTTTTAAAATGGACAAAAAGATGATGTAAAATGGGAGGAACTGTTATATAAATGTTTTGTCTCAAAATTAGCATTTTGAAAATAATTTTTCTTTGCAATTACAGACTAAAAGTCAGTGGTGCTACACCCATGTTTTACACACCCATAAAGACTGTGACTAACAAGTGTGAATGTTACAAAAAAAAATTATATATATATATATATATACATATACACATTATTTCTCTCTGCAAAAGCTTACACAAAGGAAATCAGAAACTAGCCTTCAGCTGTGGCAAGATTTTTCAAAAGAAATAATCTTTATTAATATTTCACTTAGCATAACAACAGTGCAGACCTCTCACCCTCACCTCTTCTTTTTGAGAACTGGACTTTGCATGATTATGTTCCACTGTGGACCAGCGCAAAGGATGAGAATTGTTGCAGGTGGCTGTAGGCTCTGCATAAAATCCAATGAGACAAGCACACAGTTCTAGATCAGAATCTGTCTGACTTCTTTTAGAGCTATAAATTAGGATGAGATGAACTGCACCCTAAAAAAGGGCCTAAGGTGACTAGATCAGATGTAGAAGTCTCATTTGGTAAAAGAATCCCACTCACACTATCTGCTCTGGAGGGCCCATCATCTTGACAGACTGAACAGGCAAAAGGCAAAAACAGAAGCACTGACAAACTATGGAAATGCCTTTATAAAGATCACTGCTCAGTACTCTGAACACACGGTGTACATGCTGCTGTTACTTTTTTTCCTTCTGTCTATAGCGTCTTTATTTTTAATTAAAGGATTCCAACTTCAGTGAGTGAATTGGTCTCATATCCAAAAGAAAAGAAATAAGAAAATCTTATAATGCAGAATTATCTCTGAAACTATCATGCTCTGAAACTGCCTTCATGCTTCATCAAAGAGCTTCTGTCTAGAATTTTGCTCCAAGCTGGCTCATTTCCCGGTACAGCTGTAGAGAAAGATTACAAATATGCTCACAATTTGTACTATCATTACCTCTCTGCAACCAGTACATTAAGGTTGCAATTTACCTGCTATTGTGAGAATTGGAACATCTCAGCAACTATTTTAGCAAACCACTTTAATCATGAAAATGATGGAGTGATAAGAAGTGAAGAAAGTCTGGAACATGGGGATTTTGATGATCATTTTGAACTCAGGCTGAGTGAGAGCACAATACAGAGGCAGACTTAGGGTGGTAGAAGAATTGTATCTGTACTTGTGACTGAAAAACACAATAGATGTTTTCTATAGTAAAAGTTTTTTGGAGGATCAGAAGTTATACTTACTGCTAATGTGCTACGAGTTTTGTTGCTTAGATCTCTCTGAGAGATCCAGATATTCCCAGTTTGTGACAGGAATTCTCTGAAGGGAATAAAACAACAGGGAGCATCTTTGCTGACTGCTTCCTTTTTTTCTTATTGGTTTCATATATTTTTTTTCCCTTTTTGACTGTTTATTTTTTCCCAACATGGCAATTTCAAAAGTAGTGGCTAATGTGCTTTATAAGGCGAAGTAGGTGCTAATGCTGGAGGACTGTTGGTTTTTTTTAAATGAAATTATTAAGTTAAACACTATTCCTCTGAGAACAAAACACAATGTTACTTTTTATGCAGTCCAGCAGCAAAAACTGGCATTTTAAACCACACACAAAATATGTATCTCTTCACAAAGTATTTCATATTCACTGCTTAAGGCATGCAGAGAATAGGGGAGTTATGGCCCAGTACTGACAGAAGAGAATATTTCAGAGTTCTTCCTGACATGGAGCATATCATATGACAATCAAATTAATTTCTCAGACTGAATGATTAAAACAGAGCATTTCAATACTATTCTGAAGTTGTCCAGTGACATAAAAGAGGTTATGTTAATTAAGTAACAAGTCTTTGCAAAGGCAGCTCATATACTAACATCCTGACTCACCACGGAATTTTAACAGGCAGCTAAGTTCAGGCACAAACTCTTCAATTTAAGTGAAACTGTTTCAGCATATTTAAAGTAGTGTAACATTTTCACTATCCTGAGCCCTAAATGCAGAAAAGGTTATTATGCAACTGAATATACCAAAGTTATATAATATAAACTATATGTATATAAATAAATATTTTTTATGTTTTTATTTTATATAATATTAATGAATATATATAATATATATGTATAAGTATAAATGCAATGTCATTATGCATTCTTACAGAATTGCTTTGGTTTTTGAAGAAAGCAAATACTCTCCTGCTCAGATCATTTTAGAGAATGTTGGATTCATGAAGTATACGTGGATTGTCACAACTTTTCTGAAAAATCTAGAATCAAAATTTTGTACAAAAATAGCAAAATATGGTAGTTTTTCAGGAGAAAAAATAAATTGTCAAGGTGCTATACTAGCAAGGTGATCAAGAGATTTTGGCTTTCAAGGTATACCACATTCTACCTGGATGCCTAAAAGACATCTTTAACTTCACCAGTCATGGCTACTTATTTAAATTAGGGCAGTTACAATTTAGACATAAACCTACAGACAAACACCACAAGGCCTCTCCTCTGACAAAAGCTCAATACTAAGCCAGTGCCTCAGACAGTACACCATACATATTGGTAAAATACACTAGTACAGTCCAGTAATTAACATACAGGGTCATTTTTTTTGCAATACAAAAAAATCACACCACTAGAAAGAATTATTTTGGTTCTGTTTTAGTATCAAAAAATCCATGCAATTCAAAGAGTTATGTATTCAAACCTTCAAAAACCTGTAATTTTACTGTCTGAACTACTTACCCAGGCCCTTACACAAGCATGTCAGGCTAGCCCATTCTTATTGCCCCTGCCTAAAAGGATTCCTTGCTGCAGAACTGAGCTGAGCTGCAACGGGAATGGCAGGAAACTGAAAACAGGCTTCTTCATAACAACAGGAGCTTCCTTTATAGTGCACACATACTCTAAGAGCAGTTCTGAGTTTTCTATCAGTATGCCTGAGTCTAATTACATCTGCTGTAGTCTCAAATCACCAGCTGAAACCCTGGAGTAGTATTTCAGTGCCTTACTGAATTCAAAGAGTAGATGAGATGGAGCCTGCAGACAACTAATGTGCTCGAAGAACAATGAGACAGTAGTTTCATGGAGTGAACTGAGGGATTTCAAGGAAACTGCCACAGAGACTGCACACTGTTGCAGAGCAAGAGGTACTGTTTGTGTACTACACTTCACTCTAACACTTAACAGTGTTAAAAATAAGCTCAAACTCAAATAGAATATGAAGTCTTCTGGACTAAATCTAACATCAGGGGGTTGGTTTGTTTGTTTTCCAGCTGCTGTTTTGTTTGTTTTTTTTCTATATGTGCATCTATCATTTTTACACTCTGTCCATAGTATTCTCCTCCTAGTTTTCCTTCTTCCTTCAGTTTCCTATGTTTTCCTCTTCCTGAGTGTGTTTATTATGATTCTTAACACATTCACTGGTCCCAAGAAAAGCTGGTTCAGTATGGCACAAGTGAAAATCAGCTCTGGTTTTCCCTTCAGAGTTATTTCTGTAGTCTGAAGCATCTGCTCCATTTGCATTTCATCTTCATAATGCAAGGGTGGAATCTGGCTCCTGATCAACTTCTGATTCTTGAGATATTCAACTCACAAGACTTGCTAGTGCTATGAGTAACATATCTTGCTTGTGGAGGACATCATCCTCTGTGAGGTCAGGATGTCTACCTGGACTAAGTTTGGAGGGGAGAAGGTCCCCTTTTTCATACAACTATTGCCATCTCCAGAATCTCTGCAGTTGCATTCAGCTTCTGTGATGTATAATGGCTCAATCAAATAAAAATATGCAAAACTCTACACTAGACTTTTTATAACTGTAACACAAGCATTGTTGTGGTGATTCTGACAAATGATTAATTTTGTCCACAGATTACTCTATGATCTATTAAAATTTTCGCCCACCACAACATTGCATAAAGCACAACTGTTCACTGAAATCTTTCCAACACCAAATAAAAAAAAAATTGTTAGAAATGCAAGGGAATGAAATATAGACTGTAGTGAAAGTTACCGACAAGCTACACTCAATTCCTGTTTTCATATGATATTGTATACAAACTGTAACTGTATACTCCAGCCAGTACATGATATTTTATGCTGCAAGGTACTGAAATTTGAACAGATACATAAATACGTTTGCAAAGGTATAGCTGGGACAGAAAACTAATAAAACTGAACAGATGTAGTCTAGAGAAGGAACAGTGAAGTAGTAACAAAGATCCTCATACAGGTTTTAAAAAAAAAAACATGGGAAAAGGATCTCCCAGATAAGGAAAAGACTTGCCCAAGCTCTGAATCAGTTGTTCTGAGGTTATTCTGAAAAAATGCCCAGTTCTTGGGCTGTGTAGCAACACTAAAATAAAAGCTGCCCTTGTCTATCACTGGAATTAACCAAAACCAGGCACTTCCTGTCCTGAAGATTGGAAGGGGAATTGAGAGGTATTGTTCCTCACAGCACACAAGCAAATCTCAAAACATGTGCAATGCAGCAAAGCTGAGAGCTTGAGAATCCCAACTGAGTCACTGGCAGTTTTAGACAAAATTTAAAATTGGCTTAATAATGTGATTGCATACCCCAGCAAGCTCTGACTTACCAACAGAGAACAATGAGGAACAGCATAAGATCAAGCAGCCTGTATTCTGCTGATGAACTTTTCTATCAGGATTAGACAGCATCCTTTTTTATCCTCCAGATAACATAAAAGTTGTCTTGCCCAGAAATCCAAACAAAAGCCGTGTTACAATCTTAACGAGAAAACAAGATTTTATTTTTCCTGTGCATTTAAAATACTGCTGAAGAAAAACACTCCAGGAAAGAATCTTGAGCAGTGTTTCTCTTATCACCTGAACTGCTTAACTTTCAGCTACAGAGGTAAGGTTATTACCAAGTAGCATGCACTGGGACAGTGCCTGGGCACAGTTCAGGGGACAGCACATGTCATTTGAATTCCCAATATGTATTCTGGACTAAACTACACCAGCCTTGCTTCCCTTCACACTTCAACACTATTCTCAGCAGGCTCTTCAGAGATGCCTCAAGCATCCCTGCAAGCCATCATGCCACATCACACAATTTGTAAAATACATTGTCAGATATATGCTATGAAAATACCAGTTCAGTGATCTGCTCTTTTATTGTTCTAACTATGGAGAAAAAAGCATGGCGTGAAGCCCAGAAGAGACACAGAGCCAAGTGAAGTTTGGTTGCAGCCAATATCCAGCAATTGGCCTCGAGAACAGAAAATGGTCCCTTACCATATTTTATTTAGTAGTAGAGTGGTAGTCATTGCATTGAACTAGTACATCAGCTTCTCCTCAGCAGTAGCTAGTAGCAGATGTTAAAGAGGAAAAATGTATGAAAACCATCAGTGACACACATTCACAAATCATAGCAATCCTCTAGTTCAGGATTTCTAGATTTAGATATTGAATCCAGACCATTGTGCTTGATAGCTAAATTTTTGGACTCACACCCTTTCAGTTTCCAGCATGTCTTGTCACAGATGAGCCCTATAATTTAATTTTACTCTCTACCAAAAAAAAAAAAAAGATGTCTTTCTGCTTGTTTAAATTACTGTGCAACTATTTAATTGGGTGACACTTTGGACACTTTCTCTTGATTGGAGAGAACTCTTTACAAAGCTCTTTGAGACTCTTCCATACCTTGGTCTATACTTCTATATATAATATTTCTGTCTTCCTTGATTTTATTTTTAGCCTTATGTGTCTTGGTTTTAATCTTACGGACCTTAACAGCAAGTATTAATCAAGATGTGGGCTCATACTGTATGGATGCAACATAACACAGTAATGTTAGTAATTTGTAATATTATGCAGTGTTTTGACTGCTAATGAGCACCAAGTTGATATTGTAAGACAAATATTCACAAATTCTCCAAGATTTCTGCTGGAAGGTAATGGGTAAATTACAGCTTAGTTGCGTACACACAGAAGGTATAACAATGCCAATCATATTCTGGGCTGCATCAAAAGAAACGTGACCAGCAGTTTGAGGGAGGTGATTCTTCCCCTTTTACTCTACTCACACGGAGTGGCCTCAACTCACAGATAGGGTCACTATGTGGACTATTGTGATCAGCTCTGGGATCTCAAGCATAAGAAAGACAAAGACCTGTTAGAGCAGGTCCAGAGGATGTCCACAAAGCTTTGAAGAAAGGATGAGAGAGTTGGAGTTGTTAAGTTCAGCGAAAGTCTTGGGGAGATCTTGTAGCAGCCTTCCTGTGCTTAAAGGGGGCCTACACAGAAGGTGGGGATAAACTTTAGTTTCTTATATTATTATGCTTCTATCTCTTTCAAGTCTAGGATGTCGTGTTGATACCTGAAGTTGATTCTGTATTTCTTGTACCTCAAGAGCAAAATAATTTAAGGGTATATAAGTAGTGTAAGAGCTTCTACTTACATGATACAGTAGTGGATACGTAGAAGCACAATGACTTATCATTAGTAATGCAGCTGCAGCTGCACCTATGCACTTCTTTGTATTACTCATAATAACAGTAGAATTTTTCCACTTTTGTGCCAGTGCAAATGATTTGATAAGGAACAAGACAAAGACAAAGTGCTCCTTTTTCAACTCACACTTGTCATATTCCTCCAGGTCTTTATTAGATAAACATTTTCTTCCACATAATTTACTTTTAGAAAGAAAAAATAGCATTATTTTGAAAAAAAAAATATTAAAGGAGAGAAAGCAAAGAGGAGAAGAAGCAAAGATTTTTGGTTTAAATAGGAAGAAAGAACATTTTGTCATTTAATCAACTTCCCTTGGCTATTTCTTGTTTTTCTTCAGGTTAGGCTTTCATACAAAAGCACTATTTCAACACCAAAAAACAATAACAAAATAATTGTCTTTGAGCAACAGTTCCTCAAATACAGTACCAAACAAAGTCCCTAGGGACCCATGCAGTTCATTCCTGACAGACACGAGTAATAAGTAACTGAACAGAGGGAGCACCCAACTATTAATTATTCAAAACAAATTCATAATATATTTAATTATTCATTAGATCTTTTTCTTTATCCAACTGTAAAATTTCCTATTCTCAACCTATAATTCAAATGTACAATTAAAAAGAAACTTTAAAAAAAATCACAATTCAACTTTCTTCTTATTTCTACTTCTACTGAATTACCTTCCATCAAGCAATAACTGTCTTCATCTGTACTTAATAACTCATTTTTCATATAATACAAGTGCGTCAGGGCTTGTGTATTAGGCTTTTATTTTATTCAGAATAATTCATAGAAGGAATCAGCGCAATAATGCGCCTTGCAATGAAAAGATGAGTTTTGGAAAGAGAGCCACTTTCTGAGGTGTGAAAGATATCGTCAGCCTTATATAATCAATTCAATTTAAAGTTAGTTATGTGCTTTAAAAGGCCTTCCAAAGAAAGGAAGAAAGACTATTTGGATATTTCAGAAAAAGTTGGTGGCTTTATTAATAAAAAACACCAATACCTCTTCATATGGGCTTTTCTGGTAGGTTTCTTTTTTTTTTCAGTGTGTTATCTTTCTGTAAATAGAAATACTCATTTCTATTCAGAAGTAGGTAAATAATCAGTAAGATTAGGTAATCAAGACAACAGCTTTTGATGATTTTCTAGATGACGTTATTGGACCTCAAGGTGTAGGGGAAAAAAAAAATCTAGGTAAAAGGAGTTCCTATGGTTAAGTCCTTCCCAAGTCTAATTTTATTATAAAAATAGGTTCACCATTGCCAGCTGAGGTAAGTACTTGCCCTTGCAATGCAGTGCAAAGATTCTACATGTATTTTCTAATGTTTAAAAGAATATTTAAAAAAATGGATTGAGACATATAGGAATCCAAGTGCTGAAGTCAATCCAGATGCATCCAATAAATGCTAGGGTTAATTTTAGTTCACAGCCTAAAGGAGAAATTCTCTTCTGAAGTCACTGCATATCTGAGTACACCATTTACAGACCTGCAGGTGGTGCAGAGCCTGGGCTGTTCCCAGACTAAGAATTACAAGTGGAGATCTGCAGGATCCACACTTTCCTTTCAGGTTCAGAAGTTACCTACTGTTAGGTACCTGCCACTGTTAGGCACACACCACTTGGCTGGGCAGAAATGTTGCAATGTATTAAAATCCTATTGTTTTACTAACTTGAAAAGTTGTTTTTTCTTGCTATAAAGCCAATAAATGCACAATAGTGATAATGATTTTAAATCTATGCAAAGTTCATAAGGTATGTAAAATAATATTTAGAGCTTAAAACTTTTCACAACTTTTCACACTTTTCACACTTCTCTATTTGTGTTACCCACAACAGATTACAGGATTTTGTAGGAGAAAAAAAATTAAATGTTTCATAGTAATGGTCTCTGAATATTTGATGGACAGATGCCCAAACACTGGGTAACTTTCCTGATAAGATTTCTTCAATTAGTGAAAAGTTAATTGTGAGGCTGCAAAAACCTTGTGCCACATAGCTAAGATCTAAGACTGACCATTTTGTTTTCCTACTAGGCTAAATTAAAGGCCCTGAACTAAGACACAATTAAGCATTTCACAGAAAAATATTTTTGATTTCTTCATGAGAGTGATAATTTAGTGACACCAAATTTCATCTTCCACTTCCTTCTAAGAAAACATATGCATAGTCCTTTGGTGTGGTAAATCACATGCTTCTTGAGAGATTCAAATCTAAGATCAGGAATTTTTTTTTTTTTTTTTTGCTGCTACCTGGTTATGTAAAAAACAGGACACTGTATTCTTATTTCCTGAATTAAATCCTAACTTTCACAGATTTCCCCAGGTGAAATGATCAAATTATCTGAAGCCAGTGTGCAATTTTATTATTTACATACAGATATCCAGCACTTCAAAGCATACATTTATAGCAAAATACCTGCCCAGACATAATTACTATATTAAAACACAGCAGGGAACAAGTTTTTGGAAGGATTTTTACTTAGAACTCAGCAGAGGGGAAAATCAATTTCTCAATTATCTTAAGCCAACTCATTAGTATAACATAGTTCTGAGTCATGGGCCAACATCAACAGCAGTAGTTTTTCACTAGATTTCTTCCTCTTTTTCAGTCCCATAAATGTTAGCTCGACCTACTGCTGAGCATTAATCACAGTTAATATCGTGCACTTTTTCAAAGCACAGTTTTTCAAAGCTCAACTGTATTACTCAGTAGTAGAAGTGAGGAAATGTATCAAGAGGGATGTTATCCTCTTTTCTCACCTATTCCTTATTTCTCCTCCTATTTTCATCTCTCACCCTTCCTCTCCTATACCTCAAGGAAGGAATCACACACAAAACTTCACATACTCTTAATTAAATGGAGCTGTGAAAGATCAGAAATTATTTCAAAATTTTAAATTATTGAGCTGCAGCTGTTTATGTATTTATACATTTCTGAAGCTGATCGTACAAATTTTTCAGAATAAAATCATCCCAGAAATTAGGATGATACTAGATGTATTAACTTTATGATGGTGACATTCCTCACTTTGTTCATGTTGGTATATTTATTTAGTATTCTTTACAAGTTTGTAAGTATATGAAAAGGAAATACCACTTATTAAACTTAAGGATTGAACCATACAGTACTCATTTTGCAATATGTAAAAGATTAAACCAGCTGACTTAAAATTTGAAAGTTTCTATATTAGACAAGTAGGCTGCTGAAGACAGTAATCAAATTAATCAGACGTTGGCAATCTTTATATTTGAAGAATTCTCATTCACTTCATTAGCAGATTCATAACAAATTAAAGACACAAAAAGAGCAGGAAATAAGGAAATCAATTTCTAAAGTCACCCACAAGCTGTAGTACTGAGACTATGTCTAGTATTAAGATTCTCCTGTGTTAAAAGAGATTTGCCCATGATAAAAACTCTACTTGTCATCCATAACCATAAAAACATTAGGTTTCCTTGTTTTTAATAATAAAATAACCACAAACGTCTTAAATTGAAAAAGAGCAGAAGAGAAACAAACACGCTTCTGGAAAAAAAATTAACTGTTTTCTGAGGTGTGGGGGACAAAATGGCAAGGCCAGACTCTTTTCAGCGGTGTGGAGACAGGACAAGGGGGAACGGACAGAAACTGCAGCACAGGAGGTTCTGCACGAATGTGCGCAAGAACTTCTTTACGGTGAGGGTGACGGAGCACTGCCACAAGCTGCACAGGGGGGTTGTGGAGTCTCCTTCTCTGGAGATATTCAAGACCCACCTGGATGCCTACCTGTGTGACCTGGGCTAGGGAACCTGCTTTGGCAGGGGAGTTGGACTCTGATCTCTTGAGGCCCCTTCCAACCCCTATGATTCTATGATTTTTAAATTAGGTTAAAGAAGTGGATGCAAAGTTCTTCATTAAAAGCACTAAAACTGAACTTCTGATTAATGAATTAGATCTCCTGTTTATTGTCTTGACTAATAATGTATGTAACTGACAAAAAGGCAGTAGTGAAGAAATATAGTTCAAAACCAGATTTCCAGTAGTAGAAAATAAATGTTCAGTACATTCATCTGGAAATTTAGAGAATTAGGTTGATATAAACCTTGAAAAAATAGCATTTTCCTCATTTTTATTTTCTCTGAGAATGGGCAAAGGCTATCTTCTTAGTGGCATATGAGATGCAAAGTGATTAAGGTACGAAACCAAACTGTTATTTAACTTAAGTACATTAACTCCTATCTTCACTGTAATTCTGCCTCTGACATAGTGGCTACACTTAAACAGTTTTCTGCGCTGCATCCTTCATTCAATATGATCTATGTTTTGCACACCTTATAGCTACAGGCACAATTCTTCTACACCCATAGTTCAGGAAAACCCCACAAGGCTCTCAGAAAAATCCATATGAAGAAATTTCACAGATTTTTGCCGTATTTTTTTAGAAATAAAATCCTATTCTAAGGCTGTCTAGCCAACATAATTCCACTCTGTAAGCCTGCAAAGCTTCATGGATCAGGTAATGATGGATTCTCAGGCCCTGCTCATCATGAAAGTATATGCACGCACACACAATTTTTATTACATAAACCTATGCATGAATATATCCAGTGGGAAGAAAATTCTGCTTCTAAAGAAGAAGAACTTCTAAAACAGGGAACTGAAGGAGAACTCTGACCTTTGGAGAGCTGTGATCCTCTGAAGGATATTTAAATAACGGCTGGCAGTAAAGTAGTGAATTATATTTCCTTGCTCTATACTCATGAAATGAACAGCTGTCATTGTACTTAAGTACTTAAAAATACTTAGAAGGATGAATCTCTATTCTTAAAATAATCTAACAAAAAACTATGGAAATTTCTATTAACTTCTATTATTATGACTGAATTCAGCTGGCTGGACGAAAGATTTTAAAAGCCATGCAATAAGGAAAGATGGCCTGCACTTCTTAGTCCTTCTAAAGCGTAGCTCTGTGTTGGGATTCATGTAGATAGACATGATGTGAATTTTAGGCTCCAGTAAAAAAGAAAGTATCGATCATTCAAAACACGGAGTGATGGTCCACAAAATGGTTCAGTGCTTAATTTCATCTTTCAATGCAAGTGGAGATCTCATCATTTTTTTTACTGTGAGAGCCCATTTCCCCCTCATTTTCTTTTTGTGTGGTGCTGGGCTATATAGATTAAACATTCTTAAGCATTTTGAGATTTAGAGAGCAATTACTGGATTTTCAGAAGATATAATTTCTCTAAAGTTTTTTCAAATAAAGTTGAGTGCAGTGAGAAGAGGTTTTGGTGAAGGTCAAACCATGTATCATAGCTGAGATCTCAGAGACAAAAATGACCAACTACAGCATCTTCATAACAAAGGCTGGTTCTCCCCCACCTTATTTCTGAGGGTTACTCAATCCCATTTATCTTGCTGATGTGCAGGGAAGGAGAAACATGACAGGAAAGTTAAGGGCTCCTGTTGTGCTTATAGAATGAGAGACATCAAGAGACTGAGACTCCAAAAGATACAAAAGGTTCTGAAAATCAGTGACAGTCATTTTCTACTCTTTGGGGTTCAGTGCCATTCATACTGCCATTCAGTTTTATGCTCAGGTATGGTGGCAAAGATCTATATGCACAGGCAGTCTGGTACAGGTATTCCTGTTGTGCCTCAGACAATGTTTTTTACATTTTTGCCTAGACAGTGGAAGATTCAGAAATGCAATTAGGGCTACAGATGATTCCATTTAGAGAGCTACATTATTCCAACAGTTTTTTAGATGAAAAATTTTAGCATTTCTTTACCACAAACAAAACAAATCTCAGTGATCTTTAATAAAACAACTTGAGATTTGCTAATACAAGCAACTACAGAAATGCATAAATTTATGTTAAAATTAACATCACAAACATCAAGGGCATCAGTGAAAAGAAAGAAGTCCGAACAACTCAGAAAAAAGCATGTCACAAATATAGCCATTTGTCATTTGAGCCACATGAAGCAGTGTAATCGTCAGGAAAATGATAACAGGTAATGCAAGAATCTGGAAATTTTCTTGTTTTTTGGCTTCTGAAATTTTAGTTCGGAATACAGTATTTTTCTTCCGATTGATTATTTGTGAATCTTCACTGTTAATCATTGTATGGTTGCTTATGCCAAGAATAAAACATGCCACTTCTGTTTCTGTAGTTTATCCACATACAAACATCTGAATGCACATACACACACACCAGAAAATTTCCACAGACATTCTCTTACACGGTCAAATAAAAAATAAAAATAAAAATAAAAATAAAAATAAAAATAAAAATAAAAATAAAAATAAATGCATATGAACTTAGAAGACTTTTTTTTTTCCCATTAGACACACTGTATCCAATGACTGAAAGATATCCTGTATCAAGTCTCTGAGTCAGCCTTAATGACAGAATAACAACTCTTCCACAAGTGATCTTGTCAAATAATGTCATTTGGAATACCTAACTGTGTACTTTGTCAAAGGTTTTGATAAAAAAAATAATTTGTCAGTGTGAGACAGAGATATTAAAGTGAGATATTAAGAGTAAATGAAAATATGAAGATATGAATTCTACTTCACTGTTACTCTTTATTGAGAAATAATTATCTTAAGCCCAATTTTTTTCTTACTTGTATTTACATTAATCAGACACACAAAAAGTCCAACAAAGACAGGTTTCAGTAGCTAGCAGTAGTATGAGAGCAAGACTTCATAATAGTCCTTTTTTGTTCCTGAAAGTCTGAAGGACAAATCTGGTCTAAACTAGAAGGGAAAAATACTAACTCACTGCACAATTAATCTTATAATAATTATTAGTGTCCTAAAGCTGAAACAAAACAAAACAAAACAAAAATAAAATAATATATAAAATAAAATAAAATAAAATAAAATAAAATAAAATAAAATAAAATAAAATAGTGGAAACTGAAATGAAATTAAAAATTCCAACCAAATAGAAGACAGGTGTCTAACAGTTAAAAGGAGTTGATTGTTGTAAACAGAGCAGCTGAAAACAGTAAGAGAACAGCTGTTCCTTGGTATTAGTTCTCTATTACTTTTATATTAACAGAGCATGCTTTTTTTCAATTGCTATCCTGAAAATTTTCATTACTGTTGTTATAAAAAAAAATTGGAAACTAGTGATAATACTTTAATTAGCAATTCCATAATACAATATAATTGCACAATAAACATAGTTTCTGAACATTTGTGCACCGGTTTGAAGTATCAGATATGTGGCTTTTGTATCACTATTCATTAGACTGACTGAACATTAAGTAGTGCTTCTCAGCTATAACTTCTAAACTAATTATAATATCACAGAAGAAATGAATTAAAGCCTGCCAGAGAATCACTTGTTAACTTAACGGTATGATTCCCTCTCTCATTCTTTCTGTTCCAAGTTAATCTCTAACAATACAGTATCTAACTTACTATTATTTTATCTTTTCTGGGAATATTTTAATGACCAGTTATTTTGCATAGTTTATTTTCCAATGGGACAAAGATTTAGAAGAATTATATTGCCACTTCATAGCATAAAACTCAGAAAGATTATTCACATTTTATTGGGATAAAAGAGAAAAGAGATTAATTTACGATCAGTGCTGACATTATATACATTCAAACACACAACAGGTATAAGATTAAAATTTTACTTTAGTTTCTTATTTTAACAAGTGACACACTATTTGATTGACAGGACATTTTTGTACTCTTGATTTTTTTACTTGACCACCAAAGAACCTGATAATAATTGGAAGAGAAACACTTCCCACTTGTGTAAAAAGTAAGACTGGTTCACATCATCACACAGAAGTCACATGGTAGATACGCTAGGGATAAATCACTCAAACTATATAAAACCCTTTTAAAAATAAGTTAAATGTAATGAAAAAAATATACCAAAAATATTTGCTTAATATTTATCTATGCCCTATGATCATTTATCTACTTTTTTTTTCCTCCTTTGCCTTTGGCACAACAGCCAGGTTCACTTTTAAAATAAATGTATGAACTATACTGGCAGGATTGAACAAACTATGAAAAGACCAGTGCTGTTCTATGTTAACATGATCTAACACTCAAACATTAAGTGAGAATCCAGCCATTGACTGTATTGGTAACTCCAAAGAAAAGGCTTTAGGGAAGACCACAACAACAATCTGTTGACTCTTCTTTGCGTTAGTGTCACCAAAAGTAGATTCCTTAATGGGACAGTGCTCCCTACCAAACTTCAGGCAGCCTTTTCCCCCTATGTACTGGTACACAGTTACTATGCTTTCAACACTGTCAAGCAATATCAATATTATAAACTTTATCCACTTTCTGTATTTCTTGTATCAGTTCTAATTTTGATACCCAATCTGTGAAGGAGAGGGAATTGTTCTGAGAATATTTGACATGTCATAACACTTATCTCAGTAAGTGGATTGACTTTACATTGCTTTTTGTTTTTGTTTTTTTTTAGGTCCTGAGTCAGGATGCATTTCTTAGTTATCTTAGCTTTTTACACAGTTATTTTCTGTCTTTTCCATGTGATCCAAACTTCAGATAATTTTCAGAAAACTATATTTGAAATTATTTATTTATATGCAATTTGAAATTAGTACGTCAGCTCTAACCTAATAACTCTCTTAAAAAAAAAAAGATAAATATTCAGCTCTAGAATTTGGGCAAGGGTTGCTGACGACACTATTCTGTATTCAGTGCCATTAGATGTATCTGATACAAGTATGTGCCTAAAAATCAGAGATTACAATGCCTAGATTTTATATGTTCATGGGTGGTTTAAATTTATATATCATGGGAAATAAGTGTTGAGAGAAAGGAAGTAACTTTTGCGTCAGTGGTGTACTGTTTCACTTTTTAATTTCCTGAAAAGACACTGACAGTTTCATTTTTAAAAGAATTGAAGTTCAATCAACAAGTGGTACAAAATCACCAGCTTCTAATATCACTTCTTTGACAGTATACAGAAGATGATGAGAGGATATCAGAAGACAAAAGAAATGCAAAAAAAAAAAAAATGGTTCTGAAGCTCTAACTGGTGAGAATAATCTAAAATAACAGCCATCCAATGACTAAAATTAAAATTTTAAAGTTGCATGGCTTTCTCAGTCTGATTAGATGAACATATTAAAAAAAGAAAAGCATAATAAAATGAAGAGGTCTTTTTCTTTTCAATGATTGAATTAGCTAATACTTAATTATTTAGAAATGACTGTTTAAAGAGAAGCAGCAGTATACTGCTTACATCTTAATTAGCAATGTGCATTGGGACATAATTTTAACGTTCAGAGATCCACAATATGTTCAAGTAATATATAAAAGACTTGGTATGAAAATCAACTTAATGCAGAGATTAAATATTTGTATTGTGTAAGGCTTTTATATTGAGTGTAATTAAATATATATGGAGAGATAATAATATATTTCAGTGGTTCTAAACAATCAAATGACAAAAACTTTATATACTTGTATGACTATATCCAATATGCTTAATAGTCTTTTCATACAATCAGTAAGAAATCTAAATTTTATATAATGATTCCAATATACTACATCATTATTAATAAAAATAGATCACTTGTTACCACATTAACCTAAAAATATCCAGAGTTTAAATTACTGTTCCAACTGGATATTGGTTTTGCTATTTTTCACAAAAATTTTGAGACCAAAATTTATACACTTGTAAATAATCCCTATCTGGGGAAATATGATTTATTCCTATTCAAACTGGACATTTCTAACGTAATCAGCAATTAATGTGAGGTTTACAGTTTTAATGCAGTGAGAACAAAGATCTTTGGCAAGCACATTTCAGCACGGTGACTTAAATGTTTCAGCGATTTCATACTGTTATTTTCTCATATTGTCCACAATAGAAGTGAGTATATGACACAACAATATTTATTTTTATTCACCAAAAGTCATTCACTTAACAGCAGGAGAGATGCCTATATGAGGTATTTGGAACAAAGCTTACCTCTAGGGTAATGCTTTGTATGGGGAATATCTTAATTAAATTCCAATGCAATACTGAATCTTAAGAATGAGGTCATAGCCTGCTGTAGCATGAAAGCCTTTAATTTGAACACTTCAGTTCTATTGAATAATCGAGGAAAGTTTAATTGAGCACTCTAGAGCCCTGGGTGTTCAGAGTTTCTATGTACTTACATTGTGTTATCCGTGCTGTGGTTTAACTCTGAATAGTTACTTAGAAGCTCATTTGAGGCAATTAAAAGCTGCAGATGGAGTTTTGTTGGACAGGCTGCATTCAACCTGGTTGAGTAATTAGACTCGGATACCTTGCAGCCACTTCATCCCCAGCCTGGCAGTGTTTTATGTGTGAAAAAGAAAGAAACTCCTTTCTGCTTAGAGTTTTTATTCTTACAATGAACAAACAATTATAATGAGTATGCTATTCTAAACTCATAAAAATTATTTCTTTTCTTTTGATACCGGTTAGCTCTAATGTGACTGTTTTAAAAGCATCCATGGTAGCATATATTCAAAATACTTTGTCACTTGTTAGGATTTTTAACATTGCCCTAAATTCCACTTAAGATTCTTTGAAAAGCTTACTGACCTCAGGTCTTAATAATTTCAAAATTTAGCTGGGACTTCCACAACCACATAAGTGTCATTTATATGTCAATAGTTCTCTAGGTCTAAAAGGTAGATCCTCAGGAGCCTGCCTCAGCTGCTGGGCCTCCTCAACACTCTTACCTTATTTATGCAAACAGACTCTGGAAAGCAGGTAGGCTGGCAGCTAAGCCTCTGTTTTCCTGGCATGCCAACAAATCCCCAGGCAACAAACTGCTCATGGCCATCAAGTTTTCTTCATAGCTAAATCCTACAGGAATCTACAAACTATAAACTCTCTTACCTGCTATTCCTCAAGCATTTGGGATGCTCAAAGATATGGATGCTCAGGGACCACTGTGTTATTATCCAGAAAGGGACCAATAAGCCAATGAGCACAGGATCCCTGAGTTCCCAAGCTGCCCCTTTTCTTACTCAATAGCCATGTTTTGTACCATTCCTACTAATTTTCCAAAGGATAAATCTGTAGAATAGGGGGTTTGCCCTCAAAGAATCGCAGCCATCAGTGCCATTCACTCATTCATCTTGTAAGGCTGTTGTTAATTCTGGACTCAGTAGTGACTGGCTGTAGACTGTGAGATCCTATCCACTGTTTTGCTCTTCTTCTTAAATTAAGATAATATGGGCAGCCAGGTCTATGTTAATGTTTGGAAACGTTCCAAGTTCTAGCTGAGGAGATGTAGAACATCCTCAACAAATGCAGATTATTTTATGGCAGGAATGTTCAGCACTTCCTGAAATTACCTATAGTGAACTCCAAAAAGGAAACACTAAACTGGTTTTACAGACTTATAATCCATTGCTGAATTAGCAAGCTTCTGGTGGAACACAGGAGATATCAGTTTTAAATTACGTCCTCTAGAAACTATGTATTTTACTTGAAATCGAATAAATGTTACCAAGGAGATGCATTGAGAATAAGCTGTCCCAAAACACTCTGTAGTCTGGTAGCTGGGGAGCAGCATTAGATGGCTGGAGTTGATAGAAAAATCTACTCCAAATCAGGAAATTGAAGGCTGAAAAACAATTTTCTGATCTTGAAAACTGACTATCTCATACTCTGATGTGCAGCTTCACTGAAGAAAAGCCTGGGGGACCTCTCCTCTTTAACATTTTCTGCTGATTAACTTACAAAACTTTCTCAAAAAACTGCTAAACTGATCCTCAGAATCTGACTTTCCCCCGGCATACTCACAGACATATATATATCTCAGAGACTTCAAAAGTCAGAAAACCTGCTTGCAGAGATTCAACCGACTGCCATGCCTAACTATGCTGAGCACTGGAAGCAGGATAGTTATTTTTCTCCCATTTCAATTCACACAGTAGCAATGTAACTACGCTACTTCTTGATCTGAGTTCCTTGTCTAACTTTCCACAGTATTTTCACAGAAATTTCTAAAGACAAAACACCACAACATCAATACTAAATTTAGACTACTATCTTTAGTTTTATGAAGAGCATAAATACAAATCTAATAAACTGTGCAGAAGCTTATGCACAGATAATCAGACAGACAAATGCTCAAGAAAAATATGGTGGAAAAAACAGAAAGAAGATTCTACTCCTAATAGCATACTTGATATGTCATGTCACGTGACGATAAATAAAAATTAGTGGAGCAGATGAAAGAAAAAGGTATTTGCAATTCTAGAATAAGAAGTAACCTATGCAAGGAATACAGGAAAGGATATGTGAGAGTTCCCACATTGTTTTGTTTTCCTGAAGCACTGCAGTTGTGATTTACATCTGTAAGAGAATTGGCTACTAAAACTGATCCATTTCATAGAAAAAGTTGAAGCTTCTAGATTTCAGTTTTAAGATAATTATTTAAATGTAAAATAATTATGAAGAGGGATTAAAAAGGATGTGTATTTGTCTGAACATTAATTTTGACCTACTTAGTTATGTTAATAAGGCAGAAGTTTGCAATAAAACTGAAGCAACAAAGTCACATATCACTCAATTTCTTTCAGAATTGAGTAGGATAAGACTTCTAAATTTTTACTGGACACAATTGTAGAAGTGCGACTTAAGGTACATATAACCAATAAAGCCAGTAAAGAAAAAGAAACAGAAATCTTTCACCAAAGATAATGTGACCTTCAATCAGCAGATTTGCTATTCAGAAGCATAAAAGAACAATGTACATTTTGAAATTGGCTTGTAATTCCTTTCCGATTTTCTGAATGTTTCCTGAAAGCCATCAATGCTGATTGAGACAGTTAATCAAGTTGGCAGTAGTAGCTCATAAATGACTTGTGTTATTAATATATGACCTTAGAATTAAAATCTTAATCAAATAGACATGATTAAAATACAGTTCACATATAGTCCAGGTGAAAAAAGGATTATACTCTACACATATACTCTACCGGTGAAAAGGAATCAAACAAACATGTTCAATGAAGGACAACTCATTTTTTTGAGAAAAGATGGTCAGTTCAAAAACTTCATTGATACTATGACAATCTAAATTCCAAGGTCTACAAAGTTGGTAAGGCAAAATGTGAGTGTTATGGATTCTGAGTCACTTCAATTGGCAGTTAGTTTGCTTCTCATAGATGCCTTTATCTTTGTGTTTTAACAGCTTCATTTTCTATTCTGGACAGTTTTTTCTCCATACTAACTGAACAGACAATTAAATAAACCTGGACTTTTTATAGTCAAGCAAAATAAGTAATCTAAGTATTCAGGTTGCTATTGGTTTGGGATTCATTATTATATATCATTATATATCATTATATATATATTATATATATAATATATAATATATAATATTATATTACATTACATTACATTATATTCATTATATATTATTTAGTACATGACAGGCAAGTGGATTCATATGCAAAAAGCTAAAGAGAAAGCAAATATAAACCATGCAATTTCATTAATAAAGTTCATACTGAAGTAAATGATATATTCAGGGCAACAGTCAAAGTTCTTAAAAGCCGTCTAATGAATGTTGAGTAGAAAACAAAGAAACAGTGCAAGATAGGATGGCAGCATAATAGAAGATCTTCTAATTTATTTATTTATTTTTCATTTTTATATTTCAATACTGTTTAGTCCCCTCTCCTAACTCAGCCCTACAAAATCTGTTGGTCTGATTTCATAATCCATCCTTCCCTGTCAAAGGATAAAGGGGACAGTTAATTTGAAAGACTTAAACTTTCAGGTAGCAGTTCAGTACAGCATTATTCCATGTTCTTTTTGAAAGAGTCACAGAATGATCTGTGTGACCTGTGTAGTGCAAAGGGTCGGGTGAGTTGTCCTTAAAATCTATTATTCCTGTGAGCCCTTCTTACCAGGATATATCTGAGACATCATGCATGGTACAGAGATCAGATTTTTTTTAATCAGTTTTTCTTTTATTGTGTAAGAGTACGTTCAGGTGCCACGAATCAAGTTCTGTACAGGATATTTCCAGACATTCAAAAGAAGACTTAAACAGCAAAATGTCCCTAGCACATCCTGAAGAACTGCTATTTTACAGACTCAAGGGAGCAGAGGGCCAAGGAACAGTCACTTCATAATGTCATTGATACATCCACGCAATATCTCCACTGTGCTATGAGATAATCTGTCCACACATAGCATGGTATGTACTATGCATAAGGCAGTGATGCCTGAGCTCTGCAGTTTCCAGACACAGGAGGTGAGTCAGCTCCTGTTCAGAAGACTACATTTGCATTAACTTTGTATATATTGTGCCTTTATGAGTGTGATCAATTTTTTGGTCTTTTCAGAATAACCTTTCATTCTCATTGATCCCAGACCTGCCCACTACATACTACATCACACATCACTCTGCAAAATAACAAGGATTATGTAAAAGGCTTTATTCTCACCACCTATTCTGAACTACTTTTTTTTTTTTTTTTTTTTTTTTTGCTTCCTAGGGAATACTGTAGAGTATGTTATCTAATAGGGAGAATAATTCTGAGGCACCTGCTTTCAACAATTACAAAAGCAAGAAATATCACAATTGGAAAACTACAGAAATGGAAGTTAGAACAATATAACTGGTAAAAATACATAACTATGGGAGCTATATAAGAAACAGAGCTTTGGGTTGAATTTATAGGCCTCCTAGTTATGAAATCTGTCTAATTGTGAAAAGTGAATGAGGCAAAACTCATATATATTTAGAGTAATTCATAGTCTGTAGAGATAGTAAAATCTTAACCGTAGCAGGCTTACTTTGGCTACAAGACTAGGATACTAGGATTCTGCAAGATATGATGGAAAAATAATGGGCCCAAATATGTCAGAAGTGTTAAGAAAATGGGTGCAAATAGCTCAAATGTTTATGAAATTCACTAGTTGAGTTATGGTAAAATAAAATAAAAATAAAAACACATATAGGTGTTACTGCTAAAGGCTGTGCAGGAGCAGCAGATTGTACTGATATATTGACATTTCAAAATAGACAGACAATTATCCATTTTAAAAATATCCCCCACCATAACTATAAACTCTGTTCTGTGCTTTGATATAGCTTTAATGATTGATAATTCATAACACAATAGAGTGCAGTATGTAAGAAGCACACTTTTTTTGGTAATTATTGACTGCTGAAAATTAATTAAAAAAAAAAAGACCATTCTTTAGATAATGACAAAATACATGGCCTCATGTACTCTTCAGTAGTGAGGAGTCATCAAAATTTATATCTATAATTGCACAGGTGTGACTGTGCAATATATTCTTTGACAAAACTAGACAATGTAGTAAGGATTGCAACACCAGAAGCAGATGCTAAAGCAGGAATAGTATAAATTAGTAACTACAGGCTTACAGGTTAAGTGTATGTTAAGTGATGTTATATGTATGTTAATATGCATGTTAAGTGATAAGGTACAAGTGATGTTAAGTGATGTTAAGTGATGTTAATATGCATGTTAAGTGATAAGGTACAAGATTAACATTTTAAGTATGAACTTGAAAGAAGTCTTGAAGAAATCTAGGAAGTATAACAACATATTTAAGTGAGTCTGAAAGAGGCCCATGACAATGATCAGAGCAACTATCCTACAAAGACAGGCTGAGGGAGATGGGCTTGTTCAACTTGGAGAAGGCTCACTATTGTCTTCCAGTACTTGAAGGAAGCTTGTAAACAGGGGGGAGATCAACATTTTACATGATCAGATGGTGATAGTACAAGGAAGAATGGTTTTAAAATAAAAGAAGAAAGATTTTGGTTAGATATTAAGTGGAAATTTTTAACTCAGAAAGTGGTGTACTGGAAAAGTGTGTCCATAAAAGCTGCAGATGCCCTATTCCTGTAGACATCCAAGGCCAGGGCGGATGGAGCTCTCTGCAGCTTGATATAGAAAGTGGCAAACCTGCCTGCACAGCAGGGGTTGGAATTAGATGATCTTTAAAGTCCCTTCCAACTAAATCTAATCTATGATTTTATGATTTATTATTTCCTAGGATGCCTGTTTCTGCTTCATCATAAGGGTTGCTTAAAGAGGTGATTCACCAGAAACATCAAAGTTTAAATAGCTTTGCATCTTTTGTCAAAGTATAAACAAATTCTTGATGCACTTGGACCACTGCTGATTTAACCATCCCCACCTATACATAACTATACTGTTCAAATTATTTTGTAACATCTAGAATTTCTAATCTCTGCCAAATGCCTGTCTGATCAAGTGTTGCCACACTGAGAAATTAAGGACCTGCAGTATGGAGGTATAGAAGAATAGAAGAGGAAAAGAGTAGCATATGGCCACCCAGTGTATTACCTCTACAATGTCTGCTAGTTGACTGGTTTCCATGAGTCAAGTGTGAAAGACTTATTTGACTTGTTCTTTTGATTGTAATGTAACTTTCTTGCTCCAGAGGAACTCACCTCTGGTCGTTAAGTTAAGGTCACTTTCTGAATCGCTCAACTATATAGATATATGTATATATATATATACAACTACTCAACTATACAACTACATGAGAATAAAATCACAACTATGAGGAAATATTCCATCTGGAAGTAGAGCTGCACTAACAAAGGCCATTCTGTGATCTGTGCAGTAGAAAACTTGTACATTTTATGATGCAAAAACACAGTAAATTTATTCTAAAATGTTTAAGAAAACGAAGGTTACAAACAAGGACTATATTGCAAAATAATGTGCAGAATAATGTATTTTTACCCCCGCAAATATGTCTAAGCATCTAAAAATAAAAAAAATTAAAAAAATAGAAGTTTAATTCCTTCAATTTAGTATGTCAATATCCTAACTCATTAGGCACACTGAATAATGTTTTCTTCCAATTATTACTGCAATTATTTAAAGATTAAGGCTCCCTAAAGACACACAATATGATGAACTGCAATAATTCCTCTAGAAAGTATAGTCTGAAGATATCCTACTAAACTGCAGATAATGATTTATGATCTTTTAGTAAGAGACAGAATTTAATTTCACTTTGGAACATTCCTAAAGCAGCAATCTTTATGTCACAGAGTACCTGCAAAATGTCAAACTCTAATTATTTTCATGACAATGTTTCTCAGACTTGACTTCAGTAATTCTTCACTCTGAAGGATCATCCACAGAAAATGAAACTTAAATGAAACATCAAGTAAATTACGCTTTGCTTTCTTCTTTACCATGTGCCATTTTGTCTATATTTCAAGTGTGAACAAAGAGGTGATTTGATCTGTTATAGAGCTAATCCAATTCAGATATATATATATATATATATCAGTATTTATACACACACAGTATTTATACACACACATATATACACTGTATCTCAGGAAAAAATTATCTGCAAAATTGCATCTGAACAGCCAGATTCCAACTTACATTCCTTTATAGATTCCTAGAATCACATTGCTTGTCATGGAATTAATATTAAATTTAAATTTATTAAAATTATATGCCAACATACTAGTCAGAATGAAGCCTACATTTCTACAGTTTCATCAGGAAAAACAATAGAAAATGCTGAATTAGCTACTCTATAAAATTCCCATTCCATGATTTCAAAGTCTAAATTTGCAAATAAATAAATAGAATCAATCTTTCTTTTTCACGAAGATTCCCAGAGCTTCTCTAGCCATTTTTGTGAAGTTTTCTCTGATACTCTTCCACATTTAGAATCATCACAGATATTCGCACATGCCTTTATCTCATGGTTACACTTTGATCTTTCCCTGAAGATTCTTTCTTCATTCAGTGCTTCAGGTCAAATGTGTGATTACCTCTGGATACACTTCGCCCACTATACACATGGAGATACTTCTTGGCTTTCCCACAGGCATGTTACTCACACTGGTGAAATTCAAACAAGAGCCTAAGGACAACTGTTATTTTGAAATTCCATAGTGATGAGCTTGCATGAAGTTATTACTCACTGCTATACGCTTGTAACATGCCTCAAAAAACCTCAACCATAGGCACACACCATAACTTAGAATACAAGAATAAAAACCTCAAGAATGCTGCTGTAAGGAGAAATGCGGGAAGATAGGAAATATTGTCTGAAGGTCAACAATACAAACGTGTGGAAGAAAAGCGCTAATAGTTCAGTGAAAATTATGGCATTTTGTGTCTGATGAGTGCAAAGCAGTGCCTATGGCTATCAGGTCAGATCCTGCTTTTGTGCATTTGTGTTAATCAAGATTTTCTTACTCATAGATCTTAGAGGAAACATAATTAGTACCCTTCTTTAAAATCCATGCATACTAAATGTAATCCAGTTTTTAAACTGTCTGATTATAGAGAATGGGTAGAAATACAGAGGTCTTTTCTATAGTAATAAATTGTTTGTAATAGTTTACCTAAGATGTCCAAGAGATTATCAAGAGAATTTGTATTGTAGTTTGCATTGTACATAACAGCTTTGCTGCAAAGGTTTCAGTGCCATTTTATGCATAAAGTCTTTGCAATCAAAGTTGAGCAAAATAGTCTCTTTGCAGGAATTGATGCTTAGGTACCACTCCCATGGTACAGAAAAATAATAATAAAAAAATCACTAAAATCTTTTACACAAGGTAAATCTTTAAATTCATAAAAACAAGGCGTACAAAGTGTCATGGTTTTATGATTTTTGGCATTGGTATTCCACATCATAACATCACATAGTGTATTAAGAGTTAAAGAGTTAATGCTCCAGCTCTGTGGATTATCGATAGTTCTGAGTATACCTGTCTCAGAAGAGAAGAACTACATTCCCCAGAGGACTGTGTGATGCTTTGTATTTTTACGTGTTTCCACTCAGAGGGAAAGATAAAAACTGTCTGCGGTCACGGGACACTCTCTTTCCTTTGGGATGGACTCAGCAGTGGGTGCTCGCTGCCGTCCGCCTTCAGCGTTAGCGTAAGGCCTTCGGTTTATCAGACACTCTCTCTTGCTCATTTTCTTTGATTTATTAGCTTTAATTCTAATTATATTGTATTATATTGTGTTATTTTGCTTTCCAATATCTTATTTAGTAAATTATCCTCAGATAGTTGCTGCTGTTTTGTTTCTAGGCCCATCTTCCTTTTCCCTTTTCCCTTTACCTCTTCCCCTTTCCAGGGACATGGGTCTGTGGGTCCCCCGCACCAATCGTCACGGAACCGGGCCGAACCTGCCCATAAACCATTAACAACAAAGTTAAGCTTTCTACAGTGCATTATTCTAGTACCACTGCAAGGCTATTACAACCATAGTAGTGATGACATACAGCCTTATATACCAATTAACTTTATACTATTCAAGTCACTCTATTCTCAACATCAACTCCACCTGAGACACACATTGGATTTTCCCATCCTTCCACCAAGTGCATCCAGGTCCTTGAGCCAAAGCAGTTTCACATATGGGTTTGCCTTTGCCTCAGACAGGGATAGTTAAATATACCTTACCCAGTATTTTTTTTCATGAGCAGTACATGACTTCTACAGTAGGTAATATTTTTCACTGGGCAGTGCCATCCAGCTCAACTGGCAGATCCCCAAAGACTAACCAGGTGGTTTTTGCTAAATAGGCATCTAGTGTTTGAGCATCCCTTCATTCATTGCTCTCACTGACGACTTCAACAGTTCATTACATTCTTTGAATTTACAAGAGGCTGGTACATGATAGAGGATGTGATATACCCACTCAATACCATGGTTTTGGCCCAGGTCTATACATTTGTTACAGAAACGAGTCCTAATGTCTGATTCAGTTTTTTCTGGGGTACTACACTGTCACAAGACTTGCTTTTCAAGGCCTAGGATGATGTTTTATACGGTAGCATGTGGCAGGAGGAGGCATGTTTTCATCCATTCAGTCACTGTTTCCACCACTGTAAGTGCGTGGTGCTTGCTGTGGCACATTTCTGGAAGTACACTATAATTGATCTGCCATGCCTCTCCATACTGATATTTCAGCCATTGTCCCCCATACCAGACAGACTTTAATTCTGCTCATCCATATGTTGCATTCCTTCCTTGAAGGCGTTATGAGTCACAGACCCATCAAGCTATGAAAAATTCACTCTTATGTTGCCACTCCAGGTCTAGCCAATCCATTTCAACTCTAGCAGCGTGATCTACCTTCTGGTTGTTTCAGTGTTCTTCAGTGGCATGACTCAGGTACGTGACACCTATATGACGTACTTTTATAATCACATTCTCTACCTGGACAGCAATAATTTGCCCCACTGCATCAGACCAAGGGGGTTGTTACTGCTCTACTGGTTACTCAACGACCTTTACTGTAACCACGCCTGTTGGTCATTTGTTACTATCCACAAGTCAGTCTAGGGACAGAATATTTTTCTCTCATTCAACACTTTGTTAGCCAGGTAGATATCATAATACCCATTCTGCCATTTTACAACCAATAAATGAATCACTTGTGCAGGCCCTATGAACCTGTTTCATTTTATTGGAAGAATCAGACTGCAGAAGGTTTGGACACCGCAATATAAGAAAAACAGAACAGTTAAAGAGTACCCAAAGAAAGGCAACAAAGACAGAGGAGGGCATAGACAGAAAAATGTGATGAACAGATCGGGTCGCTTTTTTTTAGTTCAGCCAAGAGAAGAGGAAACTGAGGGGAAGCTTCAGCACAGCCCACATCTTTCCCATCAGTGAAGCAGAAAGGCAGGTGCTGATCTCTGTTCTCAGGTGACCTGTGTTAGGATCCAAGTAAACAGCATGAAACTGCTACAGGGGAGGGTCATTTTGAGAATTAGGAAGAGATTGTTTCAAGAGGGTGGTCAGGCACTGGAACAGGTTCCCCAGGGGAGTTTTCACAGTTCCAAGCCTGACAGAGTTCAAGAAGCATTTTGACAATGCTTTCAGATATATGGCTTAATTTTTAGGTATTCCTGTGTGGAGCCAGGAGTTAGACACAGTACTCTTTATGCATCCCTTCCAATTAAGCATGTTCAATGATTCTACTGCTTTATACATTATTGTCTCCTCTTTTGCAAATACTTCTTCTGCTCTGTTGCCCCATGTGGTGATGTAATTCATATATCACAAATGTTCCGGACCTTCATCCTATTCCAAGAGAGTCTGGACAAATCCATGGCAAATAGTAGGACTCTGCTTTCACCCCTGGTATACCTGACACCCCCCTAAGCAAAAGTAAACTATGGCCTACATTCCACCGCTACTGAGCCTGTTATCCCAGCATCAGAGGCATGCCCAGGTCAGTGCAGAACTGTACAGCAATAGAAAGGGAGCACAGAAAGTTTTACTACTAGGTGCATATTGGGTATTCAAGGTAGAATGAATGTTAAGCAACAATTTTGAGAACCTACATTTTGCACATAAATTGCCTAATTTTCTTTGTGATTCTTGTCCTTATTTCTAGCTTCTGGAAAGGTACAATATATATTTATGTATAGGAAGAGAGAGTGAAAGGTAACATTCTCAGCTGTAGTAACAGTTTTCTTATTGTCCTCTTATTGATACACTACCATTGTAACTCTTAAAAAAAATATAAAATAAAATTATTAAAATCAGTTTTAAGCAACAAAGATAAGTTGCAGAACAAAAAGATATGTCACAGAAGTGTTGTAATATAATATAATGTAATATTAAGGTCTTCAATTTATGGTTGTTTTCTTTCTAGTGTTTTTCAGAGCAATTTTTTTACAGGCTCTAAATCATACTTTTACAGGAAAAGTCTCTCTTTGAACCCTTATGTCAGAATTTTTCAGATCCCTTCACACTGATTCAGTGAGTTTTAAAGCTGGCAAAATCCTTGGCAGGCTTGTAAATCTTTCAAAAGATGTTATCCAATTACCCTTCATGGTTCAGAGACTTCTATGGCGTGACCATTTTCTTCTATGTGAGGAATTAAGTGCTCATGAAAGGTTAGAAACCAAATGGAGTTGAAAAGTAAGCAAGCACATTTTTCTACAATTCAGATGCTATGGCATTATCTACAGAGATAGCATAGAGATCTATAAAGAAATTCAACCTTGACCAAGAATGCTGATGGTTTTTTGAGATAAGAACAATAAGACAAGTATGAATAGTTTATGTTTTCAAAAGACAATCGGCTATGTTAAACTCATGAGGTTTGTAACATCTTCTGTCTTGCATAGAACTACAAAATACATCTCACTTTATCATGTAATAAACTTCAGACTTTGTTCCATGTAATACATATAAATTTTGAGGAAAGATGTAAGGAGGTCATAGACTTCCTCATTTTTTTAATATAAAAAGGAATATAGTGAGGAGCAATCTCTAAAGAAAAAAAAGTTTTTTAGGAGGTTATTTGATATTCAATACCTTTACAAAAAAAAAGTAAAATTATAGTAAGCTGTTTGTTAATATCAGAAATAATTTCAGATCTCCACAGTTTTTTAAACTGCATTTACCAGACTATAGCAGAAAGGGAAGAAAATTACTAACATGTTCATTAAATGAAAATATCATTTAATCTTGCCCAGTTAGAAAGATGCTACTTTGAAAACATTACCAGGGTAATAAAATCACAGTTGAGTACAAATGATGAAATGTATGTTGTCCCTTTGAGAGAGAGTGTAAAAATTTTTCATTTTGTAATGATAAAAAAGGAAATGGCATAGACCAGCTGTATCTTGAACCTGTGGGAGTGACCTGTAAATAAACTTAGACATGATGTGATTTCTAGATCTGTATATATACAATTTTATTAAGATATACATATTCATTGTGTTGGTATGTATCTGTATAGCATGTATCAATGTTCAATTTTTGCAACTGCAAAGTAAGAAGAAATTTCATTTCTGAACTGAAGATCTGAAGAATTACACAGAAATTAATTTCTATTCCTGGAGCTTTCTATGTTTGATTCTCAAATGTGTATTTTGTAAAAGTTCATTCATGTTGGTGTAAGAGAGAAAACTCTGTGAAAATTTATACAATAGAAATAAGTAAAAATCAAGTCTGGCAGAATTATTTTGTTGTTTGTTAAAGTTGTTTTTTTTTTTGTTTGTTTTTTATTTTTCACTTGTTTCTTATACACTTCAATTCTAAATAGAGAAATTAAATTAAAAGTACTTTTCATATGGAGTTTTAAGACTACATACTTTATTGTATTTTTACCTCAATGGTGCTTTTACTGTTTCTATGATGGATTAAGTAAAATAAAAGCTAAATGTGATCCCCAAATCTATAATCAGAGGGGTTAGTGCATATAACTAAAATGCTGGTTATCATGAGGAATAAAAGATTGAAATGGTTTGGAGTTCTGCAGAGTTCAGTCTTTCAGTGTATTTCATGTTTATAGAATAAAAACAAACAAACAAACAAAAAAACTTCTTAGTGAAATTTTTGTCCAGTTCAGATTCGTGAGAGCTTATCAATCGCCTGTCTCCCAAGACTGACCAGCTTTTATAAACTCATCTGCCAAATAAAAAGAAGGTCACTCCTTACTTTCCAGCAAGAAATACTCTAATATTTAAAAGGAAGTTTCCAGACCTAGTGAGACCAGACCTGCTTCTTTCTGAAGAGAGCAGAATGCAGAACAAATTTTGTTGCTTGTGGATACTTCACAAAGACACAAATTATGACATAGAATTAGAAGGAAGCAGGCAGGGTCTTTTCTATACATTTTGTTTACCACTGCTGTATTTCCTCATATTTCGAGTAGCCACCATTAAGTTACTGACATTTACACAGAAGTAGAGTTTTCTTTGTGGTTTTTTTTTGTTTGTTTGTTTGTTTTGCTATGTTTGTTTGTTCTAATAAGATGTTTAACTACTAATTACTCATCTTGACCAAACAAGGACAAGAAGAAAATAGAATAAACAAAATCAGCATGGGAGCACTTAGGCACAGAGTATAAGTTCAGTGCTCATTTGCTAGATGTGGCATTTGAAACTTCTGAACATAACTGCACTTCACTGAAACAAATTCATTAGGGCTTTAAGAATCTTAAGAACTCTTAGAGCTGGAAGGGACTTCTGAAGGCCAACTAGTCCAGCTCTCCTGCAATGAACAGGATCACTACAGGTAAATCAGTTTGCCCAGGCCCTTATCCAGCCTCACTTTGAAAGCTCCAAGGGCATTCCATTCATTGGATCATTTTTGTGGTTCTCCTCTGTACATGCTCCAATAGGTCTATGTCTCTACTGTAACGAGGACTCTAAATCTGGATGCAGTACTCCAGGTGAGGCCTCGCCAGTGCAGAGTAGAGGAGTAGGATCATCTCCCTCAACCTGCTGGCCATGCTTCTTTTGGTGCAGCCCAGGATGCAGTTGGCTTTCTGGGCTGAGAGAGCACATTGCTGGCTCATGTCCAGCTTCCCATCCACCACTATCTCCAGGTCTTTCTTGTCAGGGCTGTGCTCAATCCTTTCATCTTCCAGCTTGTTGGTTATGGGGGTTGCCTTGACCCAGGTGCAAGAGATTTCACCTCAGCTAGTGATTGCATATTACAACACCATCAAGAATTACATGCCCAATAAAGGTCATCAAAAACTGGTTGAACTGGGTCTTTGTTAAAGCAAAAAAGGAGGAAGAAAAACATTTTCCTCCTTTATGTGAAGGAATATATTTAAAAATGATATATTTTCTTGTTAATTGTTGCCCTTTCCAGGAGTTAGTGGCCTACAGATCCAGCCCCGCTAGCGTCTGTGCACCCGACCTGCCTGGCTGGGGCCAAATGACTGCAATGTGGTGAACAGCAAATGGCGTTTATTGTTAGCAGCAGCATCCCTATATAAGTTAGGATCGCGCGTGCGCATTACTACTCCTAAGTGACGCAGCATTCTACCTTCTAAAACTTTCTAGAAGCAACTTTGCAAAAGCGAGGAATTGTCTCTTCTCACGAGATCTTGTTCTGTGCCTGCAACAGTTAATTTGCTCCCACCTGGTTCTCTTTTCTTGCTAAAAAAGATAAAATCAATACTAACAAGTGTGCTACAAAAATACTTCACTAACATTTCATGAGTGTGACTTTTAAAAGAAGAAAATTTGAATAAAAATTATTTAACATAAATGGTTCAAGGCCAAATAATCAATTTGATTTTATGAGCTGCACAAATAGACTGTATTGTAATGTATAAAGTTCATTTCATCTCCTGCATTTTGAAGGCCAAATACAAGCAGTTCTGTCTCTACTCTGACCAGAGATCTCAAGTAATGACTCAATTAACTTTGTCTGGTACCATCTACAACAGAAAGAAGTATTTCCCTGAATCTAAGATAAGAACTGATCTAGTAACTCCGCTTACTGCCTTCTGCCCTACTGAAACTTATACTGCTTCCCCAAGCTGAGTTGGCCGTATTACGATTTGTAGCAGACTGTTATGTTTTCAGTCATTCTGAGGGGTAACTTACTGAAACAAGATTTATCTAGTAGATTTTGTTTTTCAATTGAGGGTTTGTGGGTATTTCGTTGTTTTCTTCATGTTCATGTTTTTGGTTTTCTAATCCGTGTTCTTTTCCCTAAGGTACCACATATCATGAAAGGCTGCTGAAAAGGATGGCTATGTAAAGAGCTTTTGCTGCTTTCCTTAAGCATTTTTTCTGCCCAAGTTGGATTTGCTTCTCCTAACAAAAGAATCATAGAATCACCATGGTTGGAAAAGACCTACAGGAACATCCAGTCCACCCGTCTACCTACCACCAATAGTTCTCACTAAATCATGTTTGTCAACACAATATCTAAACATTCCTTGAATACCTCCAGGGTTGGTGACTCCACCACTTCCCTGGGCAGTCCATTCCAGTGCCTTACCACTCACTCTTTTGGAGGTCAACTCAGTCTATTTGAGAAAGCTTCTTAAATCACTCAGAGAAAAACAAACAAACAAACAAACAAACAATCTTTTGTATTATTTTCAAAAATATTCTTAAAATTACCTCTATTTTCTAAAATTTTAAATATTATGGTTGAAATATAAACTATCTAGAAAAAAACATGCAAACCCATCAGAAAGAATTGAACAAATGAATTTTCTACCCTGTATTTTTTATTTTCCATACTCAGGTTCTGAGTCAACAAATTTGACAATTTGTGGAAAACTCAAGTGTGAAGAATACTTTCATTTACATCTTTTCTGCACAATCACTCTAGTTTTCTTACAAACTGTCCATGTTAAGGCATTTACAATGCTCAATTACCTGACTTCAGCTAAGCAGATGGCAAGATTAAATTAGCACTTACTAGATACAGTTTCAAGTAATAGCTTTTATTGCTATTTCATCTCTTTCCCTTGTCATGATTATGCACTGTATGTGTACTTGTTATATTCATTCTTTGGAATGAAAAAGGTTGTTCAGCCTTAAATCAGTAATGCTCAACGTAAGATCATGATGTTACACCAAAGATTATAAAGACACATCAGTCATAAAGATAGGAAGTATTTGTTATAACTATTAGCTTTTGCAGATTGTCTAGTCATTTGGGACTAGGTTTTTTATTCTACTGTGAGCTGGCAACCACTGTTGATTCAAACATATAAACTGCTATGTCAAGCTATTTGAAGGTATCTTTCTGTAACCTGAAATACTCCACGCCTTGAAGGATTAGTAATCACAAAGCAGGCATGCACAAAGTCAGCAGATGCTGTACTGACAAATCAACTCAGAGTAATTGCAGTTTCCAGTATAATTTAGAAAGAGTTTTAATCTAGTCCAACTTGTGAGTGGTTACTTACCACTCTAGAGGCATTCGGTTATGTTTGGGTTGTGGAAAGAATCTAATTTGCATGATAGATGGATCAGTGTAGCAGCAGAGCATCATTACTGAATGATTTCTGCAGTATGAACATTCATTCTGAAAGTGAAGAGAGCTAATTATGTTATTTGCCAGAGTCTGTTTAAGAGATGCAAAACAATTTATTTACTCCTTCTGCAATTTCTAACCGAGCTTCTGTCACTTATTATTATCAAATTCAAACTAAAGATAAAATAGATTCTATATTTTTCAAAAATTACAACTGACTTCAGAAATTACTCCTGATTTATGTTGTTTTGTTTCAACTGCCTTTTTGATTTACTGAACAAGGAGTAGGGAAAAATACAATAAAATTTTAAAGTAAGATAATTCAGATAAGCTTATGATCATTTGTTTAACTCTTAGTATTACTGGAAACCTAGTAATATTAAAACTTGGATTTGATTTAATTGTTAATTTCTGCTGAAACTGTTATTCTCTTTCACATAGATTTCAGCATATGACATTTAGAGTTCACAGGGGTCCTGCTGATAGAAATTATATTCTATCAAAAAGTTGAAAAATTGACTCAAATATCACATTTACCAGCTTGAACATGTAGAAAGATTTGGTTAAAGGACAAGGGAAACAATAAGCATGGAAATGCCCTTGAAAACAATCATTTAATAGTTAAAGTTTACAATTCTTTCAAATATTTAAAAGCTGTAAAGCCAAGAATCTGTCTCAAAAATAAGTTGATATAGACTTTATCTCACAAGATGACGATGAATCAACTCCTCATAACCTAAAAAAGAGAAATCACTGATAGCCCGAGACTTTTTCACGAGGATCCAATAGAATCCCCTGATAGGAAAGATGATGTGCTTATTCCAATAGGAGAGAAAAAAGATCCAGAAACCCTTCTTCCACCCTACCTCTCTCCCCAAATTATTTGTGACAAACAACCATAAACAATCACTTCATTTTAGAAATTTGTCTTTTTGTCTTCACACTGTAACTCACAAACTTTCTGTAGTACCCTCTGACCTAACCAAAACAAACAAAAAAAAAAAGGTGAAAAACACCCATGTAGTACATTCCTAGATTCTAGACTTGCAGTGTGCCACTGTATATTTCCCACCTATAGTAAGATACCCCTTTGTTGTGCTTTAACCCCAAAAGGCAGCTCAGTATCTCACATCCACTTGCTCACTCTCCACAAGTGGGATGGGAGACATAATTGTAAAGGTAAAAGTGGTAGAAATCATGGGTTGAGACATAGACAATGTTCTAGGTAAAGCAAAAAGCCACACACACAAAGCAAAACATGAAATTCATTTACTTCTTCACACCTTTACTTCCAGTAAACCGGCATTCATAATATGTGACGATTTACTAGGAAGACAAATACTCTGAATGTCTTCTCTTCCCTCCTTCTTTACCCCAGCTTTTATTGCTCAGCATCAGCGTGTCAGGTATGGGATATCTTTTTGATCAATTTAGGTTAGCTCTCATGGCTGTGTCGCCTCCCAACATATTGTTCTTCCTCAGTCTGTACACTGTCAGAGCAGTACAAGACAGAAAAGAGCCCTTCATTCTGTGTAAGCATTGCTCTGCAACATCTAAAACATCACTGTGTTATTACTTCTACTTTCATTAGAAATCCAAAACAGAGCATCATGCAAGCCTCCAGAAAGAAAATTATCCCAGTCAAAATCATGATGTCTTCTAAAATCAGCATCTTAAAATATTTTTTATGTCAAATAACATAGAAAATATTAAGATGTTAAAATCTCTGTGACAACTTTCAGATTTCGACTATCACAGAGAATGAGGGATTTGTGTTAACAATAAGGTCAAATATCTATGACTCTGTTCATCTGTTTGAAATAATGCAGTTCCTTTCATTGTGCTTAGACACTCCACAAATACATTAGAGAAATTTCAAAAACAATGCAGTACTGAAAAGTCCAGCAATAAGCTATTAGATAATCGTTATTTCCGTACATATAGACACGGAATTGTAAAATGTTACAGATACACGACCTCTCTATTTCAGTATTGGACTTAATCAGACTATCTTACTACCAAAAAGAAAAAGAATAATTCGGTTAAAGAGCTTTAGAATGTACTGATAGCATGAAGAGTCTTTTATCATAGCAAGCAAAGTAAATGCTGGCCTATTTCTTATTAGGAATTTGCACACTCTGTGTCCAGATATACACACACATAAATGCAGATCCATACAGAATCTTTTAAACTCTCCAGGAAAGAAAAAAAAAGAAAAAAAATAGAAAAGAAAAATAAGGAAAAGCAGTCAGTGCTTGTGTGATCACATAAGCTTTCTGTTGTCCATGCTACTGAGTATCTAATGAATTATTTGTGTTGCTATAGAATCTAAAATCTCTCTTGGGGGTTATAAAAGGAGTATGTTGTGTCAGAAACAGCCAAATTGAAAACAAATACAGCCATCATTCTAGAGAGTTTTCAACTAAAGATTGGTCAATAACCTTTAACCTACTTCTCTTACTTTAATGACTAGTCAAAACATAGGCAGAGAAATTAAGTACTTGCAGTATTAGAATTAATCCAGAGGAGCTAAAACATCCTGTGGTATGCCAATCATTTTCTTCCAATAGAAAAAATTCCCACTGATGGAATATCAGAAGTTATCCAGGAAACTACTGGAAATAAAAAAAGCATACAATAAATCACAAAAGACAGAAATTATCTAAAGAAAGATATCTGAGAAAATACAGATGAACCTCACCAAAGATCATCACCTTCACCTGCTCTGATGAACTTTCTTCCTCAACCTATTTTAGCCCTGGATAACTTGTTTTATTTCCTGCTGGGACTAAAAGGGATCTAGCTGATGCTAAAAGAGAAGCATGAATTGTTCTGTTACTTAAAAGTCCTCAAGTGACAATAGTCATGTTGGGTGTAAGGAGAATGAAAACTTTTTTCACCAATTACTTCAGTAAGACAATCTTTTATTTCAACTCTTTTGAAATGTATGAACAAAATGGTGTCTACTCTATATGATTTTTTCAGATAACCTGAGATCCTTCCTGAGCAGCACAACAAAATAGCTGCTAAATAGTATGTCCTCTCTTTTCAGGATGAAGCACAATCACATCTTAAATTTGGTATCAATTACTTGTCCTAATTACTTGTATCTAATGAATAGAGTGGTATTAGAACGTGGGAAGTGCATTTGATTTCACTTCTTTTCTTTATTTATGCAGGGACTACTGTTTTTCTTAAGGATGCTTGGGTTCTCTGACTCAGTGTGTTATTTTAGTGTGCAGAGAAGCTGGAACATTGTCAGATTCACAGGAACAGATAACTGCCATGATATAGAATTCTCTAGAGGTCATATGCAAATACCATCAAGATTGACAGGAGTCTTATAATTTACCTTAATGGAAAGCAGGTTATGCAGAGAAGCAAGTTATGCTGATCTGCAAGACAGACCATACACCTTCTGCACATGTTAGATAGTACTATTTTGGAGAAATTCTTAGAGACTGGGGGACATATGGACTGGGAATACATTTGTCATTGAAGAAAGAAAAAGTGGCAAAGACAGTTCAAATAGGGACAGTTTGAATCTGTACTAAAATCTGTGATTATCCTTTGAAAGATAATTTTTAATTTTTTTTTCCTGTGGTAATCTACCACTAATTCCACTTATAGAAAGATTTCAATGGTCCTTAAACAATATCTGAACTGGGTGTCTACAGACTCATGGATCCTAAGTCCATAAGTGATACAGCTTATATCTTTCCTTATCTGTAAACTGCTAGTTTTCACCTTCTTAATAATAATATTAGTAGATTGTCTTCAGTATCTCATTTCCTTATTAGTTAATTGTAGCATCCATCTTTGTTATAAAAATCTTCCGTCCAATCTCTTCTTAGATTTTGTCTAATTATCTCCAGAGTAAGATTGCAAACTGTGGGCTGTACTGCTTCACATACCTGAATGAACAGTGCCAAGCACAGTATCTACAGTTACCACTACTGCAAGTTTACTATTACCAAGTTTAACTGAAACCAAAGGAATGTAACTTAAATCAATGAAATTGTGGGTGAGTTGTCTCCCGATGCTAAGCATCCTCACTTAGGGTATATTATTGAACACATTCAGGGTTTCTTGTGATTAGACCAGTTCTAGAGAGGTGAAACACTTTGCTTCAGTATCAGCTTTAGAAACTGAAAGTCTCTCCTGCACTGAGGAAAGAAAATATATTTTGCTCTTTATATACTATCATTTGTTCCATGACTCTTTTGTTCTCATGTTAGTGAGACTGGTCCTACCTGCCTTCCTAGAAAAAAAACAACTATCTCAATGTCAAATAATTTTCTGCTTTTCAGGACCAAGAGGTTTGGGGCAACACTTTCTCAGTGAAATTAATAAACTGATTTTGCTTTGTTATACAGTTATATTTTTCAGTATCAAAATGTTATTTTCTTTTCTTTCATTTTATTTTTATCGATGATATATGACAAAATTTAAGGAAGATATAATATTTAATATATGACAATAAGGAATGATCAAAATTACCCCCAAATAGGCAAACTAATAACTAGATTAATTACTTTCAAGAAATTTATGCAACACTATATATGAAACAATGCATCTAAAAATCCTAAGTATGCTGAGAATTTAGAAAAGCCTTTTATTAAGATTAACAAACTATAGATATACCTGTGCTAGCAGTGCTTGAACTTAGGTTTATTTCTCATAAAACAGAGTTAAATTTCCTGTTAGCTCTGTAACGCTCATGAATGACAATCCACTACTTCAACTCTAACCTGATATTTTAGAAAGGACAGCCCCACAGCAAACTAGTAAAGTCAAAACTGGCAAAATGTAATAGTATAGATTATTACATGACAGTTATTCAAAAAGCGAGTTGAAAATTCCTATTGATTTGCTGAAAATCCTGAAGAGCTTTACTTCTTATGCTGCATTTCTAAAAAAAAAAAAAAGTTATGTTCCACTGGAAAAACAAATTCAGGAAGGCAAAGGGAGTTTATTTTAAAATAAATGTCAGTGAAATGAAAATCTTGTTTTGCTCTTGGAAACTGAGTACTAATATGCAGATTTTGTGTTCTTAATTGTAATGCAGAGATTGATACTAACAATAAGGTAATTCAGAAGAAGCAGTATGAATAAAAATGAGAATTTAAAAAATGGTAACATATTCTACCCAAACTCACTAATGATGTTCCTTTGCTTTTAAAATTCTGCTTTAGGAAAGATTAAGAACGTAACTCACCTTTGTGACCAATCAGAACTTTGTACAGAAAACAAAGTGGAAGTGAGCGCACTTGTTTCAGTGGCAAGCAACAATAAAACAAGGGGCAACAGGCACAAACTGGAATACAGGAAGTTATGTAGTAACTCAAGTAAAAACTTCTTTACTGTCAGAATATCAGAGCATTGAAACAGGCTGCTAGAGAAGTCATGTAGTCTCATTATCTGGAGATATTCAAGACCCATCTGGATGCCTACCTGCACAACTGGCTGCAGGGACTCTGCTTTCACAGGGTGTTGGAATTGATGATTTCTTGAGGTCCCTTCCAACCCCTACAATTCTGTGGTCCTGTGATTAGAGTCACATATGAGACAACAGTGCACACATGGAAATTGATAATTGCGCTTGCAAAAAACACTTGTCACATTTTTCAGCAGTTATGAACTACCAACTTCTTTTTTAAAAAAATGACATTGTCACTGGCCTGAAGTAAATGCATCTTGAAAGTGAACTTGGCCATGGAATAACACAATACATGTAATGGTATTGAGAAATACATGTAATGGTATTGAGAAATATTTTTCTTTAAGACTTATTTCTCTGACAATATTTTTGTTTACTCTTCAGAAATCAAATCTCTTAAATTACAGCAATATAATGAACTGATAAAAAATAGTAGAAAATAAAGAACCATTATTCACTTAAGACCACAATTTTCTCAAAAAATATTAACAAAACTTTCCATATCAAGCATATATTATTTTCAGAAGACCAACTCTGAGAACACCAAGATATTGCATTTGCTTCCCTTTCTCATTTAAGAAAATGTAATGGATTCTTATTAAAAACCTATTTTAAAAATAGCAAGTCTCTTTGAATAGGTCAGTCCATCACAGATTCACTAAAAATCAATTTATAAGTAAAAAATGTGATTTACAAAACAAGGGTATATGTACAGTAAATACTATATCCACACATTTTCTAAAAAGGAGATGAAAGAGAGCCATGAGCTCTTCCCTTCCTTCCCCTCCATTACTGAAGTATAAACCATGGTGAAATAATTAATAATTTATTAGTGTCATAAGGTTATGTGTCCCTTGTGGAATGCATTTGCTTTGATCATGTTTTAGTTTTTCTACTGTCTTTGCTTGCTTTACTTTTGGGTGAATGGCCTCAAGTTGTGCCAGGGGAGATTCAGGTTAAACATTAGGAAAAATTTCTTCGAAAGAGTGGTTAGGTGCTGTGATGCATTGCCCAGGGAGGTGGTAGTCACCATCCCTAGAGGTGTTCAAGAAACATTTAGATGCTGTACTTAGGAACACGGTTTGGTGGGAAATATTGATGGACAGTTGGACAGCATGATCTTGAAGGTCTTTTCCAATCTTGGTGATTCTGTGATTCTAAGGGAGAACATTCATTTTTACTTTTTTCTTTCACCATCCTTTCCACCCTTTTCTCAAAGACTAGATAGAGGAATGTTTATGCAAATAATGAAGTAGATTGTCTTCCTCTTCATAAAGAGAAAAAAATAGAATGAAATGCTAGATTTTTAATTTTATAATTTAGACATAATAGTTGGGGTTTACAAAATGTAAAAAATACGTTGCAATATAAATGTCCACATTTGCATTAATGATCTATATTACCTTTAAAGTAAAAGAATACAAATAAAGACTTGTAAGATATGACTAATCTTATCCTAATCTAGGTGTTCAAAATGAGTCAACTAAACAGAAGACTGTTTTCTCTCAGCATAATATTCAGGAATTCTAAGAATGTTAAGATTAAGAGAAAAGCAATGTGGACATCATTTAGACAAAAGAATCCTTTGACCGAAATACCCATACATTTTAAAACAGAACCTAATTCGTTATACAGTGCAATTATTAATTTTCTGCTACATAGGTTTGCTCTGAAAGTACTGCCTTCTATTTATTTTCATGGAAACTATAGCAGACACTAAGAACAAAATAACACTGTTTGGTAGAGCAAGTTTTCAGTTACAAAACACTATTTTTCAACATTGTCACCACCATGAGTTATGTATTTTTGCATGCCATGCTTGTAAAAATCTTCATGGCCATCAGAACACAGCTTGTCTTTCACGTTGCTCTTGTCACTGCTGAAGGTCACCACCCATTGCCTCACTGTGCTCAAATCCACTGTTTGGTCTCCAGAAACATTCAACAAGTATCAGTGAATGTCAGTGGGTGTCATTTTCTCCACATGCAGGAATTTATGAAACTTTTTTTCTTCATAGACAGTTCCATGCCAAATGTAATTCTGTCAGATGCCCCTCTGCTGCCATCTGTCACATGGCAGCAACATGGAATGGAATATTGGTGGGAAGGTTCAACCTCTACTGCCATACCATCAACATCTCCCTCTATTGTCATGGGCTGAGGTAATACAATGGGAAGCATTAATTTTGGACTAGCCCTCATTTATAATTCAGACCTGCTATCATGTTTAACAGAATCTTTGGCATGTATAGTGCTAAGCTTTTCTACCAGTTTATGTTTTGAAATGTACTACCTTATTTCCTGACTCTAGAGGATTTGTTTCTTCAGTGTTAGAAAATGCAGTCATTTTATATTATTTCCTTTTGATTGCCACAACAAATACTTATTTTCTTCCAAAATACAAGTTTGTTCTGTGTCAGTGGATGATCTGGTCCCATCTTGCAGTTTGAGTAAAAAACAAAAGCCAATCCAGTAATTAAGAAAAGCCTGTTAGCTTTCATATTTTAGTATCCTTATAGCTTAACATGCTCAATTGTAATATCCTGGCAGTAAAGACACTAAGTCCTGACATCAGAGATACAAAATCTTTGGCCTTTGCAGTCTGTATAAAACAAAAAGAAGCAACAAACTAATATAATAAAGAATCTTATAGTTTTAAGCATTTAAATAAAAGGGGGAGCGAGTGGCTTAAGAATATGAATATATTAGAATAAAATATATTGCAATCAGGGAAATTTAAAGAGATTGGAAAAATAGATTACTGATATTATGTCTTTAAAAATATAACTCACAGAAAAAAACTAAGAATATTAAAATACAATCACATTTATTTCCAAATACTAAAATTTCACTATTTTCTAAAATAGTTATTGTATTTGCATTATAACAAATTAAAAGATGTGATGATATATATGCCTCTCTACAGAGATGCACTACTTGAGATTCTGCCTGACCTTGCCCTGGTTACTTAGATGAAGGGGAACTAAAGTAATGCTTTGCTACATCTCTGTAGCAGACCTGCAATCCTCCAATGAATGGCTCTATGGCTCTCAGGGTGTGTCTTTTGTGTGTAGTTTCCTTTAGCCCTTTAAAAAAAAAAGAAAAAGAAAAAGAAAGGACCTCAAGACCTCAAGAGATCATTGAGTTCAACCCCCCTGCTAAAGTAGGTGGTTTACAACAGGCACACAAAAATGTGTCCATAGAGTTCTTGAATAACTCCATAGAAGGAGATTACAAAATTTCTCTGGTTCTAGCGCTCCATTATCCTTACTGTAAGTAAGTATTACCCTTACTGTAAATAAGTCCTTCTATTTATTGATGCTTTAGGCCATTACTCCTTGTCCTATGGCTACACACCACTGAGAACATCCTGGCCTCACCCATTTGCCTCTCACCTCCCTTAAGATATTTATAAAGTTTTATCAGATCCCCTCTTGGTCTTTTTCACATGAAGAACAGACCCAAGTTACTCAGCCTTTCCTCCTATGGGAGGTAGGTGCTGCAGGCCCTTAATCATCTTTGTGGCCTTCACTTTAAACCTTAAAACATCCAGCAGTGTTGCAGCATTGCAAAGATACTGTCTTGTGAACAGTGCCATCTAACGGTTTTTTTTGAGATTAGATGGCAGAAGTATTCACAAAACGGACTGGAAAAGCATCTGAACACCGTTGTTAATATCAGTAATGTTGGCAAAATCCTGCTTTGTCATAATTTAAATAAAATAATTTTTCAGTATAATTATATTGTCTCAGGCACTTCTCTTATTTTAATGCTTCATGTTTACATTTGATAAAAACACAAAAAAACCCACAAAACACAAAACTCTTTAACTAAGCTGCAACTATTTCAGTACTGAACTGATAAAATCAAAATACTTGATAAAACAGTAATTAAAAATATTTTCAGTATGGTGATCAAGAAATAAAATGTCGGAAGGAAAATAGAGGTGGTATTAATAAGCTGGTAAACAGTGAAAAACCTCTGAATTATACTGTTTTATTCCATGTGTGACTAATTGTGAAATTTGAACCATAATATCTGAAGAATGCTTGCTCCTTTGCTGCTATGTCTCTAGCTTCTTATTCTCTCTTCCTTTATCTATAACATGCATGAAAAGGTATTTTTACCCCAGGATTTAATTTCAAGGGTTTTTTGATTCTATATCAGTATTTTCAGTGTAGATATTCATAGTACTAAATTTGGATATATAACCTTTCTATATATCAGGAATACCACAGCAGCAACATATCTCTGTTGTACTAAGATGATATATTCTGAAGAAAAAGAAGTTTCCTACAGAGTTTGAGCCAGTCTATAGGTTTTAGTATTCCTGTCACAGAGTTCTGCAAAATCCCATGCAGATGATAACATTCCTCTATGCTGTATAGTGTTTTTTTTTCTACCTGTAGCCACAAACAAAACCAAGGGTGGCCATTGTAATAATACTATAGGCCACTTTTAGGAAGCTGTAACCACAAGCTTCTGCCAGGTTTTAGTGTACTCAACAGACAGCATGCATCTCCAGACTATAAAATATCTCTGAGTTTCTAATTAATAAAGTTCCAAGTTGGTGTAGTTCATTATCAGGCAAGTACCTAATAATGATGCTTACTGATACCTATGTTAGAATATCTAGAGGAGCTTCCACAGCATTTAATGAGTTGTAATTAGAGATGACCTTGCTCTTGAATGCTTGGGCTATGCATTCATTTTAAAACAAAATTCCACACTAAGATTTCTATTAAAGGATCATCAGTGCTATGCTCTCCTTACAGTGCAGAATTACAATTAATGTTAGTGAGGTATGGAAGATTACATTCATAGGAAAAAAACTCAGATATGAGCCACATCTACCATACCTTGGAAATTAAGGTCTGGAATATATTTCAAGAGAACACAAAATGCAGTACATTCTAAAATTTTCTCTATAGTCTTTTGCTGTCTTGTACCATTCTCAAATTTAAGATGATATTTCTAATACTAAATATAGAGCTGTTTTCTTCCTTCAGATTAAACTAACTATTGTACTGATCCTCCCTGTACTTACATCCTAGATACAGGAAGTAACTGGCCATTTCCTTGTAATGACAGTGTTAAACATTTGAAATATGAAATCAGGGAGACTCTGCTTTTTCCTACAGTTACTGCTTTCCAAAAATTCTAGTATCTTTTATTTTTCTTCTGAATCCTACCCAAACTGACTACATGGTTTTAATATTGGGTCCCCAAAGCGGAAAAAATACTCTGAGGCTTCTGCCTTTTATTTTTAAGTGTAATAATGAATTCCTTCTCATGCTTCACATGCAGAGTTTCTGCTAATGCATCTCAGAATGAGAATTGCCTGTTTTGCAGTACACTGACTGGATGACTCATTGTGTTCCAGTATAATTTCAGAATGATTTTTTGCTAGTACTGTTGACAATCCAATTTTAGTTTTTTACATTTTTTTCTTTTTTCTGCATCATCTCTTTTGAAAGGTCTTTGCTTACTCAAATCAGAGCACTTCTCTCCTTGTGGTGATAATTTTTACTTCCAATACAATACTCTAAAATGTACTATATACAGCAACACAAATTTTGGAAGAGTATTTTTGTATTTGGTTACCCAACCTAATAATGAATTTGTCATACAAGGTGCCATGTGTGCTACTCCCAGGGGCCAGTGGATCCTCATGGGTGGATGGGGCAGACACTCACATCCAGGTCCTGCATCTAGGAGCAATGCAGCTGTGGGCACCAGGAAGCAATATGGGGACAGCTCAAGGCCTGAAAAGGAAATCAAGACAATAAAGTTCAGCATCAGAAGGAGCAATGTAAGGTAGAAACATGGTTCAGGCCGTAACTGAGGACATTGCTCCATTGTATCTTCTTCAAGAAGAGGGTACACCCCTAGGTTCTTTCATCTCTTTCTTCTTCTGATCTTTGCCTGTAGTCTGGGTAATGACCATAGACATACGCTTTATCAAATCTTGCCTTATGTGCAGGCCACCAAATCCCAAAGCCCTGGGTGAATGGAGCACATCAAGTCCCAGCAGCAGTGTAGATCAGAACTGAGGCCTAGAACACAGTTGCTTGTGATCCCCCCTAAAAGGCTTCCCACACTGACAAAAAGGGGCCAAAAACTACTCCTGTAGTCTACTACTTTTGCGTATACTGTTATAACCACATATGTGCAGTAACACTATGGTAACTTCATCTGCATAATATTTTTATTCACCGTGACTCATTTCTTTGTTGAGAAGAAGCAATATGAAGAGCCTTTCTTCATATCGAAGTACATTATGAAGTGTGTTTCTTTTTTTTACCCCTATTGAACAAACAGATTACATTCACAAAGAGGTTGCTCTGATTTCTGGTTTTAATTCACAGAATTTTGATCAATATATTTGACTTCAGGTGCACTGAGCTTCACAGCTTAGTAAGGTGTTCTATTGTCTTGCCAGGAAAACTGAAAGTTAACCAATAGTCCTGTGACAGACATGCAGTCATGTGGGTCATGAGGTAAAATAAGATCCTGAAGCAGGTTCTGCAAAAATTGTGGAGTGACTAAGTGGGGTGAGCTGTCTTGCTAAGAGGCGTCAGCACCTCATGAGTCAAGCAAATAAATTCTAATGAAGCAGTTTGAAAACCCTAGCACTGAGCAATCACTGCATGGCTTATCACCATTGCCATTTATAGAACAATAAAAAAAATAGTAATGTTGGTTTTATTTAAGTTGGAAGTCACTGGAAGAGTTTTGATTAGGTGATAAATATGTGACTAATTCAGATAATAAGAAGAGAAATCTGTTTCTTTGGTAGTCAGATAATTTACTTCAAACTCCTTAATCTTCCATGCATTACCACCAGTCATCTCCACTTTTCTTCTGTTTTTTCTGGCATTCTCTATGCCGTCTCTGACTATATTCCTCATTTTAAGATTTCTGTTTCCTTTATTATTTTCAATGGGATTTTCATTTATGACTTCTATGAAAAACATGATCAGCTTTTCTCTTGTCCCACTTAATAGAAAAAGACATAGTTTTGTGAAAGTTACAAGCCTGTACATTTGAAATTATTAAAAAAAAATCCTTCAAAATTGGAAAATAAAACCTAAAAATAAATGTTTTACAGGATTTTCTGAGGGTTTTTTTCCCTTAATAAAATGCTGCCTTTAACATCTTGATTAATGCTGCCACCTAACGTTCATGAGATAGATTAAAAAATATAGCATTCAGACACATGCAGTCTTATCTACCTAACCTATTTAAGGCCTATTTAGAATTTATTTGAACTCTTCTTCAAACCAGACTTTTAGCGAAACGTGTAAGGAATTAGTTTAAAACACCTTTTAAAAATTATTGCAGTTTCACCTTATTAATTCAATGTTGTACCAAATAGTGCATTCTCAAGAAATATTTTTTTGTTTTGTATCGTTTGTTTGCATTTTTTCTTTCACACAGGAATATATAGGCAAATGGTCAACAACTTGAATTAACAGTTTACTATTTAATAGATGTATGAATTTCTTTATCCTAATACTTTGTACATATTTGGTTTTCTTTCCCATCATCTGTCTTTCCCATCATCAGTTCATTAAAAAATGATTTTTTTTTTATATTCCATGAATAGAAATAAAATTGCAGATAAATAAATAGTTTATTTCACAGGTCAAGATCTGATCCATATCAAGTACTATAAAAGTATTTCAAACACAAGTTCTTATTCTAGCATAAATTTAAGGCCTGCTTTTTGATGATTTTGCTGTAACACTTCGTGAATTGTACTGTTTTTCCCTAGAATTTCTTTATTCACTTCTGTACTCAGAACGCTGAACAAACTTATCTCAGTCATCTTCCAATGACATCTCCTATTGTCCATTGATTTTATAGGTAGTTAAACATTAGTTTTAAGAGCCCTGGATCCTAAAATCGAAATGCATTGCTACAACAGACTGAGTCCAGATAGTCTGTTTCTGCAACTAACTAAGAAGATGTGGCATAGATTGAGAGCACTTCTCTATCAGTTAGTACTTCTGCATATGTTTTATGTCAGTGTACGGGTTGGCAGGCAAGCAGAAAGTTTAGTGGAATGAAGAGATGTGGAAATGCTGAGCCTCTTCTTGTACACAGACTGGCTGAGATGTCATAAAAAATTACATCTCTGCTTGAATATGAAAACCCTGAGGAGAATCTATTCAGTTTCCTCCTGAAGAAGATATAAATTGTTAATAACAAAACTTCATCACTAAGGACATTATTGGCCTTCCTCTTATATTTCTTTGATTACTTCCCCAAAAATTCAATCTTTACTTCAATTCTTGTATTAATAAACAACATAGATGTTCCCAGTGCAGCTGCTTGTCACCAAAAAGTAATCTTCCCAAATTCATGAAGTTTTGAAATTAAAATGGGATATATTTTCTGAAAGGCTTGGTTCTGTACAGTTCTGTAATGTCAATGGAACAGTTTTATAAAGTTACACTATGAGTTTATTTAGCTATAATCCTAATTATTTTGGAAAATTTGACTTATTCATAATATTGTGAATCATTATCATTGTGCTGAACATCACCTAAAAACTAGCAACAGTAAAATAGTTCAATACATTGAATAATTAGGCTTTCATTCAGATATGTTTATTCCTTCCTCCTCAACTATCAAAATAAAGCCAGCATAAGGAGCTGTTCATAGAAAAGGAGATGAGGAAATGCTGTTTCTACACTAAATTCCACCATTTTTTTCCCCAGTAATGAAGATCTGCTGCTGAATGAGTAGACTGGAACAGTCTCAAGACTAGATGAAAGAGATTAAATAGATTTTAGCTAGCTAAAATCTAGGAGAAACATTGATGTGATGTGAAAATGAAATTTGCTCATTTAACTGAAGAGGCTGTGATTAGTGAATGAATTGGCAAATGAGTTGAGTGTCATAAGTTCATAAATTAATTAACTGATTAGATAAAGCTAAGATGGCAACGGGTTATATGGAAAAGGAAGTTTCTCCAGCTGGGTTGAAAATATATGACAAATACATCCTTCCAGATCAGTGTTTATACATTTTTTTTTTAATATTTGATTACAAAATCCCTTCAAAAACACTCAGGACCTGTAGGCAGAATCTGAAGATCACATAAAGGCTGGAGATATTGAGTAATGTAGGTGTCAACATTGAGGGCTGGACTAGTGAAATAAGAATTTGTACGTCAGAAACATTAGATCACATATTTAGAGACTGGTACAAGAAGGCTTCCAAATTTAGCAGACTAAAATGACAAGATGAAACAAAAAATCATGTTTTCTTGCTTACTATGAGTTGTCAGTGTAGTATAGCTGAAGGAAAAATAATCTCTCTTAGTGACAAAACTATTAGTTCTGCTGTCCTGCTGAGAATGTGGGATACTGCACGCAATTCTGATAAAACTGTTAAAGATGAAAAAAAATACTGAATAGCTAGAGAGGAGATGATCCCAAAGATGAAGAAAAAAGCCCAAAAGAACAGCCTTACCTAGTTTCAAGAAACAAAGTCACAGATGTAATTTGTGGCACTTTACTTCTTTCACAGGAGGAAAAAAAAAAAAAAAAAAGATGATTGGTGAGAACTTATTCATTGAAACTAAAACGACTTTGTGATTACTGTTGTGTTTTGTTATCTTCTACTGAAGAGAGGATTCAAGGAGAGAAGGAGAAATAAAATGATAGTGATTTTAGCCTGACAGAATGAATCCTCAGCAGATATTCCATTCAGCATCATTTCACAACTAACTGTATATATATACATATATATGTATGTATGCATATATATTTTCACAGTGCTATTAGGATCTTTGGGCTTTCACTATTTAACTGATTCTAAAATTAACTCAATTACCACATAAACTCATACATTCAGATTAAACCAATCATCTAAGGCCCCCTTTGTGATCAACAGAAAGAAGTGTACAATTTGTCTGCTCCACTTTAAATTTGTCCTGCAACATCAATGGACTTCTAAAATACAGAAGATGGGCTGAATCTCCCTCTATATTTCTAACATACTCACATTGAAATAGAGACTGTAAAGGGTACTGCACTGCCCAGGTCTCACAGACTCAGGAGAAATTAAAGATATTCTGTGACAGAAGTACAGAATGAACTCTGAACAGCTGTTCAAGCAATTTATTTAGTACGTATTATAGTTAAGTACTGCACATACCATCTTCAATTCTCACAGGACAAAGAAATAGCCTCAGAATGAATGCAAGGACTGAAACTATTCAGGGAGTCCTTTTATCATCATAAACTGTCATCGTGACAGTACAACTGAAATCTGTTTATATGAATCAGCAAATCCAAAGCAATGAATGTAGCTACGCTTGCTTTGGGACTTTGGGACCATACTATGCCTTTCATAATTTTTGTTTACAGCTTGGCTCTCTGAAGGATCATATAAAATCAACAGCCTTCGCCATTCAACATTCAGGGCTCTGAAATGCCATGAGACGCTGCAATGAACAAGAATGAATATTGTACAATTAACTTCATTTATAGACACATTCTGTCTATGCAAGTCCGTCGCATATAGACTATGCTTGTGATATTTACCTTCATTGTTCAGAGAATGCAATGAGGTGAACATTTTTCTGTTTTAGTAGATAAGACCACAATTCTTTTTTTTACTTTCTTTTCTTCAGTGTCTGTGAACAACAGTGTAATTGACTGTAGTTTGACAGATGAGCAAATAAATGAAAACTTTCCTCTGCTATTAACAAGTGTTTATCTAAGACAAAATTTATAAAATTGAAAAATATATTTACTATTCTAAAAACTATCTGCAATTACTACTTGCTCTTCAGTGTATGCATATAGAATTTATGTCTCTTGAACCCTCATCATACATTGATTGATATAAAGTAATATAAAACAAGATAATCACAATTACTTCTATGAAATCACCACATCCAGCTACATATATCTGTAGATAAAAATGATTAAGAGCATATTTCCTCATTACATAAGTGCTTTAAGAATTTTGGGGAGTTGTAAAATCATATTTTCTAGGCATTGAACCTTTACTTTCAGACTGGCAGATGAAAGCCACACATTATTTTTGCTAAGTTAACTCCTTGTAATGTCCAGTCAACCTCAGAAAGTTCTGTGAACACTATAAATGCTCAAATCAAGTATGATAGAATTGATTTAATAAAATTCCATCACCAGATAAATAAGATAGCATCTGAAAATGATACTCTGAATTTTGAAATATCATACTGCCTTTTTTTTTTATGAAGTACATTCGAATATACTCCTTTATGCTGTTGAAATGAGTCAGTAGTTTTTGAATAGAGAAAACATTTTAGTCTAGTTAAATATTATCTCATATATTTCAATAATAAATTTTTAATGCTTTCATTGTCTGAGATAATTCCTGTGTTGATTGTTCATTTGTTTTTTAAAGAACATTTTTTAAAAAATTGTGTAAAAGGGAAATACTGGATTAGTAGTGCCTAGTCCCTAATTCCTAAATTCACTAGTGTTCCTGTTGGACTAATGATGACTCATTTGAACACATTTTTGAGTTGTTAAGGGAAATACTATTCTGAATGAAGTGTATTACTTTAACATAAAGTATTTGTAAATTAGTGAGAAGAAACATAGGATTTTTTTTTCTTCATCTTGAACTTGGTTTGGAAAAGAGGAAAGACTTGATTTCCTTCCTGCTCTCAGCTTTCTTTCAGTTACTATTTACACCTAGGAAAAACTAGAAACGAGATTTAACACGGTCAACTATATGTATCCAATTCAAACTGTAGATAATCATACTAACTTTTCACACCTGGAAATGTGATTTTAAAGTCCCCTGTGATAAAGCATAAAAATGGATTAGAAGGTGGATCCAATAACTATTTTTAGCCACAATAAAAAATATTTATCTTTTATGTATAGCTAGGAGCTTTATTAAGCCAAGACTCAGGAATTAAATAGAATTAAGTAATCTCTAGACTATTGGTGTAAAGTTTCAGCTTTCAGCAGAAATGGCCATATTCATAAGAGCTCTTCATCTTGTGTTTTGGCTGTCTTCCATTTCTAAGATAGGAATGCACTTTCAATTGTTCATGGAACTGTAGAATTTTTTTTTATTTTCTAATTACACATAGTATTTGTATGGAAATACGGTAACAAGTATTTACTCTATAGAATCCAGTACCAGCTTTTCAGCATCTCTCAACAGCATAACATCCCTGACCTGCTGCTAAAAGCAAAAACCATTTATAAAGGAAAAAAAAAAAAAAAAAGTGTTTCTTCTAATTCTCCCAGGACTTTAAACTACCTGCAGGTACTTTGCTCTTGATACAGAAACGAAACATGAAACATTTCAGCCCCAAAGGGAAATGTTTCAGAAGGATGTGAGAACACTGGGTTATCCTGGAAATTGTTCAATGACCTTCAAAACAGTGGAGACAAGTAACAGCGGCTGCAATTAAGGAGTCCAGTGGAAGCAAAGTGATGAAAATCAAACTGTGTATCTTTCTTGATCTCTGTACGGTTCTGATACAGAGATAATAAGCATGTAGAATAAATTCTATCACTGCGATGTAGATTTTCAGGAAGAAACTCACATCATGCAAGACAATTAATGTTTTGGATCATATTGCCACTGTCAGCTCTTAAGATAATTATTTGGTCCATTATCCAGTGTGTGATGCAGTACACTAAATTCCATGAAAATGAATTTGTACATTGACCACTCTCTGCTTATCAAAATCTTATTTATCATCATAGTTCCATTGTAAACAACATTGAAAATATTATTTTCCTTTTTAGAAGACTATATAAATCATATTTTGTTTAAAAATTGCTGGCTAGAAAAATTCTGATGTGAAAAAAATATGGAATAGATGAAAATTCTATCAAATTTCAAAATCTACCTAACAAATTATTAAGAAACTTCTCCTTCCAGTTTCTAAGTTGCTCTTTTGATCTAATTTTCACTGATTTTCTTAATATAGGTTTTTAATTGTTAAAGAACTAAAACCTGAATTTTTTTTCTACAATTCCATTTAAAATTCTGGGATCTACTTCTTGCTTGCTAAGTTTTAAGGGAAGAAATTAGGCAGCATAATACACAAAATAATCAAATATATCCAGAAGTATTAGGTGTAGCTATTCACATTTTTCTTGAAAAGTTAGTATCCATCTTAAGCATTTCATTTCTAGTACTGTCCAGCTATCTAACAAAGCTAATAACTATCTCTGGGGGTTCAAGACAAGGTTCAGAGTTGAGGCTGAAAAACAAGTTTGACAAGAAGACATTGAGAACATAGGCTGTCTCCAGGAGACAAGAGCAGAAGTCAAGTGGGGCACATAATCCCCGTGTGATTATGACCCTGACTGGAAAGCTCTTGAATTGAAGCAACTTGTGGCTCTGATTGGATGGCCTCTTGCGTGGGCAGTTCGAGCCTAGACGTGAAGGAGACTTATTAAGTGTTCTGTTGACATGTTGGGGGGTGGATGGAAAGTTACAAAAGGGAACTTGGAGATGTAAGGGATTTTAGAACGATTCGTGTCTTTCACGCATCTGAGTCCATACCTCAGACACTGCAGTTATCTAAATCTGAATGCTGAGAACCCACAGGCAGTGCCTGAATTGCAGTTATTACTATCAGGATGATTTCAGATATAATGAATGCACTCCTTCTAGTGGAGTCATGCTTATCACAGTCATAGAAAAAGACTTTCTTCTTTTTCTGTTCTTCAGAAAATAATAATAATAATAAAAAATTCTAGAGTTCTAATTTGAGTAGAATTTTCATCCGTTATGATCCTGAATCTATTCCAAAGCTTAAAGGCAGCAGGAGGAGTCCACTTAAAATGTCTTGAAATACGACAGCTACAAAGAAGTTAAAGGGCTGATGAAACTGATTGTCTTGTTGAGTGATTCAGTGTACTTTTCCCCCCGTCTCACTAGGAGGCAGACGCAATTGGCTGGAAAAGAAGATCCCTTCAGGGGTCAGAAAGGAGTATCATTCTTATATAAAATATTGTTCAAATACTCAAATGTAAATGATTTTTTTTGAGACATCCACTTAAGCTGAACCAATTCATGAATATACAGCCTCGGGTTACTGTGAATTATTTAACAGTGTAGTTTCCCAAGACAGTCTATTATACCTCGTGGATTTTTGGCATATGTCCACTTCACAAATCCTGAGCAAAAGACACAATCTATACTATGTCTTACACGAATCAGTTGGTCTTAACCTTAAGTAACAGAAAGTACTTTCAGCATTTTGTTACAGGCTTTCAGTATCACATGTAGAAAGACTGGCCTTAAATGATACTGAAAGAATAAAAATAGTGGTGGATACTCTCTTACCTTGTAAAACTCAAGCAATTTTTTTCCTATTACTCTATGCATTTTTAGTAATTATTCATTATTGTAAAAAGCTTGGAAAAAATATTCTGGAGACAAAACGAAGAAAAACTAATAAATCAGTTCCATGAAAAGACAGTAAGTCTGACAATTTGTGTTACTTTTGTGTTCACATGCTCCCACTCTGGGCTTACAACCATTACTTAATAAACAGGTTTTAAACTGAGCATTTTGTAATTTGCCAATGTGCCCAAAATCTCATTGTTGCTTATGGAAGCTACCTACACACTCCCTGGTTTGTTATTTGTTTTTGCTTTTTATTTTATTATTTTCCTTGAAAAGTACATTATCTGAAGCACTTAGCACTGTGGTAGCTAATAGCAAACACAATTTAAACAGAGAAGCACTAAAAATAGGTAAAAGAAACTCTTGGGTTGTCTGCTCTACTTGATGCTGTGCTTAGATCTTTTTTTTTTTTTTTTTACATGATATGAAACAACTTGATTTTGAATGAATATATAAATGATATACAAAAAAGCAAGATTACCATGAGAAATAACTTACTGCTTAGATAGGGAAAAGACTGAGATTTATGGATTTATGATGGCTAGGATGTCTTCTTTTTCCCATTTTAAAGTTGTGTAGATGAAAATCTGTAGCATTACCTGTTTAGGCAGAAAAGAACTGTCCTATCAGCATAAACCATTGTGATCTTTGGCAATATATTCACATGGAAACTCTTCTAATAATATGAGCAATTATCCAAAAATATTCAGACACGTTTCACATCACTTTCTTCAGCTGAGATTCATTATTAGAATTGGAGAAATATTCATATGAATAGCAGGAGAATATGCCAAGACTTTATTTTATCTTTTTAATTTAACCCAGGGGAGAACAAGTTTGTGTGATATACACATACATGTAGATATACCAGTGAGACAAACTACATCACCTACAAATGGCTGCAACTTCACAAAACCATCTTTTCCACACTTCTATATGACTATACTTATATTACATCTGTGTATGTATCTCTCCTTTTAAGTACTCCATTTTATGTCTGATCTTCCCCTTTTCTGAAAGCAGGTAAGAGCAGCAATCATTCCTCCAAAGCGTATGAGTAATGGCTCTTGCTTGGCTCACTAGAGATGGTAATCTTTAATACTGTAGTATCTTCTGCATATGAGTTCCACACAAGATGAGCTGCAGGCTTATTTCTCCCAAAAGGACAATGTCTTTCTTTTTAAAGAAGCATGATGTGGGATGGGTAAGAGTGGAAAGGAATGATGTACAGAAATAAAAGGTTGTTTATTCAAAGCAGTTGTATATCTTTTTATTAGCAAGAATGAGCTTTAATTCAAAGTGCAATGATTAAGTTTGCATTGCCTAGTATATATTATTTTCTAATCACATTCCTGAAAAGTGTTTATTTACATCTTGACCCAAATACAAGTGGATAAGTTCAAGATACACAAAGCTATTTGCAAAGACAGTATCTCAAACAAGCTGCTTTTACCGCTGGAAATGAACCAGTATTAATAGCCTTACCAAGCTGTTCCTCCCTCTCTCTCTCTCTCTCTCAAAATAAATAAATAAAATAAAGTAAAAAAAAAGAAGAAGCAAACAATTTTAATTCAGGTATCTCTTTAGTGCAACTCTGTTTATTTGCAAAGGAAAATTACAGTCTCCTCTTTTCAAATAGAATAAAAAACAGGAGGACATTTCTTTATTCAAAAAAAACCAAGTCTGTTTTTGCAGTCAGTTCTGTGCCTAAAAGAAGCTCACTCTGTCTCTCTCTTGGCTTCCTCCCAGAGCAACATTCACACTGTTTCCCTCACTGTCAAGTTGTTTTCAGACCCACAGAAATATACCCTGGCTTCATACTTGCTTACACATAGATGTAAATGTGTAAGCACATGCATTATTTCACTCATTTCAATTAATTCATTGCAGTTATCAACTTCATGTACACAAAAGGAAACCTCTCTAGCTGCTTAGGTCAGCTCCTGCTCACAACTTGCAATGCTGACCTATGTCTGGGCAATCATCCAAGCACATCAGGCAGTTAAAAAAAATCACTTAAATGTACCCTGCAATAGCTTAAGTAAAACAGAAATAAACAACTTATTCTGTGCATGAGACTGGCAGCAAAATCTTGAGTTCCATTTCTCCACAATATCTTTCTGAAGCCATATATTTAAAATCTGTTATTTTCTTTGCAACATCTATAAAGTATCTTTGTATGAATTTCAGATAGCTCATGAAAAACAGTTGATCTTGTTTCACTATTACATTATAAGTAGAGCAGATTTACTGAAAAAGACAAAAATGAATTTCCTGAAGAATCTTTACATTCTTTGTTACATATATAAAATAACAGTGGGCAAAGGGTAAGTCACAAAGAATTAGTTTGTTATATTAGCTCTCACTTTAAGTCTTTGTCTTTTACTTAGAGTTAGTCTTTTGCTACAGTGATGTGTACATGTGCCTAAAATTACTAACTGGGCAATACCTCATGTGTTCTGTCTCTTCAGATTTTTTTTTTTTTTTTTTAACTTCAACCTACCTGTTAGTTCCCTGAATCTCTGAAGAAGAAAGTGGCCCCTGGCTTTGGGCATATCTACTTACTTTAAGAAGTTTCTCTAGAGCTCTGTCATTACAGTGTCATTTAAACTTTCATGCCTTCTCAGGAAGAACATTTCTGAATGGGATAGTCTTCTGAGTTACAGAATACTGTGGATAGAGGCAAAGGTAAAAAGGTAATCTACTGCTATCCATGGAAAAAGGAAAGAGGAAAATAAACAAGCAAAATACTATTAACTGAAGCCAAACATCAATTACTTTCATAGCTTAGTTCCTTATTAGGATTTATTTGAAATTTTATACTTATCAGTACTCAATCTTCTTTGCAAAACTAAACAACTACCTTGCCAATATGCTAGCTCTAGACCTCTATTTTGATATTAGTTTTGATTATCATGATAGTTGTTGACAAGAGTTGAGTTTTCAGATAATACTCAAGATATTCTAGCTCATAATAAGTCTTAGATACCTACTCCCCCCAAAAATCTCCCTTCTCAATACTAAAATTCCTGTACTGCAACAACAACAACCAAAATAAAATTAAAAAAAATTTAAAAAACATATTTATGACTCTTAATTTTTCAAAACTTTGATTTAAAAATGAGTCTGAACTGTTGATTAAAGAATACTTCCACCAGGAATGATGAAGGGGAGATATATTTGCCTTTTGTTATATTCACCTTTATATTTCTCAGTTTTCTGTTTCTCTAGTACACACTCACCTTTCCTCCTCAATATCTCCACGAAAGCCAGACACTTTAGTGACCTCATTTCAGACCTCAATACTTCTTGTTCTATTGCCAACAGCTTCAAACCGTGAAAAATAGATTAGAGGACATGAATGACAATTGTTCTGTGTCTGGAATATACAATCTGTCAGTGAAAAGAAAAAGAAGCAAATAATTAGCAAGTAATCAAGAAAGAGAGGGTGGCCAGAAAATTGTTTTCATCCTTTAGCACCTTGATTTGATGCATGTGTTTTGCATGTTACACTTCATTGATTTTCCATTCTCAGTAAGCAGACTGCAACGCAACACACTTTCATAATCTACCTATACCTCCTATTTACATCCTGGGCTTTGGAAATTCTGGACAGGTATGTTCTACATCTTCTCCATGATGGAATCAGCCAAAATCTCTTTGTTATAGCAAGTCACAAGTGTATTTCCTTACTGGGTGATGATTAACTGTCTGTACTGATGACTGACCCACAACTATCAAACAATAGTCAGTACTGTTCAGCACCCTCTAGGGAAAGGTTAGGTCTCTGGATGTGACAGCAACTCAACTGACACTGACTAAACAAGAGTGCCAGCCCCCAACTGTATCAGCCAACTCAATAGACAAGAGAAAACACAGGACGCAAAAGTCAGCTAATTTTATTAAGGGAAGAATCAGTTTCTACTAAGAGAGAATAATAAGAAGAATTAGAAGAGGCAGGTGGCTCTGCAGAAGACTAATCAGAGGAATAGAGGGGTAAGGACAGAAGTCATAAGCAAATCAGAAACTACACAATCTCTATACCCCAGTGAGCTGCAAGATACGTGAAAAGATTTTAGCTATCACCAAGGAGAGCACATTGTCACCTAGGATATTGAGGTCAATAGTCAGGAATTAGAGGGCAAGGAAGTCTATCAGCTGGGTTTCCTCTCTAAGGAAAATTCCATTGACAAAGCAATTGGTAAAGGGGCACAAGTCCTTAACCTTTGTTAGTGACTCCTGACAGGCATGAATGAAATGTTTCCTGGCAAGGAAGATACTGTGTATTTCCAAAGTGGACCACTCTGGAAAGGCAACCAGTACTTGAGGGAGTTAGCTGTGCTGGAGTTGATGACCTGAGCAACAACTAGGCATTCAAAGAACCAGATGACATGCAATTCACTTGATCCGTGTAGCAGAAATACACCATTGTTGTACATCAGCACCCTAGAGATGGGAACAAGCACCAAAAGTGGATGGATTGGCCAGACAACACCAGGAGTATGAAGAAAATCTCTCTTTGTCCATGTGTCTGAACTATGGAGAAACTGGTTCAACATCTTGAAGAATATCTTCCTCCTCACCTGTACAGATCAGTATCTCAGTTATTATTCTTATTATCAGCACTTTTCTGCTCAAGAGAAACATTATCATGGGTCCACATTATGTGGTATATTGTTTTTATCTCTGTGACCACAAGGAAGACAAGAGGAAGTGGGATGGCGAACTTTCCTCAATCCCAGAAGCCTGGATACACGAATTGCAAGAAAGAATCATATTCAAAATTGATTATTTCAAGAGAATTAACACTCCAGTATCGATAGAGCAGTCTCCCAGAAACATTAGAAGAGTCTGTCTTACTTCTGACTTTAATGGAGGGACCTCAACTTCACATTTTGAAGAGTTTAGAGATGGATGCTCTGACCAGGACTAGAAGGGCTCTGGTTCCAGACAGGAAGAAGAAAAAGAGAACTGGATTTATTGGTCTATGTTGATCCAATTGTCTGGATCAACAATTGGATCAACATAGACCAATGACCAATATGTTGTCTGGAACATTGGCTCTAGTGAGCATTGATGCACAGTGTATCTTAATGCCATCAGGCTATGAAGGATCAGATGCCATCTGTGTTTCTGGAGTGACAGGAGATCCAACAGCTGAAGTGAGCTTAACTGAGAAGCAGTGACAAAACCACTCCATTATAATTACCTCAGAAGCTCTATGCTTCCTCAGCATAGACTTTCTCAGGCTAAGGTACTTCAGGAAACCAAAAAGGTGCCAATAGGCTTTTGGTATAGCTACGTTGAGTACAGATATTAAACAGCTGTCTTCCTTGCCTGGTCTCTCAAAGGATCCTTCTACTGTGGAGCTGATGAGGATCGAAGTACAGCAAGTGCAAACTGCTACCATGGCAATGCAACAGTGGTAAATCACACTAAGAATTCTTAATTCCCATCCAAGTTGATTTGTTGACTGAAGATCCAAAAAGTGATCCGTAAGACTTGCTCGCCCTTAAATAGGTATAAATCCCTTATAATCAGTGCAAGAGTCTGATGGAGAGTGGAGACTACTGTGGCCTGAGTGAAGTCACAATTACTGCTGAGTGCTGATGTGCCAGACATGGTAGAACTTCTGTTATTCTGTCACAGTCAATATCACCAATGCATTCTTCCCAATCTCATTTGCAGCAGAGTGCAGGACAAAAACTGTTTTCCCTGGAGGGACATCCAGTACACCTGGAATCAACTACCCCAGGAACAGAAACAAAGCCTTACTATTTGCTATGGGCTAATACAGACTGTACTGGAATAGGTGAAGCTCCTGAATATCTGCAATACATTGATGATAAAAGAACAGAGAAAGTGTTTGGGAAAAGGAAAACAATAATTCATAGAGCATGCTGATTTGGAAGGGACCCACAAGAATTACTGAGTCAAACTCATGGGTCCACACAGGACCAACCCAAAATCAAACCTTATGCCTGAGAATATTATCCAAAAGCTCACTGAATGCTGTAAGGCTTGGGGCCATCACCCGCAGAGGCTGTTCCACTGCCCAGTCCTCTAGTGAAAGCCATCTAACTGGTTCTAGAGGCTGCTGAATGAGAAGACTAGTCAGTCTGTCATCTCAGTTTCTTCTCAGTCCACCCTATCCTGCTGAGGAGGTAGAAAGAGAGAGTGGCTATTTAGTACTTAGCTGTCTGTCACTGTTTAACCACAACACTTTCAGTAGGCTGTCTGGCACAGACTGAATTAAGCACCTTTACTTCTGAGCCCATCTCTGACAGTTCTGTACTACATATAATATTGCCATCGTTGGAGAAATTTAATCAAAGATGAACACAACTTTTACCTGTCAAGTAAGTGTTGTTATTCAATTTGAAAATGTTAGAATAATTTGTTGTCTTGTTATTGCAAAATGCCATCAATTTGCTTTAATTGCCTTTTAAATTCTTTCTTCTGTTTTCATAAAGAGTAACTAAGCAAAATAATAAACCTTGCAAATCATTCAGTTTTCTAGGTCCAATAATGACCAGATATCTGGCCATGACCTCCAGATTTGTGCCTGTACCATGTAGAATTACTTGGTGGTGCTAGAGAGCAGTCCGTGGGCTCCAATCTGTTTAGACAGCTATGCAGATAAACTGCGCCTATATAGACATATACATATGCTTTCATATACTCCATGTATAACTCTGCTGTTAAACCAAAGCAGCCAGGCTCACTCCTGGTACAGGAGAACCCTTGGTTCTCATGGATTCCGGGAGAGCAAGAGTGCAAGTCTAGATCCTTTTGAGTTGGCTGTGCCAACACGTATTATGATCACGAAGTTCAAATGTGCTCTTAGTTTCCTCAATTTATAGGTTCAGCCTTCTATGGACATAGCTGTTATTGTAAAAGTTTGTTAATGAGATATTAATAGAAAATTTATGAATTAAATTGATTACTTTCAAATCTAATGTAAGCCTTTGCATTAAAAGCTGCCTCTCAAATACATTTATCTTGACTAAATTCCTCTGAAGTGCATGCATCTTTTAATTAGTCCTAAGTTCCCAGTACAGTATATGATTTTTTTAGGACTATATTCAGTTTATTTTTACTTCGTATTCTTGTTAATTAAAGTACATTTTACCTCTATTTCACAATTAACCACTGTTGTTGGAGGGCAAGGATGTTCATGAAGAAATCTTCAGCAAACAAAACATAACCAATCACATTAAAATATCTAGATTGTTATTTAACATGATGTCTAGTAGTCAATATTAATTTTACAATAACTATAATATTCAAGTTACTAAAACTGGTGCAGGTAAAACAGGTAGTTTTACCATGGGCACATTTGATCATTTGGTTGAACTCTCAACAACAAAAACTTATGACTTCCTTTTACGTAAGAAATAGAATTAGTCTAGAGATAAATGAGAAAGGATATTCTAATGTATCTCTTACCCTGTATCCTTATATTCTGTATTCACGAAGACAGAATTATGTGCATACATACAAAGAAAGAGTTTATTTTTTCAGCCTGTAAAATGGAAAAATTAGTAGTCTTATCTCCTGTGGTATTGAAAACATAGGGGTACTTTCATATTTTAAATTGAGAATCATGGATTCAAGTAAAGTAAATGAAATTAATATGAGTACCTCACATAAATGAGGTCCTTAAATTGCTATCGTCGATCCTCTGCTGATGTCATATATATACATATATAATACGTGTCTATAAATATCAGTCTATAAAAAAATGATATATAGATAAAAAGTTTTAGCATCATATTCTGTCTTCTCAGTGTTTTTAGAATGTGTAGTTGTACTCTTTTTTATTAATTCAGCTTCTCTTTCCTTTTGTGAACTAGCACCAACAAGGTAAAATATTTTTCATATACTATTGAAAATCAACCATTTAGTTACTGCAAGTAAATGTTGGATGTAATACTCAACTAGAAAACTCTCTATTAATTATCCAAGCTGTGCTAGTTAATTTTACATACATGGACTAAATAAGCTATTGCTTTCCTTCCTACTAGCTAAACATCACGCAGTTATGAGTTACTCATTATATTAAAGGTATGAGCAGTGCTGGACAAGCTGTGCAGTCTTGCTTTGTTTTAGGCATGGTTAATAAAACACATAATTCTTATAAGTTGCTAGCTAGTTAAGCAAAGAGAGTCCAACTTACTCATGTTAAGAAACACTAACTGTTCTTTCATATTTTATGTAAAGGCACTTGTCTGTGCCCCATTTAGGACTAGTCAACAGTAGGTTTAAAAAAAAAAGGTAAATACTAATTTACATATATTAATTTTAATTTTTCTTTGAAAAGATTATATCAAAATGCTTCATTTCAGGTACTTTTATTTTATTTTATTTTTTTGCAGATTTTGAGAATAAGATTGTTCCAAAAGAAAAAAAAAAGTCATTTTTGCAAGAATGTAAAAATATACCCTTTTCCTTTTTATGTTTAATAGAAACTCATCGTTTATTTTTCCTAAATGTTTCTGTAAAACGTTCACACTTGTTCATCATTCAGTCTAATTCTCAACATGCAAAAAAGGAGTGCAGTATCAAATATCATCCAGTGACCTTCTTCCTTCGTTGTTAACTACTGCTCTTAGCAAAATGACTTCCTAAAATTCTTTCTCTCTTTCTTCTGTAACATAAAGACTTATAATATTCTTCCAGCTTTCAAGACTTTGAAATATAAATTCATTTTCTTTACTTATAAAACAAATGAACACTATAGCAGAATTGTAACCCTCTGTCTGTCTTAAGACAACGGCTAGCAGGAATCGGATGCTGTGGTCTCATTGTGATTGACAGGCCTCCCACCACATCCTTTAATGTTTCCAGGTTGTAAAATTACTTTTTTTTTTGAGGGTTTGGTTTTGAAATGTAGACATCAGTCTTTCTATGTTTTATTTAGTTTAACTAGTGATTCTAAATAAGCCAGTTTACTAACGAGCTAAAACTAAAACATTTGCAAAATTAAGACCATCAAACATTTGTATATATATAAATATAACAATTTTAAAGAGGGTAGATTTAGATTAGACCAAAAGAAATAAGTATTTAGTACAATGACGGGGAGGTTCTAGAATAGATTGCTCAGCACTGTGAATGCCCCACTCCTGAGAGTGTTCAAGGCCAGACTGAATGAGAGTTTGGGCTACCTCACTTAGTGTGTCCCCCATGGCAGAGTTGTTTGAACTAAATGATCTTTATGGCCTTCAAACCCCAACCATTCAATGATTCTTTGATTCCATATATATGATACATATATGTAAATATATCTGTGATGAATATATACATATCACTTCAGATCCACAGTTCTGGCAAATTACTATTCCTATGGAAACATTAATTTGCATTCTCCATTTATTTTTATTTTAAACTTGGAATGTAAACTACAATATCATTTTGTATTGCATTTCCTACCCACCTCAAAATTAACTTCAAAGGAAAATGAAAATTTCACTAATAGTTAAAATCACAGAATCACAGAATTGTAGGTGTTGAAAAGGATCCCTAGAGAACACCCAGGCCAACCCCCTGCCAAAGCAGCTCCCTAGCCCAGGTTACACAGGTAGGCATCCAGGCAGGTCTTGAACGTCTTCAGAGAAGGAGATTCTACCACCTCTCTGTGCAGCTGTGCCACTGCTCTGTCACTGCACTGTGAAGAAGTTCCCACACACATTTGTGTGGAACTTCCTATGCCTCCGTGTGTTGCCATTTCCCCTTGCCCTACCACCACACACTGCTGAGAAGAGCTCAGCCTCATCCCTTTGCCTCCCGCTCTTTAGACATTTATAGATGTGGATCAGATTCCCTCTGAGTCTTCTTTTCTCAAGGCTGAACAGACCCAGGTCTCTCATTCTTTCCTCATAAGGGAGGTGTTCCACATCCTTTGTAGCCTTTGTAACTCCACTGAAGTCTTTCAAGGAGATCCCTGTCTTTTTTTTACCACAGAGCTCAGAACTGGACACAATACTCCAGGTGAGGCCTCACCATGGCAGAGGGGGAGGATCACCTCCCTCGACCTGCTGGCCATGCTCTTTTTAATGTACCTTCTTGGTTTGACACAACAAACTGTGCAATATTAAGTTTCCATACATTTCATTTCACCTCTTAGAGATAGCTTGCACCCCCTCAAAAAAACAAACAAGCAAACAAATCTGGTATCTAGTTCATATTCATTCCTCAATACATTTGACCTGACTTAAAACAAAGCTTGCACTGGTGTCTCTGGATCAATCAGCAATATCTTTTGATTCGTGCTGAACTGCTTTCATTGCTTTTATGCTAACTAATTACTGATAAATGAAGAGCAAGTAAATCTACCACTATTATAGAATGCTTAAATAAAATAACGGGATCAGATCTGTCTTGTGTGAATATGCAGTTGTAAGAAACAATGTGTTCATGTAACTCAGACATGCCACAACTATGAAACTTTCATTTTACTGTGGCATTTTGTTTTCCATCTACAACCTGTGGAAAGGAAGAGAAAATATTTCCAGATTTTTTGGTATTTTTGTTTTCTTTGATCTAATTAAAATTCACAAGTAAAAATTCTGTGCTGCCTGTTATTTCTAATAATTTCACAAGTACCCTTAACCTGGAATACCATGTAAAGGAAATGCCTTGCTGCTCTCAACTAAATGTGTTATTGTATCTGGAGGTGATTCTGTTCGTAGATGATACATCAGAGTAGATGGCAGTTGATGTACGACGCAAACCACAGGTCAGTGTGGTATACTGTTAGTAGCCATAATAAATCATTAAGAGGAACTAACTATGACACTTACAGGATGTGTGTTAGCCCTCTATGGAATTTTTGTATCACAATCCATAAATATATTCTTAATTACATGCAAATCAACAAAAATCATGTGCAGCAATCTATAGTTGTTTGGATTTTAACCAGAAATTACTGAAGCAACAGAGAATAAAAGGTTCCTTTTTTGTTTGTTTGTTTGTTTTGTTGTTGTTGTTTGACATTGCAACCTTTCAGGCTGAAATGCTTGGCTTAGGAAATAAATTTTAACTATCAAAATGAGTTCTTGTCATACATGTGAAATGCACAGTCCATCTCTTAATTTCAAACACTAATTATAAGCAATTTCATAAGCAAATTTCTAGTAATTCATACATAAATCTTGTGTATTAATTCTTCCAAAGATGCTCTCCTACTTCTGATGGAGTTAAATATGTCTTTACCACTGCTACATGTAACACTGTAAGATAGCCTAATCTTAAGAAATCACAATTATTTTTTAGCAATATCAAACTCTGGATTTCCAGATACAGATCCCCCTTCTTAGCAACATTTCTCCTTCTGTAAAGGACCCATGGTCAAAACCCAAAGCTTTGTCTGTGAGGCAAACCAGGCAGACAATCCTTCATCTCTAGAAGGGAGAGGAGTAACACTAGACCTCTGGTATCTCCCTATGTGCTTTGTGCTCTGTTTCAATTTGCTCCCTTTGCAGCATCAGCAGCTTTTATGTGGGTAAGCAACAAAGGCTTTCCCAGGGTTGGACAAGGGTTTTGTTTGTTTGTTTGTTTGTTTAACCTGAGATATCACAAAGCCCAAAGCCTCAAAAGTCCAATATCAGACTGGCAGATCAGCGATTCCATCTCCTGCAGGAGGGAATCTCCAACCTCTATCACCCACTACTCTTACAGAGCTTGTATTCACAGTAGACATTAAAATCCTAGACAAGATGATAAAATTCCTAAGCAGAACTTTTCTCAAACGCCATGAGCTATGGCTTATATCTGTTGCTTTTGAAACTGAACAAAAGAAATGACCACAAGTAAACAGAATTAGATCAAAACTAAAATCCCTTTGAAGATTCAACTCTGTGTACAAGCCTTTTCTGCTACTTGAGTGGAAGAGTTAAAAACTACTTCACAGAAATGACTATTATCATTTTTGTTGTAAAGCATTAACTAATTCTCAGTTCAATGATTTCACAGTAAAAAAGAAAAAAAATCCAATTTCCCTGCTGCTTGCCAGTGCCTATGTGCCATGATTAACTAATACTTCTCCCTGTAGTTCATTTTCAAGTCATAATGAGTCCATAATGATTAGCTATTCAGGCTTCTGTCATATCACTGTTCTCTATAACTTTTACTTAAAACCTGTCAGGTTTATTGCTTCAGTGTAACATAAATTTTGCTTTATATTCTCCAAAACTCTAAATGGCTTGACTTCAATGATCGGTAGAATCAGCTTGAATTCTCTTTTAGAGGACATTGTATCAATCAAATACTTTATCTGCAGAAGTTCTCTTAATAAGATCCATGAGCGTATTTGTATTGCTAAAGGAACTTATCCACAGATCCTGATATAAAAAGAGAAACATCTTTGACTACTGTATTCAGTCACATTCTAAAAATGTATAATTTAATAATAAACTGTCAATTATTTAGTCGTATTTATATTTTTCCATCTTTTTTTCTCTCAGTAGTTTACATCTAGTCATGATTATAAAACCTCTTAACAAATGAATGTCTGTTTTTTCTACTTATTCACACTATCTATATGTATACATAAGGCATTACAAATGACTGCACTGAAAATTGTCGTATTTTTCCCTTTGCCCAGGAAAGTCTTTCTGAAAATGAATTCCTCCCACAGATAATGACAGGATATATTTTGTCTTCAGCTCTTACATGCATTACTCTTTCAAATGTAGCATAATAAAATACATAAGTCACTCTGAAAGTAATGCCTCCTATTTATTTCAATGAAAACTACAACAGATACTAAGAGCACAATAACAATATTTGATCTAGCAAATCTCAGATAAAAAAGACTATTTTTCAACATAGTCTCCCTCACTAGATATGGTTGTTGTTTTTTTTGCCAGCAATGAACAAGAATCTGCATGCCATGCTCATAAAAATCTGCTCCAGGGGGAATGACCCAGGGCACCACCCACCACCTCACTTTGCTCATTTCCACTGGGTGGTTTCCAGAAATGTTCAGCAAACATCATTGAGTGTCAATTTCTCCGCATGAAGGAATTCAGTTCCAGACCTTTGCTTCATGCACACTTCCTTGTCAGATGCCATTTTGTTAGACTGCCATCTGCTGGCAACTGTCACATGGCAGCGACATGTAATGGAATAACGGTGGGATGGTTCAACCTCTACTGCCATACCACCAACATTTGCCTCTGATGCCATGGATGGATACAATAAAATAGGAGGCATTACTTTTGGAGCAGCTCTTATGTATTTAAATTAGAAGAAAATAGCCTGTTCTAAAGAGAAAACAATTATCTATTTGACTTCATCACAAAGAAATGAAGCAGTGATAATAAAATAAGAAAAAAAATAAATTTCAGAACATATTTATTGTGCTTCTTCTCAAAATACTGGAAGGATGAAAAAACCACAGAAGCACAAAGACTAAGAAGTACTCTGAAAATAACAAACTATTATAGCTACAATTTTCCTCCTCAAGACAACTTGAGACAGCATCTGGGATATCTTGTAATCAATATCTAGAGAGTTTAATTATTTTTCCAAATTAAATCGTTCACTCCAGGGATTTTCAGAGATAGGCATAGTTTAAATGTCACATTATAATACACAGCTAGAGTTCAAATGGTTTATTTTTTTTACTCTTTTTCCTGATTTCATCAAGTTTAATGCCTTCAGCTTAAGCATATAGCTTTGAAACGTTCTGTTTCTACAGGTATTACCTCCTAAAAAATAAGAGGAAAAAAGTATGCTGAATATTACAGAAAATATATATCTTATTAAATAGTTTATCAGCTAAATAGATGAATTTCACTAACTATGTAATTGATTTCCAGTGTTATTACTTTCCAGCTATCTTTCATAAATTTCCCAGCTTTGTCACATACATAACTTTATCCAGATATTTGCATGGATTCTAAATTGATTGCACATACAGCACATACAGAATGGTTCTTTGGCACTTTTCTGAGAATCATTACTACTTTTTTTATCACATTATTTAATAGTCCTGAATTCAAACATTTGGCCAAGAACTTAGGCTTAATTTTCTCCAAATCTGAAGCACAGACTTGAAAAGGATAATGGTGTAAAAACTTCAATTCTTTCAGAGCTGTGTAGAATAATCCTGAGTCTTCTATGAAATTAGTCTTTTGTGACTCAGAGAAAACTCAACCAATGGCAATAGGAAGTGATCAAAATCTAAGAAGTTGTGATCTTGCAAAGGCTTGTATGTTCTGTGTTGTTATTTGCTTTAGGATAGTAGAGTACAACTTACTCATGTAGGTTAATACAATCATGTACAGTTTCTATCTGCTTTCTCCTTGCTTTAACTCTAGCAGTATATTCATTTCTTTTACAGGACTGCTGTTCCCACTCATTATCGCAGCATTCAGTTTAAAAAGTATGGAGCTTCTGAATTAAGTTGTGTGCAGTTTACCAAATCTCTAAATTCTGTCAATATGCGTTGATGGGCATGATGTATGATCATGTCCTTTGCTCACAATACCAATACAGTACTAAATATGATGCCTCATACTGTGTATTCTTTTCGTGAAATATCCCTGTCTAATTGATAAAATGAAGATATAAATGAACAGAGGCTGTTTAGTCTGGGGAAGAGGAGGCTGAGGGGAGATGTTACTGCACTCTTCAAGTAGCTGAAAGGTGACTGCAGTGAGAGTGGGGTTGGTCTCTTCTCATTGCTGACAGGTGACAGAACAGGCCTCAAATTGCACAAGGTGAGGTTTAGGTTAAATATCTGGAAAAACTTCTTTATAGAAAGTGTTATTAAGCACTGGAATAGGCTTCTAACAGAGGTGTGTTTAAAAACTGGATGTGATATGCAGGGACATGATGTAGAAGTGAACTGTTAGAATTAGGTTAGTATGGTTAGGTTGAGGTTGCACTTGAAGGTCTTTTCCAACCTAAGCAATTCTATGATTCCATGTCAGTCAAAAGTATACTTTTAACTGAAGGAGTTTTGTTCCTTAATCAATAGGATGCGCTTAAGTAAATCAATAGAAGAACTTGCACAGAAAAGCCTTTACATTTAGCTTCATTTTAGCTACTGTGTTAGAGGCATCTATTGCTCTTCTAGTTCTGCTCTCTGCTGCTCAAAGGAACTCTACACACTATACAAATTATTTGAGAAAAACAAATATTAAGGTTCTAGCCGAAATGAGTACTTTCATGAAAAAAAGGAAGCTGCTTTGAGCAGAAAAAGACAAAGTCTTTACTGAGAGAACAGGATGGGGCTGAGGGCAGAACAGTGTGGATTTGAATAGCAACAGAATGCAACAGAATTTATTATCACCCTGAAACTAGTGTTTCTAACTAAACCTGAACTAGAATAATATTGAAATAAAAAATTACACAAACATTTGTTAGTCTCCTTCCATATTAAAAAGAATTGTTAGCCCCACAAATTGTTTTGATGAAAAGAAAATTCAAGTTGTTGATTTTTCAGATACAATTATACGTTAAATTTTTGTGTATGCTTATTTGATAAGAGAAAATATCAGTACCAGGTTCTTCAGTTCTCTTTATGGCACTTCTTTCAAAGCACAGGTAAAACACTGATGTAAATAAGTAGTGGTTCAAAATAACTACTCCTCAGAAATTTTTAGGTTAAAAATAAAAATAAAGATAATTATTTAATTTATTTCTAGAATTACTGACTTTTTAACGTAGATAGTTACATATATTTTAAATAAGCAGCTTCTGCTTCATTATTTCTGTCCTTTTTTTTCTACTGCAAAATAACTATTGTATTTCCCACCGCTTTCATTTATTGACTGTTCACCTCTACCATAACTCAAGTTCTGAATCATTCAGATTCCACTATGTTGATTGGTACACACATAAGTCATCCTGAAATACTGTGGTTACATAAAAGACAGAGTAAACAGGAAATTGGAAAAGATCTGTTTTCACTTATAAAATCTATCTGAGTCGGAATTATTCAAAATGAATTTGTGAAAGATTATGATTGTACTTTTCTTAAATTTTGGAACAATAGGAGAATAAAAGGGATACTTTTCTTCCATGTTCATTTTCACTTTTCCGTTAGACAACTGAGAGACAAGTCTAATAATGAAATTACAAAGAGAGATTTCCTCTCTGAATAGTATATAGAGCAACTCTTAAGAACAACAATAACAACAGCAAAACAATATAAGAACAAGAACTGACAGGTAGAAGTAGTTTTTGAAGAAAGAAAAAGGGAGTTAAAAGTACAGAAAGAGCACTTAAAATCTTCAAATTTTCTCTATTAATTTTTTCAACAAATTTAGCTTCATCTCTAGGATGCAAAAAATAGCTGTGAGAGACAAAGTATCAATAAAAAGTTCAAAAAAACCCAAAGCTTCTAAAAGAAAATAATTATTTTAAAAATATGTAAACTTCCCTATTTCAAAAATATTTGTTATCATCCAAAGGAAAACAGAAAGCATTTTAAAATCAAAGTGACAACAGAAACACTTTTAATGTCATTTACCTTTCTCATTATGCTTTTTTCCACCATACTCATTCAACATTCAGTGTTGTAGCTGATGTATATACCTTAAGGAACAGATGAAACTGTTTTTCCAGGGAATTAGAAGACTTAGAGGGAAAAAAAAATTACATCTTCCCTTATGCAATTTTCTCTATATTAAAAAAATAAAATCAAAGATGAAATTTTTAGGAACCACCTGATGACAAAGATCACATAAGCACAACCTGAAATAATAGAGTGTCTGGGTATTTTTAGAAGTCATGTCAGCAAAAACAAAAACAAACAAAAAAGAGTTACCATCATTTGAGTCCATGGTTTATCCATGACTAAAATTTGCCCTTTTTAAAAAATAAGTAATTATCCATATTTTGTAGTTTTTTTCTTGTAGTAAAACATAATGTTTTCATTAAAAAAATCTTTATCTATATATTATCTAAATAATAATTTTGTATTTTAATAATTAAGAAATTAAAACAGTCATAAAATCTCATTTTTGCTATCACTCTGCTCTCTAGTAGCTAAGCAGTGGGTCACAGGGTAAGAGCTTATACGTCTCTGTATCTTCCTTGATGTCTTCCATAGGTACGTAATTTTCCTAGTCTGTCATACAAGTAGCTCCAGCAGATAATGGAATATTGGCACACTGCCCATTTTAATATGTGTCTTGAAACAACCTCTCCAATGCCACCATTTACTTCCATTTTTGGCATCTGGTCTGTGCTTCAAATGGCTATTTCCATACTTTAATTTACCTATCCCATAAACGAGTATATTTACCCTTTAAATTTATCCTGAATGTATGGCAGAAATTATGTCCACAAGATTAAAAAATATTTTTATTAATCCTGAGGGAAAACGTCTATTTGTCCATATTTCAGAGTATGGTTTTGTAGCATGGCTTGAAATGAACACCTTTTTGATTCTCAGATGAGAAAGTTTTGATTTTTCCCTTCCATCTGCACTATCCCACACTCCTACAGCTTACTTAGAACAAGAGGTGGTGTTGACGTGATCACAAGATAAACTGATTCACCTAATTAAAATAGCAAACAAAAAAACCCCACTTTCCACAAACGAAAAAATAATGGGGGTTACAGGAGGGGTTGGGCAGATTATAGAATTGAATCTGCTGTAATCTCACAAAATGCCAGCACAAGGGCAGGGTACAACAATGTCACAACAGCAACAAGTAGAAGAATGAATCAAACAACGTTGAAGCAAAAAAGGTGTTCAAAGGGAAAAAAAATCTATTTTTTCATTTTTGTTTTCTTTTTCTGGTTCTGCTAGCCAGTAATTTAGCACAAATGTAAAGATAAACCAATGCAAATCAAATCGAGTAGGTATTATCAACTTATATTTAGCTTTGAAATCTGTTGCTTCCACACCAAACTTAAGAAGGACTTGCATTCTATTTTTTCCAACTATAGAGGCTATTTGATGGAAAAAAAAAAGTGTTATCACGAACTACAAGAAGTGTATTTCTTATTACAACCAACATTTGGTTTGGTATCAACTATTCAACTTAAATCTACCCATGTTTTGCTGCTCCTAAGGAATTGTGGAGAGAAGCTGCAGAGAGAACTCTCTAGATAATATAGGTTTATCAGAGAGAGATGTGTAGAATGACAAGACCATAACACAACTTGCCAAATTCATTTGATTCATATCCTGTTCAGGAGAGGCCATGCTAAAGTGTCACTGATTAATCTTATTGCTTTGATGATGGTGTAAAACCAAAAAGTTCCCAATGTCCTGACATGGGAATGCCAAAGATTATCCCTGTAAATTTATATTTGATAGATGTTCCATAAATTGATTCTAAAAACATAACAGAAGCTAACACAGGAAAACAAAGTGTAACCTCGGTTCATAGGTTCATAAGGTTGGAAAGGACCTACAAGATCATCTAGTCCAACCATCCTCCTATCACTATCCCTACCCACTGAACTACTAAATCAAATCCCTTAGCACCTCATCTAAACTCTTCTTGAACAACGCTAGGGATGGTGCCTCAACCACCTCCCTAGGCAGGCCATTCCAGTGCCTGACCACTCTTTCGGAAAAAAAATGTTTCCTCAGGTCTAACTTGTGGCCATTCCCTCTCGTCCTGTCATTATTTATCAGGGAGAAGAGGCCCACCCCTTCCTCACCACAATCCCCCTTCAGGAAGTGGTAGAGTGCAATAAGGTCTCCTCTGAGCCTCCTCTTCTCCAGACTAAACAATCCCAGCTCCCTCAGCCGCTCCTCATAAGACTTGTGCTCCAGACCCCTCACCAGTTTTGTTGCCCTTCTCTGAACACGCTCCCGGGCCTCAATGTTCTTCTTGTAGTGAGGGGCCCAAAACTGAACACAGTACTCGAGGTGTGGCCGTACCAGAGCTGAGTACAGGGGGATGATCACCTCCCTGCTCCTGCTGGCTACACTATTTCTAATACAGGCCAGGATGCTGTTGGCCTTCTTGGCCACCTGGGCACACTGCCGGCTCATGTTAAGCCGAGCATCAACCAACACCCCCAGGTCCTTTTCCTCTCTACATTCTTCAAGCCATTCTGCCCCAAGCCTATAGCATTGCATGGGGTTATTATGGCCAAAGTGCAGGACCCGGCACTTGGTCTTATTTAACCTTATCCCATTGAGCTCAGCCCAGTTGTTCAGCCTATCCAAATCCCTCTGAAGGGCCTCCCTACCCTCAGGCAGTTTGACGCATCCTCCCAACTTGGTGTCATCTGCAAACTTACTGAGGGTACACTCAATTCCCTCATCTATGTCATCAATAAAGATATTAAACAAGATGGGCCCCAAAACTGACCCTTGGGGGACACCACTCGTTACAGGACGCCAGCTGGACTTAACTCCATTAACCACTACCCTCTGGGCACAGCCCTCCAGCCAGTTCTCCACCCAGAGAAGAGTGAACCTGTCCACACCACGGGCTGCCAGTTTCCTCAGGAGAATACTGTGAGAACTCGGGTTTGAGGACCTTCAAGAACAAACAAACAAAAGAAGTCCAGAGGGACTCCAAAGGGAGTAAAAGAAACAAAATACTGCCAGATTCTGCAAGCTTTTTTAACACTTGCAAAGAAGTCCTTCGTACCATTTGATTTGGTCAATTTTACCCTTGCTGTTTTGAAAGTGCAAAACGTATCACTATCACAGTAGTCTCACAACTGCCATATTCACTCATAACTGAGGAAAAGGTGTATGCTGGGACCCATCTAACAGAAACTATATTCCCCAAGATTATGAGATGACATTTTGGGTGACATTTATGTAGACGTTCTGCTTGCCAAATCAGTATTGTTTGCTCTTATAGAGTTGCTAAGTATTTTGCAAGCCTACTTTTAAATACAACACATATTTGAATTTTCATTGCTTCCCTTAGGACACTGTTCCACAACCTAATACATCTAAGCTGTCAAGAAGTTAAAGACTAATTCTGAGCATTTTCAGTTTCAAGCTGAATCTTTTGTACAGTTCTGCCTACATTAACACTCAAGCCTACATTAGCTACTTTTTATCCTAAAAATTTGTTTCATCATTTTGCTATACTAGCATTAGAAATGTTAAATAATACATGACTAACCTACAGTAGGGACCAACTGAAAGTACTGAAGCTGGAACTGCTGACTGTTTCTAAATATTGTATAATCTTGAGAGAATGAGAGGAAACACATTTTCTTTTAAAGGCCTCTGCAGAGAGAGACTTCTTAGTATGTGTCAGATTACATCTCTGTCATCCCTCTGGGGGAGCCTTATTACTGTTTAACTTCCTTCCAGAGCTGAATGTAGTTTGATGTAGATGTTTAATTTATTTTTTTTATATTTTTATCAAGCTGCAATCAGAATTTTCATAAATTTTGCTATACTACCTTCTTCAATGTATTACTTTTGCTGAGGGAAATGAATTCCAGTAAACATGAATTAACTGCTAGTTCACATTTTATTTCTCTCAATATAAACATAATAATCAAGACATCTATTTAAACAATCTTCTATTAATCAGTCTTTAAACTGTTCTTTAAAGAAATGAAATACACAGAGTAATTGTTTTTTGGTTTTTATTTTTGATCTATTTAAAATAATTTTATTTATTCTGTGTTTAACTGTCTTACTTTTCACAAATCAACATAATCATTACCAGTAGTATGCCCTAAAACTTCACTGTTACACTTTCTTTAAACATGTAACAAAGCAATAATAATAATAATTCTGTCATATGATCTTTTCAACAAGTTAAAAAAAGAGCATCGCAAAGTAAAAAGGATCTTTTGTGCTATCTAATTTCTCTTGCCGTTACAGTTCATGGTTATTACAAGCTGAAAAGATAAGATAGGAGGCTACCTGATACTTATGCAGTACTGATAAAGTACTGCTTTACTGCCATCTCTTCAGAGTGAGCCTCAGTGAAATGAAATTATTCAAATTTGTGACTTTCTAGTAGCTAATATCTATAGATGGATGTACCCCAGTTTATCATATCCCAAATTTTGGTTCATTCAATTTTAGAAGAAATTGTCTGCCATTAAGTTCAATTTTGTTTTATCCAGAAGAAGGCAATCTAACCTCAGATGATGAAAGGAGGACCATCAGCTGATTAGCAGCTGACTCTTGGTCAATGTCATTTCAATAAAATAAGTAATTGAGGTTTTTTATACCTTTCTTCAAATATTCATCATAAAACTTCTCTTTCCTAAAAATTTATTATATCTCCTCTGTGAGTAGTGACATGCCTGCTGCTATATTAATTCAGATCTATTAATTTAGATCTATTAAATTTATTTCAAAGTAATTGAAATATTAATATTACATTAATTTTTCAAGGACTTCTATCTTATTCAGAAGATAGCTTTTGTAAGCCCAAAACTATGACTTTGGACATATTTCTCAGTATTAACACAAGTAAACCTGAAATATTCCTATAAAACAATCTGTCCTAGTATCCTATGAACAATGGTAATTTAAATTCTTGACAGAAACTGAAGTTAAGGTTAACCACCTCCTCAGGAATTGCATTAAGACTGAGGTTGATAGACATAACCAAAATCAATTTGAGTAAAGTAGTTTAACAGGCAGCAGATGATATGCACAGATGGGATTTCCCAATTGTATCACTTTGGGGATGGACTAGTGTTATGAAAAAAGAGTAATATCATTTTATAGGAACTTCTCTAAAGGGCACTAGAATTCACAAGATTTCTGTTTCAATAAATTTATGTAATCAATGTTTTTTGACTTGTGGAAGGAGGGCTGAGGGGAACAGGGAGCAGACAAATGGACAAATTTGTTCTTTCCAAAAAAATCAGTATTTAATTCAACTTAATTTATACCTTTACTTTTGGACAGTAATACGTCCAAGCTAAACTTAAGCAGAGAAAACAAATTGATTTAGTTGCCTTAACTAATTACTTTATTTCAGTGAAGTTGTTTACCCTTGTCTCACACAATAATGAGAAACTACTGTACTTATCTCTAAATCATCTCTAAATAAAGCTACCATATATAATTACATAGTCTGGACATATCAACAGAAAAAAATAGTTCAAAATACAAATCCACATTTTATTCTAGGTGTAGAAGTATATATATATATACAGAAACATATAAACATCTTTTTATGCAAAGGTGTGACTATAAATGTGAACTGGGAATTTGAGTGATAAAAAATAACAGACATAGATACTTACAGTTCTTATTTAAATAAATACAATTGTTTATATGAGATAATAACAGAAGATTAGGGTTGCAGTAGACTTAGCATTCATTAAATACAGAAGAAAAGAAGTCATATTCTCACTCCCTAGAAGTAGAGACAAGCACACTCCTCACAATTGTCAGTTCTGACAATTTGTCAGCAATGAGCATTTGTCAGCAATGGTGTTTTTTGTATGGTTGTTTTTTTAATCACACAAATAAGATAGATGAATTGAGCATAACATTACAATACATCCTAACAGAAAAACACACTTCCCTCCTTGCCCTGCTAGCCTGAAACATTCGTGTTCCTAAAAACTTACAACATAGGGCTTTTTTAATGCTTCAGATTGTGCTTGACCCCAGGCCTCAGATAAAGAACTACAGCTGACATAGTTGGAATCATAAGGAATTGCTGTATTATTGGTGAGTCACATACAACTACATCGCTGCACCTGATTCTACCATACAATTCTAATGCAGAACCTACTTCTGTTTGAAGTAGGTTCAAATATTGAGATTTCTTTAAGCTTTGTTATATAATCACACCAAATCACAGAATTTTAGGGGTTGGAAGGGACCTCTAGAGATCATCTAGTCCAACCCCCCTGCCAAATCAGGCTACCTAGACCAGGTTACACAGGTAGGCATCCCCCTTTAAGAATCCTGTTTACTAAACATAAACATAAATAATGATGCCAAAAAAACAACTACCTTTAGCTGTATCATAAAGATATTCATAGGCACACAACAGAAAAAAATGTTCTTCTTATCATTTGTCCCACTGTATAAAAAAAAAAAGACCATTTTTAAATAAGTCATAGAAAATAAAGATTGTAACACCCTTATTCTGGATAGTAATGTTCATCATAACAAATTCCACAGTAGTCAGATGAATTGCTTGAAGAAAACGCAGTTTTAATCTGTGAAAAAAAAAATCTAGAGCTAGGTAAGTAATAAAATTATTTGATTGAATAAAATAATACATAGATGAATACCGTGGTGACATAAATATTTTCTACAATTTGAATCATTTAAAGCTCTTCCTGTAGGAAAACAAAAAATGCTATGATCAGAACAGGTATTTAGAGAAAAGCACAAATGCAATGGAATCATCAGAGACAGCACAAACGCTTTAATTCGTTTTGTAGCATCACACAAAGAGCACCAAACTATAACCATACAGTGAAGAGGAAACCAAGGCGGGGAGAAGATGACCTGAAGCACAGACACACGTTCTTAATCTTTTAGTCACAACAGACTCTTGCTGTGATATCTCATGCAAGCCAACTTGACTGTTGTCAGAATGATAAAGGTCTAAAGCATTGTTTATACATTACTTATTCTGCTTTTGGGGCATATCTGTCAATAAATGCAGTAACCAGTACTACAAACTTCTTTCTCTCACTGATCTGTAATTCCTGACTGCTGGAGGAAATGCAGTTTCCTGAAGTAGCTGAATTGCTAGAAGCAACAAGAGGTAGTTTAACTGTATGCTGCCCAACAGCTGTAGATGCCTCCTACTTCCTCACTCTGATGGAATTAAGCTAATTCTAGAAACAGATTCTTTTTTTTTTCTTTTTGTAGATGTTATAATCTTTTTTTAAATCTTTTAGAATTATTTAGAATTTTCTAAGAGTCTGATTTCTTAGTATCTTCTTTTAGCACCCTTGAGTTTTCAAGACTCGTAGTTTGAGAAGCACTGTTGATATATGTCACAAAAAGAAGACAAAGCCTAACAAATTCCAGCTACTCATGCAACTATTCTGTCTTTTTCTATCAGGTATTGTTATGAACAATTGATGCAAAATTTAATTACACTAAAATTTCCACTGCGTACTCCCTGATTTTCTATAATCAGACTGAGAAGTAATGTTGCAGGAAGCTCAGACAAAATGACTAGCAATTCTCAAAGATCTAATGATTCTTTTTTTTTTTTTTTTTTTTTTTTTTTGAGAGTGAACTGTTTTATTAGCTATCCTCAGCTGCTCTAGCAATGTTCTCAGCTATGCTGATTACTGGGCACTTACACGGTTCTAACGGGTCCATAGGGATAGGCTCAGGATCCGATCAGTTCTTGTCAGGTCATGTCAATTGACATACATTTATATATGGACATATATATGTGTGTGTATGTGTGTGTGTGTATTCAGATTAGTATTGTCTTTTTCAATGCTTGTGCAACAAGTGAAGGATTATCTGTTTCCTTTGCTGTTCCCATTATCTCTCTTTAAAAGATCAAAAGTAATTCCTTGAAAAAGAATGAGAATTTTTAACTGCAACCAGGAGGTTGTTTTTAAGTCCAAATTTTTTTGATCCCTTCAGTACCTCACACAGAGGAGTTGACAGGTTTCTTTACTGAGGCCCATCAATGAGGAGTAGACTGGCACACAATGTGTTCTTACTGACTGCGTACTAGAAACTCAGTAGAAAGAAATGCAGCATCCTTCACTACAAATACTGATCATCTTTAAGAACCATGTAATATAAGTGTGATTAAATAAATAAATAAATGTGTTATTTCTAGGAGACATATTGCCAAATCAACTTGTAATCATCTACAATTTTGTCAGTTTGGCCCTGCCTTTGGTAAGTCTTGATTGATCTGAACATCATAGCTACAACCAATTAAATGAAGCAAGAGGTTTTTTTAATTACTAAATTACAGGAGTGGATCATTTCTATACCTGAGTAAATATCTCTTTCAATACACAGTTTCTCCATTATAATTAGGGTCTCAGAAATGCCAGCTCTATTTCAGCCTTAATCATTAAACTGCATTTGTTGCAGTATTTTCATGAGCTGTCCTTATCTCTGTATTTAAAGATCAGTGCTGAGATGTATGTTTTCCCCTGACCACAAACTTCCTCTTGTGCAAGGAGTGAAAGAAACGTTTCTCAGCTTTGAGAACTGCTGAGAACTCAATTTCATTGCACAGTCATTTCTTTTTTATAACATCATTTAGAATTGTGTTATAAAAATCCATCATTCTTGCAACTGCTCTCAAACCAGAAATAATATTTATCTCCAATCCAAAAGGCTTCCTGAAACAGGCACAGAGTACTAGTAATAATCTTTTTAAATACAAAAATGTTAACTTAAATCCTTTAAGGCATCACCTCCAACTTACCTCTCAGTGATATTGCAACACACACAAATGCACGCTGCAGAACTTCTACATACTTCTTTATATTTTCATATCCAATATGTTTGAGACTTCTTGTCTGTTCAATACCAACCTTCCTTTTTTTTCTTGTTTATGTGTGTTAATTAAACATAACTTCTCACAGATTGTGCCTTTTCTTGCACTTTGAATCTAAACTCCAGGTTAGAAACCTGTCTGTGTTCAACAGAAGGGTACTAAACTAAGCTACTATTAGCATTCCTTTCCAAAACTGTAAACACACTATACTTGATGGGTTGCAACCAACTCTCTCTCCCCCTCTCTCTCTTCTTTTTTTCCTCTTTTTCTTTTTAATAACTGCAGCCTGTGAAAATAGCCAGAGGAACAAAATTTGTAACTTCTTCCCCATTTTAGACCTTTTAAAGCTCTGACAGTTTGGATTCTCAGACATTCCTAATACTCAACCAGAATCTTATCATTCCATATATAGAGAAGGTCACACTTTCTGCTTTCCTAGACTCATTTAAGGAATGTAGGGGTGAATATACTTCACATTTTCAACCAAAAGTTTGCAATTAATTAATTAAACAATTAAGTTTTTGAGATAAATCCATCTGCTTAAAATAGAGAGACAAACAGTGAAAAAGAGAAAAGGAGATATAAGAAGGAAAGAGAATTAAGGGAAAAAAAGATAAGGGAAGGCCGAAAGGAATAAGTAATGAAAGAGAGGGAAAGAGAGAGAGAATTTGTAAATCTCTGGAAGGCAAATGAGCACTAATTAAGAGGAGGGTCAGGCAGTCTTTAATTGCAACCACTAGACTTTGAAGAGAAGACTGCCTGCAAGGCTTGAAAGCTTGACATCATGTACAAGACAGGCATGCAGAAAGCCTAGAAGTGAGGAGGTGAGTCAAATTATGAAAGCAGAGACGTTATGTAACTTTACTGTAGCTAGATTAAATTCATATTTTGAAGGATTTCTTCCCTTATGTATTTTATAAGGAAATGCTTACATTTGTATTTTCACATTTGGCTATTTTTGCTTAAAGTAACTGGATAATAATAAAGTATTTGTATTTAAAGTAACTGGATAATAATAACTAGATAAAAACTGGATAATAATAATGGCCTGCCTAGGGAGGTGGTTGAGGCACCATCCCTAGCGCTGTTCAAGAAGCATTTAGATGAGGTGCTAAGGGATTTGATTTAGTAGTTGGGTAGGGATGGTGATAGGAGGATGGTTGGACTAGATAATCTTGTAGGTCCTTTCCAACCTAATGTATCTATGCATCTATGAATCTATAAAGCATTCTTTACTTGAAACATGCAACAGAGAGTGTTCCAGCTCCCATTATGTCTTGTACTGAAGCTGTAGGATAAGAGTGGCATCTCAACTGAACAATATGGGGTAGGAAAGGAACAGGTACTATAGGCATCAGAGGGCAAAAATGTCTTCCAGTGATTATGGCAGGAGCTGGAGAACCTCTAACATGTGATGTCACACTGAACCTTGAAGACCCCAGCTGAGTGTCATACAGTTCACTTTGCCTGCCCAGACTTCCTTTCAAAGATAGATTTTCAAGTAAACTTTGAAGTTGCTTTGTTCTTTTCAATTCTGCTCAACTGACTGGTTTTATTTAATCAGCTCATTAATAAATTAGGATCTAGCACATTCAGTTTCTGCACTTATCCGACATTTTTCATCTTTCCAAAGTGTTGTTACATTTTCCTATAGTTGTATCTCAACTACGATATCTAAAACAAATAATGATAGAAGGAAGTTTCTTGGGCTGCATTTGCTCCTCTGGTTTGGATGTAAGACTTCTTAGAAACTAATAATGTTCAGTTCAAGCTGGATATAATTATAACAACCCTTTTTGTGGATCTATTTTGATCACCAACACTTGAGTATTATGTTATCACTACACTCCCTTGTTCCACAAAATGAATTTTATATGATTCATTTACATGAACTGCCTGTCCCATGCCCACCGCCCAGTGGTGCAGCACTGTCCCTAACCCCCAGCTGCCCCTCCCCTGACACAGCTCCATGCCGTTCCCTCGGGCCCTGTCGCTGTCACACAGAGCAGAGCTCAGCGCTGCCCCTCCGCTCCGTGGGAGAGCTGCAGCCGCCATCAGGCCTCAGCTCCTCTGCTCTGTGCTGAGCGCACCCAGGGACCTCAGCAGCTCCACACACACCTTCTCCCCCAGATTTCTCACAATCGTGAAAACCCATGACTGTAGTTACTCGACCAAAGATTTCTTTGCAGAAAACATTTCCTGCACGGCAGTTGTGTTGTGGCCATCTATCTGCCCGTTTCTGGAAAGTTGTCAGCTGTGCTTTTCCTGACCAGGTAAGAGAAAATGCTTACATTGTCTAAAATTTTCAAGAGAAATTTTTTCCTACAAAAAAACACTTCTCCAATATTACAAGAATGCCAAGTTGAACAACAAATTACTTCATGAAAACACAAAATACTTCATGAAATGTCCCTCCATGAGAACAGCTGGGACAAAATGTAGAAAAGAGTTTTGCTTACATCTTTCCACACCTGCTCTCAAACTGATAACTTTCAGAGGTTTTCAGTGGCTGCAAAAACACATCTGAGATATCACCCATAAGAACAGCCTCTTGTCCACTGTTTTGACAATTCTTTTGTTACCTTCCCAGGATTCATTCTGTATTTCCTTTAAATAATAATACTGAACAGAAAGAGATGTGCATCCAAATATTCCCTGTCCTGGGAGCTGAGTGGCTCTTTGGTATGGTACTCCCTGCCGTGTTACCCTGGCATCTACTCCAGCCTGGACAAGCCAGTCAAACTAGTCCTCTCTCACCCAGAGAAATGTGTTTGACAAAGGATGAAGAACATACCAAATAAAAAAATAAAGAAGATAGCATTCATCATAGTGTTCCAGCAGAGACTTTATTGCACCTTTTATTGCTTTAAAGAAAAACAACAACAACAACAAAAACGGCATTTTAATTCTTTTTAGACTCAGTGTAGATGTTTTCTTTAGCTTCTTTGCCTGTTCCAGTTTTCCAAGGAAACTTTCCCTGGATTATTTATCTGTTTCGTTTCAGTAAAACATGCCTCCTAATCTGCTTCTTAAAAATAAGTTCAATCAGTGATACTTTCGTTGAGCTCTCTGTGAGACAAATAAATATAAAAAAAATCATAGATTATAAGATATTTCTGTTCAGAAAAGAAGCTCCTGTCAGAACTGGTTGCTTCCTTAATGAAATCCTACTTTTTATTATAAATGTACAAAGTTTTCCTCCTTAGAATTGGAAGCTGGAATTATTAGCATTCAACATAAAAGCTCTCTTTCTCTTGTTGTTCTTCAATTAGTTACATTATCAGAGGCATTATGTTATGCTTTTTCACTTCCTTCTTTTATGCTTTTGGAGATTTCTGCTCTCTTAAGGGTGCAGTTGAGTGGCAGAGCTGAGCCAGTTGCTGCTACAGGAGGTGGTGTGGACACCCCACACTTCCTGGCATATTACACAGTTTGCACTGTGAACTGTGCAGTCCACATCCCTCCATTGCCTTGTCATTGGCTTTTCCTGACAGTGTCCACTTGGCCAAATTCAACCTCTAACATGTCTGGAAAAAAACTCCCTTCTTTATCAAACTAATTTTCTCTTAATTTATCAAACTGTCCAGCAGAAGATGATAGAGTGCATGTAGGGGAACCACAGAGGCATTGGTAGGAGAAGCAGAAACATCCAGTTTTTATGGCAGATAGAACATTAGCCATTCTGTTTAATTGCTTCTGTACAAAAACAGCTTCTCAGCAGAAAAATATTCACAATCTTTATATCTAATTTGTTATATTTTCCATGAGATATCCACACATCTGTGTCCACTCCAGGTGCTGACATGCAGGTGTATTTGAGCTGAGGGCTCCTTCTCTCTTATTATAGTGGAGTAACTTATAAGAGATGATACTCCATTATAGCTCTAAGTGAAGGGCAAAGACGTCACTCACAAACCTCGTTCAGCACAGACTAAAGTGCCCCAGATTTGCTGCACACAGGTTGATGAGGCCAAGAGTAGACATTTTAAAAATCTTTTTTGACCATTAAAGATAATTTTAATTGTCAGAAAGAAATTGCATTTAAAAAATAAAAAGATTAGAATAGTATGCCAAGAAAAATCATGAGAAGAAATACATAATTCCTAAAACCTAAAAAGGGACAACAGTGAAAGGACAGCATGGTATTTGGTGGCTGTACAAAGGACGATTTGTATAATTCTCTGTTTAGCCACAAAATGAGAGATAGTGCCTCTCCCATTTATTTCCAATGGGAATATTTTATCTCTGACCATGTTTTATAACCTCTTCTGCTTTTGGATGTGCTCCCTTGGCTTTTGTTCAGTTTTGGACCATGGCACTCCCTCCTTGTTTCTGTTGTTTTTTGAATGCTACCATTTTTCTTCTTCTGCCAGCTTTAGCTCTTGCTTGCTAAAATTTCACTGTTTGTTCTTTATATTTAGCAATAAAATTCAGCATGTAGATATTGTGTTTGTGCCCAGCATAGGTGGGAGAAGCTAGCTGCAGGCTGCTCTTTTGTTCCCTGAATTCCTGACAAGCCAGGGCTCATCTGTGTGCTTTTGAGCTGTTCAGTGTTAAGTCATTATATATAAATTGAAAAGCAAATAGAATTTTGGCACAGTGTTTTGTGCATTGACTATACGATATCAGAGTCTTTTAATATTTGTGCTGATTTCCATTGTCATGGTCATGGCAACACTATAAAAATCTCAAAAAACTTTTTTTTTTCTGTGTTTGTTGTTTGTTTGCTACATTCTACATTTTGTTTTCTACATTTTTGTTTCCTATGAACATCTGGAACAGCTGGACTTGTTGCTAGTGCTGTCTTCTGTCCCTTTAACAAGTAATATCTATAGCTGCGGCAAATAAACATTAGGAATACGGTCAAATTAATTTCCCTATATACATAGTAGAGATAAATAGGTATTTGAAAGAGCAATTCGGTCATTTAACAATTCTTGTTCTGAGAGATATTTATTTCTCTTGATCGGTTACCTAGAGGAGTGTGGAAAAGTGCATTCTTAGTTTGTCATTTATCAATGCTGCCTGTATTCAAACAATGTTAGAGAAATAAATGCACATTTATTTTCTAATCAAAATAAAATTCTTATTTTATAATTAGGTACTCAAATTTTGGCTATGACAGTCTGTTTTGTAAAAAGAGTAACTGCTTTACTGTGTCCTAAAAGTAAAATACATGTTTAACACATGAAAAAAGAAGCTTCCCTCAACAGTTTCTGTTCCATATTGGAAACCTGTCATTCCATTTGCTGTTAATTTAATTAGTTTCCACAAGGTATCCAGTTCTAGCAACTCTGAAATGGCTTTCCCTTTTAAAGATTGATTGATACTTATATATTTGGCAGAATATTTTGGCAGAATATGATCTAAGCAGAATATTAAGTTACTTGGAACACTATTCACATCGTACTAACTTAAAGAATTTTCCATCTGTGAATTCAAAGAATTTCCTAAATATTCATTAATTAAGGCTCTTCATTCTCATTTCACAGCTGAAGAAACTCAGGCCTAGATCCTTCTGAAAAACTTACAGAAAGATATTCAGGTATTCTGACTTTTGAAATGTATCATTTAGAAATAAACAGAATTTCATTTTTTTTCTTCATTAAGTGAGAAATCAGCTACTGATAGCACCTCCTGAAAAGAAATTGAACTATTCCAATATATTTTATTTACTGTCTCCATCTGATGGTAGAATAATTTGTATCTTATTATCTGGCTTTTACTGTTGGAAACAGAACCCTTTGGCAAACGGTCTCTTTAAAAATATCTGAAGCTATAACACTTCCATCACTCCTTCTAGGCAGTGCTAATGAACTGTCTTATATAATTAACGTAACAAAGTAACAGTTGAGTACTAATCAATATCAGACAGACGGAAGCCCAAATGGGAAAACAGAGGAAGAGGATGCTGTGTGGCCAATGGATTTGTTGGTTTTGTGTTTTCTTCTTTAAATTAGAGGTATGTTGTGAGAATATCTGATTAACTGATTTATCTTACTTCTAAATGTGCGGGAGGACATTACTCTGACAGTTTTAACAATTCTTTTCTAGGAGGAGTTTTATTGACATGACAAGAACACACCAGATATGTGCAATTTTGAACTATGCCGGTGCAAACTAACAGCACAGTTACTTTAAACTAAATTGAGTTTGCTGATGAGATTATTCTTCTCTCACTCGTCTTCCTTACGTATACACAAGGATTCAGGCAGTGATACAGCTCTGGGGACTGACAGTGCTGAGGTTTGCTTCTCCCTGGTGTTTGTTCTGCCTTGCAAACATTAGCACCTTGCTTTTGCTTTCCAAGGTGGTAGAAATCATTGCCCAGGCAGTGACAACAGTTTTAGAGGAGAAAAGCTAATCACGTTTTCTCATATTAAAGATGGAATCAATCACAATTCAGCCTAATAGTTGCACAAAGCAAACTTTGGATTTAAACATCTAATGTATATACATTTAGCATAAATTGGGCCTCACTGTACCCCGTCTTCTCGGAGTGGTGACAATTATGTGTAATTGTACTGCTCAGAAAATAGTATGATCTGAACAGCTCAAATATGTAAATAGTTGCCCCAGACTCACCAGATTTCCTAAAGACTGGTCAAATGCCAGAGGCAAGTTAGTCACTTTCTCAGTTCAGTGACTACATCAGATGAGTCTGTACATAAAGAAGGGAAGGAAAGACCCTTGCTAACCTGGTATTGCAGGAAGCTGTCTAGCATTTTAAGCACCAATTTGACACCATAATTGAATTTTGGTACAGAATACAATCCTAACAGTAGCCACTTTCCTCAGCTTCTGCTGATCATAAGCTGTATGAAATTCTGCTAATTCCCGTTATTTTATCCACACTGCACAACATGCTCTGGCATTCACCTTAATTTCTTTTTAAAGAAATCAAAGGTGTGTTGTTCTTTCTAGAAACTGTGACAGATCCCTAATGTAGAGACACTACATGAGGTCTTTAACGATACAGATGAGACATTGTGAATTTCAAGAATTGTATATTCTCTGTTATGTCAGTTAGAGGTAACACGAGAAAAAAATGGTTCTTGAGAGAGAATCTACAGAATGAAATAACCAGAAGGAATTCTTTCAAGTGGAAAAAATGAGAGAGAATTTTATCAGTGAATAACTGCATGAGAAACATTCCAGCACTAACATAAAAAAATCAGATTTGTTACACAGAAATAGTTTCTCCTTTGAATAGTTTCTCCTCTGAATATGAAGAACCAAATCTTTAATGAAGTATTTCAATTTTGTGAAACCTTTTGCAGATGAATAGCACAAGGTGAGAGCAAGGTAATATCACTGTTGTTATCCTCGTTACCCTTTATCTCATTTAGTAGTCTCAGAACAAATGTTAAGTAACTAGATACTGCTGTTTTACAGCATTTTATGTGCAAACTTAGCATGGATAAAAATAAGTATAAAATCTGCAAGGCACTGAAGTATTTTCACAGCATCCAAGGGTCTGTCTTCATTGGAGAAATCTGCACATGAAAATAACAAATTCGTTCGCATTAGTTTAAAATCTCATTTATAAATGCTAGCAAGCACACATTATGAACTGGTAGCATTCCAAGAAAAATAAGATGGCTTTATATAATGTGCATCACAGGCCCATCCTCCTTCCATAAAACTGCTGTAACTTGGCTGTAGCTTTGTCACAATATAACAAAATTCCTAATTATATATAGACATTAGTGCAGTTTTGTTTGACAGTCCCAGGAATTGGACTCAATGGTCATAATGGGTTCCTTCCAGCTTGGGATATTCTAAGATTCTATGATTATATTTACTCTCAGACGAGGGCTGTTCAGAGCAGACACTGATTCACCTCACCAAACTTTACGTGTTAAAAACAAAGCCATTCAGCAGAGAGAAATGATTGCTTTCTGATCAGATTCATCCTAAACTTTTAATGTAGGATGAGATTAATTGCTTTTTGGAATGTCCTGGCTTTTCACAATTACTATCAAAGGCATCTGAAGCAGACAGCATTGACAATGGATGGCTAACTTCTAGAAACCTAGTTTAGCCAGATGAATCTCAACCTTTATTTTTATTGCAGCCATCTCTGATTTATAGTTAAATTTCAAATAACATATGATTTTTAATTAGTTATTAGTGCTTTGGCATAATAATTCCCTGCTCTCCTGCTTAACCTCATTAAGCAACATAAATGTCAGAGATGTTGGTGGCAAGGACAGTTTGATGTTTCCGTTAAACTATTCATTGCAGTGACAGAGAAAGCTGATTAGCTATCAGTACTGCTAAGAAAAGACTGAGATTTACTCGTAAGTTATCCTACAAGGTTGAATCTAGCAACTGGAGATCACCAGTTTTTCTCAGGCTATGAACAAAGAAAGGCTGTGCATACAAGCTACAACTACATGTTTGTACTGCATTAGGTCTTGAAGAAATCTCTTGATTCCTGGGAGGAAGAAACAAGATAGTACAAACAATAAGTATCTGACAGCTGCATATCTCTATTCTAGGCCATAGGTCTGGCCTTTCCATTTGTCACATCTTAGTCCTTTCTACCCTCAGACAGGATTTGCAAATTTTTACACAATGAGAAATATACTTCAGATAGATGCTACAGTTTAGAGGTCATGCATACAAAGACCTGGTTTAATATACCCTGTAGATTCATGCAAAGGCCTGAATTTTTCTGCCTTAAATTGGCATCAGCACCAAGAGCAGGTTATATTAAGAGATGATTTGGTGTTTAACTTCTGCTTGCCACAGGAAGAATATAGCATTAACTCCTCATGACAAGTATTGTGTTGCTAGAGATTGAGTGTATGAATCCATATAGACTACTGAACACCAACAGTGCACAATATACCTCACTACAGCCATGACACATCTCTACTGCTTCTATAGCCCTCCAAGAGTTTCACCATGGAGCTCAGTCCCACTGTTGCCAGTACTTGCAGAACTTTGTTGCTGGACACAACACACAGGCTCCAGATGTCTGAGTACACCACGACAGCTCACTACATCACAAGTTTCTGAAACTGTCTACATGCAGAGGTGGGGTTTTGCACTCTAAGTAGCTAAGAGGGACAAAGTTTTGCCTTTTACCCTTCTTCTTGCACCAACTCCTCTGCTTTTCCAACAGTGTTCAGACAATGATGTGTAGCTTTCACCATAATATTTATGCTTTATTTCAAACAGTTCCATTCCTCTTCAATTATTTTAACCTTGATTTTTTTATCTCAATGACATCAGCTAGTAAACTCCTCCACTGTGCTCATAATTCTCTGCCATTTGCAGCTTTTACCTATTTGGTACAGGGAAATCAGATAGCATGTTTTCAAATCCTTTCTTCGACTGAGTCTATCTTAAAATCTATAGAATCAACAGTCAGGTCCTCATCAACCTTACACATCCCAAAGGAAATACCTGTATCGTTTTACTATCAATATCCACCAATATCCAGCTATCTTTATTGGTACCTTCCTTTTCTGTATTTATTAGCCTGAGACAATTCCCTCTCTCCCCCCCCCCTAATTCTTTCTCTTAATTAGATCCAACAGACGAACAGTTCAGCATAAGGTTTTAGACACAACGCAATGTTTTCAAGATGGCAAATATACTGTAATGAGAAATCCAGCCCTAAACTCATATAATTTTCCTGAGGCAAAACACATGACTAACTTACATAAATTTTGAGACGTGTTGCCTTAAAACTGTCATTTCAGCTATCTTTTCCTGCTCTCTCCCATTCTGTCTTATGGCCATACTTTACAGTTTGTCGACCTCCCTAAAGCGTACTCAGTGTCCTAATTGACATCATGCTACCAGCTCATCTCCTCACTTAGCACTTACTCACTAGTAATTCCCCAGGAATCTGCACCAGAAGTTTAAGGAGAAGATAAATGATGAATAGATCTTCTGGGTTGATTTACTGCTCCGTCAGATACCGCTGAAAAGAAGGAAGGTGAGAAACTTTCAGATGAAGCGTCAGTATTTATTTTTCCTTACTTAAAGAGAAAAATCAAACTTGCACATAGGAAAAAGAATATCTCGAATAGACTAGTATAGACCAATCCAAGCAGTGTTTCAGTTATTTTCTTTTTCCATAGCTATGCATAGTATTTTCTGAAGGCATACATAGAAATAAGATCCAGATGCTTGTATGCTGGTGCACAACTACCATGAACCCCCAAGCTTCTATGTAATCTTTTCAAGAAAATACAGCCTATCTCTTTTTTATATTATGGTTGAACAGAAGAGAAAGTATATAGCAGGCATTAAAATATATGGACAAGGGAAAAATATAATATGACTATTTTAGGAAGATGTATCCAGAAATATAAGTTCATAAGTTCATAAGGTTGGAAAGGACCTATAAGATCATCTAGTCCAACCATCCTCCTATCACTATCTCTACCCAACTACTAAATTAAATCCTTTAGCACCTCATCTAAACGCTTCTTGAACAGCGCTAGGGATGGTGCCTCAACCACCTCCCTAGGCAGGCCATTCCAGTGCCTGACCACTCTTTCTATGTCTATTTCAATGCCATATCAGTTGGTATAAGAAAGATACTACTTCTCCAGACAGATTAGTTCTTGCAATGTTCTGTAATGTTCACACCTACAATAGTGTTGTCACTTCTGTTATGTAATTTTCCATAATTGTATTAATCATATTTATTAATATTATTGTATTGTGTTGTACTTGAATTAGTAAGCAAAGCTGAAAATATGATGAGTCAATATAGAATTCCAAAGTCTTGATGCAGAAATGTAACAGGCATATTTCCTTCAGGAATACATGTGAAAAATATTGATATACTTTGTAAATACTTATGCAGGCTATCTAGATATGTAAGTCCATGTGATTATTCATCATATAGAATTATTTTAGGAATGTATGCACTAGGATCAATGGTATTATAACTTATTTACTTCTTTCTATTAGTTCCTATTTTTTTCATTATTAATTGTGCTATGCTTGCCTACCCTTTAAAAAAAATCAAGAGTAACAAAAGAGTAGTTTCACTTTAAATACCTCCTGGAGAGTGTCAAATCCAATGTTTATAAGTACTGCAAACAGATTCATGATATTTCTTGCAGTACATTGCCATCTAGAGGAAAAAATGTATGTTGCTGCAAAGTAAATATGAGGGTTTAAGTGCAATGTGTAATTTCTGTAAATTTAATTGTTAAAAACACACAGTGTTTCCTAGTCAAAGCAATATGCAATTTTAACAAAACCAAACAGATATAAAAAGCCTATGTTCATAAATACAAAACATGCAAAAACACATACAGACACACGTGCATATGTTGAAGACTGTACATGACTCACAATCAATTAAATGTTATTGGAATTTTCTGTCTGTTGCAACTCATAAATTTTAAAATGTGTTTTTAAATAACTCATTTTGCGTATCCAAAAGCTGCAGGTGAATTTCAATTTGGGCTAAGCAGTGTGAACCACAGTGGAACCACAAATAAACCACAAATAAACCACAAAGCTTACCGTTTAGATACATGGAAATAAGTGACACACATTTGCAGAAGGGTATATAGTTACATAGTTGACTGTATACAGAAATAAATGAGCGATAAATACAAGTCTCATGCAAATGACTGAAGGTATTACATATGAGTTACTTATTCTAAGAGACTCTCTAGGCCTAAAAACTAAATCACGTATTTAAGTACCTTGTCAAACTGGGGCCTCTATGCTGTTCTTGATCATAAATGATGTTACCTAACGTATATTCAAATGTGAAATAAAGGTAGAAGAATTATTCCATTTCATTTACAGTTCCTCTGTATTAAAGATTTCTAGTTACCATTATAGATGATTGAAAAGTACATTCAAGAATAGTAAAGCATATTGGAAAAAAATAAAATAAAATAAAAAAGGAAATTAAGTGTGAAAAAAACCAACCACTAAACCAGCATGTGGTCAGTTTTTACACACGTGTCTAAAACTCTATTGTGACAATTTTTTATCTCAGATTCCTGAAGCACAATTAAATACAGGCTGAGCACCATAAGTAAAGCAGTGGTTAAACTTTTACAAAAATGCGATGAAAGGTATGATTCTTAACTATTTTAAAGCAGCAAGAATTTGAATTGATTCCACATAAATAATGAAAAAGGTATATATTGACACTAACATATCACCTTATGAAGTACAGCATAGGAAAAGACAAAGTCCTGCACCTGGGGAGGATCTGACCCAGACACCAGTACAGTCTGGGGGATGCTCAGCTGGAGAGCAGCTCAGGAACTGGGGGACATCGAACGACAAGCTGAACATGAGTCAGCAGTGGGTCCTTGCTGCTAATGAAGTTCACACACTCCATTAAGACACACTGCATTTAGATGATTGTTGTCAGCAGGTCAGGGGAGTTGATCCCTTCCTTCTACTCAGCACTGGTGAACACACTACCTGGAGTACTGCGTCTGCTTGTGGGCTCCCCAGTACAAGAGTGACATGGAGCTATTGGAGAGAGTCCAACATAAAGGACTACAGCAATGATAAAGGAACTGGAGCATCTCACATATGAGAAAAGGCTGAGAGAGTTGTAAATTTTCAACCTGGAGAACAGGAGGGATCTTACCAATATGTACCAATAATAATAGCAAAGATGCATAGAGAATGCACCCAGGCTCTTTTCAGGGTTGCCCCACTAATATGACAAAAAGCAATGGGCATAAAATGAAATACAGAAGGTTCTTTCTGGACATCAGGAATCACTTGTTTATCAAGAGTGACTGAACACTGGCAAAGGTTGCCCAGAGAGATTGGCACATCTTTAAAAGCTGCCTGGAAAGGGGCCTAGGCAAGTGGTTCTGGGTGGACCTCCTTGGGTAGAGGAGTTGGATCAGCTGACCTCCACAGGTCCCTTCCAGCCTCAACCACGCTGAAATTCTGTGATATGAATTAATTCAGGAAGTACTTTTTCATTTCAAGAAGGGAAAATTATATATATTGGCCATCAGTGCAGATAGTGAGGGAAACCTCATCCTCCAACGCTGTTTTTATTATTGTTTCAGAGGAGATGGAGGAGTCATTAATTTTCACTTCTGCTTTCCTTTTGAGATATATCTTACAAACTAATGAGATTTCTTTTTTACTGAGACAAAGTAATACAAACATAATTTTATAGTTTCTCATGAAAAAAAAGTCATTTTGCTCCTGAAGACCTCAAAGCAACCAGAACTGTGGTCTTTCCTGGAGTGCTTTTTCACATTAGATGCTACTGAACAACAAAAACTAAAGATTAGACTAAAAAGAAGTGTCAATTTGGATAGTTGATCTAAAATCTGAATAATTTTTTGAGTTAGAAAACATACACTTATTAAAAGAAATAAAAAAAAAGGAAAGCAGTCTTTTGTAAACATAAGCACTGCATTTGGATGCCTCCTGAAAACTGAATTATTCCAATTACATTTTGTTCACTTTTTCTCTTTTCCCTTTCCCATTCCTTTCCCTTCCTTTTTTGATTTTCTTTTCTTTTTTTTATAATCAACAGTAAGAGGTAAAGTTACATCAATAGTATCCCTTAACAGAGACTTTGTGAAGTTTGTCAGTACTCATTGGTAATGAATATTTATGTCAGTTATACACAGGAATATAAACATGAATAACTTAACAATTTTATGTTTTCAATTTTAATTAAAATCCAGGCAAAATCAAATCTTACACTTGTTTGTCTAAAAATCTCCCCCCAAAAATTATATTTAGTGGGAATTTTAAGTGATAATAATAATAATAATAATAATAATAATAATAATAATAATAATAATAATAATAATGTAACTAACACTGTAGCTAACTGAGAGAGCAGGGAAATAATATAAAGCAAAGCAAATGGAAAGTCTGAATTTTTTGTTGAGTCTTGTATTAAAATAATAAGAATCAATAAGAGACAGAAGATTATTTTGCAAAGACTAATATGTGGAGACTTGCTGGCTGGTGATTAATATATATTACTACAAACAGGCAGTCTATAGGACTGACAAAAGCCATTATTTGTCTGAAGTAATTTTTCTAATTGCTAGATTCTGTGTATATTTTGATATTTTGAATTTAGCCTCCATTAGAGTTCCACAGACATGAAGGAACATGTTACCCATCTAAATATTTGGACTAAAGGAGTACGTTTTTATAAATGGTTGATACTGGTTTCTTTTCTCGCCAATATGCCCTTTGGCATTTCTAGGAGCTGACATGACTTGACAGCAGTTTCAAAAATACTGGCTCTGTGATTGATTATAATTGTTCAGCAATATTGTGACCTTCTTTAGAAACTATGTCACATATACATATTAATTATTCTTGTGTATATAGGACATACAGTTATGCTTAAAAGGAAGAGCAAGCACATGCCTGTTGTGTTCTGCAGTTCTGATCTTCTACCATCCAGAGCACAAGGTCTGCTGGAAAGCATTTCCAAGCATGCAGTGTTATTTCAGGAGCATTCAGAAGAGGAACTTTTGTTGATGTATAATCAGTTCTTACAGTATATGCCATCAATCCATGGAGACTGGCTGAGATTCAGATTGCTAGTATGTACACATGAGGAGGAACATGAAGAAACGTTCTACATTCCAATAGTCAGTGAATTTGGGATCAAAAGTCATTGGTAGTATCCATGAATTTAACATTATGTTTTAAAAATACATAAATTACAATCACTCAAAGCTTAACTTTGCCAAGTTTAAATAATAATTGCTTACAGAGGATACACTGATAGCCAAAGCCAAGTCTTTCAGAAGTCATTTTTGGCTGTTCAAAGCTGAAGCTGGGATGCTGTGACAGGACCTGACTGATAGAGTTAATTCTTAATATAAGGATCCAAATTTAAAGAGAAAGTACAATATAAGCAGAGGGTTTGAAAAAATGGTATACAGACGAATTGTGCATTCCTGCAAGAAACAATGGGACTGCAACTAATACATGCTAAGACTAGATGTACATAATTCCTTCTTCCTGCTCAACCTTCATCTGTAACCCAACTCACAGGTCTCCAAAAGCACCTCCTACTTCCTCATCAGTTATTTTAATGATTTGATCAAATGCGAGAATTAGCATTGTTTGTGTCATAAATATGCAGACCTGTCATATTTCACACATTTCTTTCGACACAGCATTTATTGACTGCCTTTTTTATTATTCAGTGTAGAATATAATATCAATTAGCTACTGGATAACAAATAGCTGGCTGCCACATACAGTTCCAGTGGAAGAAGTGAAAGATAAAAGCTTTCAATATTTTTCATATTCTTTCCATGACCCCCAAGTAACAAATGAGTTCTTCCTCTCCCAGAGCCCTGCATATGCTACAACCAAGTTTCCCCTTCTTCCCTACCCTGTATAATTTTCTTCAAAGTGCTCCATGGCAATCTATTGGATACAGTTATTTTGTTCTCTGGTTTCTTCTGTTGTTTCATCTGCCACCTTCACACTGTCAATCTTCCTCTAGGGCTCTATTGCTATAAAATTCCATCTGTATCACTGTCCTCACTGTATGTGTATAATGAGGGACAGTCTGCTTCAAACTTACTGGAAACAACTGACTGCAATCGCCATTTTTATGTAGTAGAAAACCAATTTCTTTCTCCTTTGAAGTAGGGAAAAAATTGTTAGCTTTATCTGAAACGCTGTTTCAGTTCAGAGGACAATGTGAAAGCACTTCAGTAAGGGCACATAAGAGAGATCCTGTGACTTCTCCTGTCATTACCATTAAGTGTTAAATAAATAAATAAACTACAGAGCACTGCACTTGTTTGCCATTATAAGCACAAGTACTGCTAGCTTCAGAAAAAGTCCTCCAAATTTCATATTTTATATGTAAGAACAACAACAAAGAAATATGTCCTAGACAGAAACAATATTTTAAATTACTATTATTATTAATACTGTTATTATTATTAGTCATATGATTTTATTCGTAGTTTTCAAATGAACAACAAATAATTGGTTTCAATACTATCACTAAGCTTATTTTTATCCTTGCTTCCAAGTTATTATTATTTTTTCAGTTAAAGTTTTAAACACTTCATGAAAACACTTAAGGAAAACCTATTTTGTCATTTGTAGCACATCAATCTAATCATGCTTTCTTTGCTCACAGCTCTAATAGCTGAATATCTGGTCCTATTTTCAAGGAAAACTCACTACATAAATGAATACTCATGTTAAAGTGGCCAAGAACACTATCCTCTATAGGGTAGTAGAATTTACTTAGGCTCGGTACAAAAACTACCCCAGCTTGCTATGAAAAGACCAGATTCCCTGTGCTCAGCAAGGTAAATGAAATTACATTTGTGTCCAAACTTCAGCTGCTTCTATCCTGATTCTTCCTATTTCAAGGCTGACATCAGGTCACAGCTGAATGAAGTGATTACGTTTCACACTACAGGTGCAGAGGGAAGAGTGCTTCACAAGCACTCTGGGCGTCTGAGAATTTTATAGAAACAAACAGGAGGAAAAGGAGAAATGCTATGACATCTTAAGAGTTTTTGTTTGTTTGTTTATTTCAGGTGGTTCCCAGAAGAATATATTCTTTCTGTCAGAACTATTAAGTTTAAAGAGTGTTAATATCTTACATATTCCTGCATAGATGCGTAGCAAGCAGACCTCAGAAACAGCATGCGATGTAAAAATCTTTGAACACTCAGAATGGACTGGAGGATATAGATCTTTCTTGTTCTATATACTTCCTATATATTCTTCAAAACCGCTTATGTCTGAGATAAATAAGCAAAATCAAAAGTCATCTTTAAACTTAGACAGATCTGTCATCTTTTAGGATAGCTGCAGCAGCAGTAACACTACCTAATAGAAATCTTTAGCAAAGTGGCAACAGTCGCGATCTTAACTATATTCTGGTTTGGAAAATGACCTAATTTTCTAATATTTGGTTCTATTCCTAATATGAGGAAAAAGACACTTGTCCAAATTTTCATTTTTTCTGAAGAGGAAAGAAGAGAGAGAGAGCTGTTTCCAAAGTAAAGCAATAACGTCCGTGGCCCCTGGAAGTCTTTGTGATTCCACTGTCCTGGAGCCATAGGAAAAATGGGATTGCAGCAGAAAGACTATTTTGTAGGGCAACTTGAGTCTTCAATTCTGAGTCAAATTTAGAAAAGATAGTAGAGATCCCCAATCAGTTCAGGTCTAAAAAGTTAAGAAACTACTTCCATAATTGTCAAAGAGATAAAGAAGCCAAATCTAAACTATTAGATAATCTGAAAAAAAAAAAATTCCAAGTGGCAGGACATCCGTTGTGCAATTATTTATCAAAGCAAGTTAAGTCCACTTTTATCTTGATTATATTCAGATCAGGAGGTAGAACCTGCCCCTTTTTTTTTTTCTTCTAGTTTCCTGCTATTGTTGCTGCTGCTGTATATTTCTTCTTCCTCTTCACTTTGTGTTTTCAATATAGAACTAAGCTCTGGCTTTGGGCTTAAAATTGTGTAAACAATGTGAATGTTGGTTTTGAATGACTTTACTACCTGCGGATCGTTACCAAAGTGACTAATCCTACTTTAGAATGGAGGTAAGCATATTTTACCTACATTATATTGAGATTCTTGAAATCTCTTTGATTTGATATATTGAATTTGGAGTGATAGATAAAAATATAGCATAACCATAAAATATATTTCTCTCCCCAGAGTTTAAAAAAAATGTCTTTCTTCAAAGTGTTCAGTTTATTACTGGTGCATGTTAAAGATTCCTTCACATGAGGATTTCTTCTGATCATGTAGATCTCTGAAAATATGGGTAAGTTGTTCATATCCAAAGAAAATCACTTTGATTTAAAGCACATGATATTTTCTCTGGAAGGTAAAAATAAACAAAATGCACACATATAACCTTCATTTTGTACAGTTAAAAAAAAAAAAGGTTATATGTCCTTCTTAAATATAATCAAGGAATGTTCACGGATTTTCAGAGTACAACACAGGCAACTAAAATCACCAACAGCTGAGAAACATTTTCCTCTTTCACAGCATAACTGAAGAAATATCTCTCAGTTGTCACAGTTATACCATACATCTGCAAGTACATGCCTATGCACAAATAAATATGTACATTATAGGAAAAGAACTCTGTTCATAGTAGAATTTTTTGTCATTATTGGAGAGGCTTTATTTTTCATAATTTGCTGGGATTTTAAGCTTTGTTTGCTGTTGTTGCTTGCTTTAGAATTTTGAGTACCACCATATGTGGAGATTTTTGTCCACTGCTCTCAAATTAGATATAAATCGTTTTCCATGGAATTCTATGGGATAAAATATTCCAGGATCATAACTTATTGGAAATATTTTCAAAATGAAAAAATACTACTATGTACATCCTCAATGCTAACTGAGGAACACTAGCTTTGGAAAAGCAGAAACATTTGGAGCCTAGACAAAAAAAAAAAAAATGCACTGCCTCCTCTTCAGTTACAGCCGAGCAATCAAAACCTTTTCTTTTTCTTTTTCTTTTTCTTTTTCTTTTTTTTTTTCCTCATTCCTTCCATATCTTTAACTTTTTTTCCATTTCAGATTATTCATCAAAAGGGAAAAATACTGCTCTTTTTAAGCATAATTACAGCTTGGTCTCATAGGCACACAAGGGCTTTCCCTATAGGAAACCAATCAATTGAAATCACCATCCTTCTAGCCAGTTAGCCTACTGTGAGAATGAAAAATTAATACTCACTGAAATTTTATGAAAATCAAGTTCATGAATGTGAACCTCATGTTCCGTATAGTACCTATGCATCTGATACATTGCTGGGTGCAGAATGCATATTATCAGGAATTGATACAGACAGAGCTAAGTACAAAGCTATGAGTACTGAGTCACAAGATCTAAACAGGTTCTTCTCTAACAGGCAGCTCCCTCTGGATGATATTCGAACTGCCAGATTTAGGTTATTAATTTCTTTTTTGAAGAGCAGAGTGGGCAACCATCTCAACCCAGTATGTGAATGCAAAGCTTGTATTCTGAATATAATCAACAGCAAAAAACCACCACCACCAACAAAAAACAACCAACCAACCAAACAAAAAAAACACATAACTAGTTCTTGAAGATGCTTTGGTGGAAATTTAACACCCACCAGAATAATCTGTAACCAACTGTTATGTGCTGCTGTCAGGAGCTGGGTTGGCTGAGATATCTTTCTCCTTCCCTCACAAACCATTTTCCTGAACATTTCTCTCCTACCTGTTGTTACATGAAACTCTTACCAGAGTTAAAAGCATTAATTCAAACTCCTTACTAGTCTACCTGTGCAAAAGACTTTACAACCTCCTTTTAAGGCATCTCTGAGATCAGCGCTGTAAGTTTTCCATTGAGGAGTCTTAAGAACTAAGCATGGAGCTGCTGGGCCACTGCATGGGAAAAAGAACCAGGAGCTCAGCAGAGAAAGCAAGAATCATATAATCATGTGAGTTGCAAGGGACCTTTAAAGGTCATCTAGACTAGCTTCCCTGCAATGAATATGGAGAAGAAATAAGAAAGAGGCACTCATTCTTCAGTCTTCCTCTGTTGTGACCTGGGGTCTGGTCACCGTAACTGAAAAGAACAAGTACCTTGTGACTTGTGATAAAAATGAGCTGACTGGCAGAGGGGGTATGAGACATGGCAGCACAGTGTGACATGTGTGACCAGGGGATATCAAAGTGTGTGTAATTACACAGCTTCAGGAGAAGGGGGTGATCTGGGCTTTCCCAGGTTCTCAGGTGGAGATGGAAAGCCAAAGGGTGTTAAAAGAAGCTGTGTCCACGGGTAGTGAAAGCTTTATGAGATCTCCCCACTCTGAAGCTTGAGAAAGGTCTCTGTACTACACTAGACACTGGCATGGGAATAGTGCATGACACAAGATCAGCCTCTGCTGCGGTCATCTGTGTGTGTGGAGAAATAAGGGAGTATAACCCCAATAAGCAGGCACACACTGTTTTTCCCTAAATTGTGTACAGACATTTCTGTATTAAAAAGAGATGTGAGTAAGCGTAGGTAGCAGGAGAAATCTGTAGCTTCCCTATTACAGAGGAATAAGGTATCATAAAACACCTCCTACTCGCCTGCTGGGAGAACACAACTACGTGAGGCAATCTTCCCTTTTCCATGCATGTGAGAAGGGGGTGGGCTGGGGAGGGGAAAAAATAGGAGAAGGGCTAACTGATACTGACTGAAAGGCAAAAAAAAAAACAAAAAAAAACAAGAGGGCAAGAAAGCAATTAGACCAAAGGTAAAGAAAGATTGTTCTGCTTGGAAGTACATAGGAAGAATAGAGATAGCCCACTGGGAAATTCTTATCAGTCACAGTCATCAGAAGCTTTATTTATTATTTTTTTTTTTAACAAAAATGTTCCGTCTACTTAAGAATGATGTGTTAATAATTGTTTATTCAGCCACTCCAAAAATAAAAAGAAATACAATATTTGAAGCAACATACCACGTGTAGAGAAATGCACTCCTCCAAACTTCCTCAACAATCATATCGATGTCCAAAATTGAGATTAATTTCAGTGCAGCACTGTACGGGAGCACCACTGCGGGCAGGATTTGTACTGACTGATTTGAGCCATCTGTTCACGACTCAGATGCCACTTTCTCCAGCTTTCAAACGGAGAAAACAACAACAACAAAAGTGCTCTTCCCAATCTCGACGGCGGTGTTTACTGAGCTCATCTGAATTCTCCGCATTTACTGAAGTGTTTTACCAAAAAACAGTGCTGATGCCATAACGCTCCCTTACACTTCAGCACAACGCATGCTTTGCAGGGTGTTAACATCTAAAAGAGAACGCAGGAATCTGCACTGTAATTAGCCAATGTTTTGCTAACAGCTAAAGAAGTGCACAACCACTCTGTAGACTTGTTGGAACATAAACTGCTTTTTCCCTACATCTGGTATCCATAAAAACAGGACCTGGCAACCCAACTCGACGTATAGCATTTTAAAGAGGCAGCGCACCATAAATTACACCCTCTTTAGGGGTGTGTATATAATGCAGGAGCCTTTTCCTGAAATAAAGGAAGCTGATTAATACACCGACACTTCTCCAAGGATCAGCCAATAGACACGTAAAGCTGCCACAGGTTTTTATGTTGCCACGAGCAGCTCGCCTCCGGGATTATCACAATATAACCACAATCTGCACGCGGCATTCTGGCTTCATTCCTGCTATTCTGTTTTAACTTCCCCGCTCCTGTTCGAGCCGCTTCTCTGAAGAAGAAAGACGGGGAAAGAAGCCCAGCCTGGGAGAAAAACGATTTCGGAGCGCAGCCCTCCTGCCCGCCAGGCACGGCCACACACCCGCCCCTACAGCCGCTGCCCCGCGCGTTTTTGCCGGGCCCCCGCCCGCCGCGGCCTCCCGCCTTCCGCCGCCGCGCTCCCGCCGGCCGCTGGGGGGCAGCACAGGGCGCGGCAGCGGAGGGGCTGAGGCGGCGGCTGATGGGGGGAGGTGTGCCTGACCCGGCGCGGGTAGCGATATCTCATCCGCCGGAGCCGAGGGAAGATGCTCCGGTGGCGGGCAGAGGATGTCGGCAGGGTGGGCAGCTTGCCGTGGCTTCCGAGCCGCTGCTTCTTCGCACGCTCGAGCCTTCGGGTGGAAAAAGCGAGTCTAGCGGTCTGCTTCTTTGGGAAGCGCCTACAAACTGTGCTGATGCGCTGCTCGCTGTTGTGCACCAGTCCTGACATCACGCTGCTTTCTGTTTCGGGAACAAAGAGCTCGCACTTTCAAAGAGTGACCGTGTCACTCTTTGCCATCCGGTAATAAGTGAGTGGTTTTAGTGTTAGCTCGTAATGCAGGCGGTTCCCGAGAGCGGTAAGGGCAGCAGAAATCCACAGGACTCTGCCATGGTCTGCACCCGCTGTAACATCACATCATGTCCCACTGGCCCAGGAGTGACTGGCCTCTGCAGAAGCACCACAACAGCACTGTGGCAGATCCAGGGCCAACAGAAGACCAGGAATTATTTGCATGGGTTGGCTGCACGCTGGGCTCCATTAAGAGGGGGATGGCCAACAGATGAAGGGAAAAATTACTGTTCCCCTTTACTTGTTGTTGGCTGGCAGGACATGGCGTACAATGGTCAGTGTCAAGGCCCCCCAGCTACAGAACAACAATGAGAAAATGATCCAGCAATGGTTGACCAAGATAGGGCCTAAAACATTTTCTATGGAAAAAGGATTTAGGAACCTGGATTTTAGTGATCTGTGTAAGAAGGGAGACCCAGTAATTGTTGTAACTACCCAAAGGATGTGCAAAGATGACAATAGTGCCAGAAGGTGGAGTGTGCGGGCAGATGGTACAGGTTTTCTTTAGGAAGGGAACATTAAGAAAACCTTTCAGAGGGTTGTGCAAGACTAGAAGAGGTTGCCCACTGACACCAAGGAATCTGTCCTCAGAGGGTTTCAAACCTCTAAGTTGACGTAGAGACAAAGAACCAATTGTTATTTCAGTAGAAGGTTGGACTTGATCTCCAGAAACCTTTTCCAACTCATGTTTGGCAGTCCTTTGTTTTGTATGCTGGTCATGTTTGACATATCTAGCTTTCTAGACACATCAAGAATACATGATAAAAGCACAAAAATGAACTGCAAGTGCATTGCTTACCAGTAAGTGTTCATATTTTTGTTTTACAAAGAATGCAGTACAGTACAATGTTCTCTGCTGTTACATATTACTACTTTCTGTCCCTGCATTGCATTTGCAGTTGTGTGAATGAGATTAAGCATTCTTTTTTTTTTTTTTTTTTCTTCTGTGATGGGAGAAAATTCCTTTGGGATAAACCTTTGCATAAGAGTTATTGGCTTATAAATCCCTGTCCTGCAACTGCTTATGAAATAAATTAGTTGACCTATTTTGAATCTCAGCTCAAAAGGGATGGATAAGATTTTCAAAATATTTTAAGTCTCAGTGTTAAAAAGATTCTAACTTTGCACTGGACATCACATGCTGTTAAAAGCTAATAATTCTATGAAGTAGGTGTTATATTATGCCTCCTGGTCACAAGATGTAGAGCTCTGAGTATATTGGGAGTATTCAAATGGAAACCTGAATCTAGACAGCCCAGAAACTTTTCTCAGCACTACTGATGAAAATTGTAACTATAAACTCCTGACTATGGAAATTAAGCTTAATGAAAAGTATAATGGTGGACATCTTCAGAATGTAAAGACAGTGTAAGTCATTTAATAATGTTTTAAGTAGTTTTCTAGCTTGTATCCTATATGATGACAGGAAAGTTTTCCTTCTATATAAACCAAATATTGCTTATTCGTGATGTGCACCAAGTGATAATTAAGAAATTAATTTTATAGAATCATACATTCATAGAATCTTTTGAGTTGAAAGGGACTCTTAAAGGTCATCTAGTCCACACCCCTTGCAATGAACAAGGACATCTACAGCTAGATGAAGTTGCTTAGAGCCCCATCCAGCCTGACCTTGAATGTCTCCAGGGATGAGCATCCACCGTCTTTCCTGACAACTTGTTCCAGTGCCTCATCACTCTTACTGTAAAAACTTCTTTCTTATATCTAACCTAAATCTCTCCTCTTTTAGTGTGAAATCATTTCGCCTTGTCCTATCACAACAGACCCTTCTAAAGAGTCTGGAGGTATTTCATCCCTTGGATCATTTTTGTGGCCCTTTTCTGTATGCTCTCCAACAGGTCTATTTCTCTCTCCTGAAGAGAGGACTCCATATCTGGATGCAGTACTCCAGGTGATGTCTCACAAGCACAGAGGGGGAGGATCACCTTCCTCAATCTGCTGGCCATACTTCTTTTGTTGCTGCCCAGGATATGGTTGGCTTTTTGAACTGCAAAGGCACATTGCTGGCTAATGTCCAGCTTGTCATTCATCAGTTCCCTCTCCCAGAGTCATTATTGACAGACCCATGTAAAAGACTTTGCGCTGGGAGTTATTTAACCTGGCCCCCTGCTTGATCCTGTCTAGGTTCATTTCTGAAAAATGACATTTGGAGAATTATTTATATGTAAATAAAACAGATCTGATATATCCCTGCTTTATCTCAAGGATACAGAGAGTTTACACTCCATATGTTATGTGCATAACTTTAAAGATTCATCTGGAAATAGTACCAGCTTACACTGCTTTTTTAAATTAAAACTAGAAGACAAAATATTCTTTACATAAATAGGTCATTTCCATGTTAAATTGATATTTGAATTAATGAATGAATTAATGAATGATTAAAACTTTTATTTATGTACAACAAATGAAGTTTAGTTCTATAGTGAGATTTTTAGGGTGAATATTCAGCATGTTTTAGGCTTAAATTGTGTAAACGATTACATCTGAGTTAGTTACCCTAGGCCCTCTTATAATAAAAAGAGAGAAGTACTTACAGAGTGCAATTAATCTAGCCAGCTTTAGTTCTTTTTATTAATGTCATGAATTACTCCAAAGAAGCACCTGTTTCTTTCCACAGACTGACAAAGAAATAACTAACACATTTCCTACCCAGTATCAGCCATCCATTCTTTAGAGCTTTGCTTTGTATTTAAATATCATCAGTAGATCTTGCCTGAATTGCTAGGAATCTAGATTTATTAGATTATATATTTTGAATCTCATCAGCTGATAGTTGAATCTATCAGAGCCTAAATTACTGTGCTATCAGTGCATAAATTTTATCTACAGTACCCTGGATTATTGAATATTAGCCTTTGTTTTGTTTTCCTTTGCTTTTTTTTTCTTTCTATGTTTTTTACCAGTTTTTCTGAAACATTTACAGATGCTCTAAATCCATTTCTATGGCTATGTCTGTACACCTCAGGTGAACAACTTTAAATCTTCAAGACAATAAGCACATGCATGAAACCTGAAATCCATCCTGAAACAGCTGAATGGGAAGGTCTGTGTATGTGCTGTATGAACTAGCATTTGAGTGTAAGTTACACTAAGTGCTGGCTTTGGGATGGACATAGTGTAACAGGATACTTTTTACGTAGCCTAGAAAATATGAGCAAAGCTATCACAGGTGCTCTAGGTAAACAAGGGTATATATGTTTACAGGAGCTTTTGTGAACAATCAGCATCAACTTGTACAACAGTGAAATCCAATTCCTCGTAGGAAGTGAAGCCTCAACATTAGAAATTTAACAAAATATTGCTTTTTCTGTAAATGTAAAGTTACATCAAAGAATTAAAACAAACAAAAGAAAGAAAAAAAAACCCTCACCAAATTAGCTACTTATTTACTTAAAAACCAACCAACCAACCAAACGAATCATCAACAAAAATGCTATAATTAATATCAAATTAATATCACCTGGCTTTCTAAGGTGGCTCATTGCAGGCAGATCTTACAGACCCATTTCCATGTCTCTGTAGCAGTACTGAGGAATAGGAAATAGAGCAATTGTCAGTAAAATACAGCTAACTTCATAAATTAAACATCCATCTGCCCAATGACTAGGGAAACTCACATTATCAGCCATTATTCTTATGTATCCTCACTGCTCTTTTCATCTCATAGATAATAAATCTGTTCTGTTGATTTGCTCTTTCATTTTTTCCATTTTATACCACAGTTACTTTAACACAACCTCTAGTCCAGGCTTCCAGTCACAGCAGTTACAAATAACCGTTCTCCTTATGACTGGTTTTTCTGTCTCTTAAGATTGTTTTGGGGCACTCACAACTCATTTTCAGCTGTCTGCTAGTCAGTGTGAGAATTCATTTTAGTCTTTGTTTTTCAATACATCTCTTCCGTTAATATTTTCCCTAGTGGAGAGACCTGTGATACTGGGAGATTATTGACTGAAATCTTCTCCAGAGAAAGCGACAGCAGACATCAGATATCAAACAACTTCAAACAATGATTATTGCTATTTTCATTGACAAGTAGATATATTTTCTCAAGGCTGAACTTTTAATTTTCCATCCTTACAACTGTTACAACATTTTCAGCAGCACTGTTGTCATTAAATGACATCTTTAGCAATATATTAATAATAGAAATTTACAAAAAATATTACTTACCCTACATGCTATCCTAATTTTAGAAAGTAAAAATTATTTGCAGTGACTGTTATCTCTGTTTGGAAAAGTCATTTCAGTTTGGTTGGCTTTTCTTAATCTACCATAACGTTTCTGTCATTCTTTAACAAATAGGTGTCCAGAAACCAAAACCTAGGCAGATCACTTTTACTATACTTAAGATTGCTATAAATTTAGAGTGACATTCTTACCGAGGAACTGAACACCCTGATATCATTTGTTGCTGTTTAGGATACTTGAACTCATTAGAGAAAGTATTCCATATGTGACACTGTAGACAAAACTTTGCCATCCAAACTGAATTCCAGTTGAATCATTTGTTAGCTGTTCCTTTGCAATGAGTAGGAGACAGATCTCAGGTATTATAGACTGACAAACCTACTAAAACCTTATATAAAAAGTTGAATAAGTTGAAATCCTGTTTTGTGAGTTAGAAGCTCTGCCTTCAAACAGTACTGTCAGTGGCAGCTCATCTGAAACAGATTCTTTGATGAGCTAAAACTCTTCATTCTTGTTTTCCAGACAAAAAAAAAAAAAAAAAGCACTACTGGAAATATAGTGTTGAAAACATAAATCCACTGCTAAACTTGCCTGTTTTCTGTATTTATTTTTTTTTTCCAGAAGTAGAGAATTTGATGAATGCAGTTGCTGTGAATACTTTGAAATATATTAAGTATATGTGACAAACCACTCTGACCTATAATAGCTTAAACCAGCAATGTGTTGTACATCATTAACCAGAGTAATTGATTGTTCTGAATAGCTTAAGAATATAGTTACCATGTAATTTAATTTTACTTTTTTTCTATAGCTCTAGTTATTAAAGCTGGCTTTTTAATATATGTATTTTAAGTGGAAAAGCAATGACTTTCTACATTAGTCTCTTGCTGTTCTTTTTGGGAGTTTGATTTGGTAATGGTAATAGTGAATGTTGTTTCCTGCACTGTTCTTCTTGCATGTCTGTACCCAGAGGATAGCCAAAATAAACAGCATTGCTTTACTGGGAATCCTTGTGTATTGTTTGCTACCTGAGATTCCTCTGGATGTCACAGATGGGCCTAGAGGAGAACACAGTTCTGTCCTAACAAAGGAGAAGGATAAACTTATCACTAAGAGAACTAAACAACACCAACAAGTTACAAAAGACATCAACAAACAAACAAAAACAGCAATTGTAAAAGAAGAATTTAGAGTGTGCTTCAAAATAACTCCTTAAAGTCTGTTCATTGCTGTCTATAAGGATTTCCCTAATGTTTATCTTAGGCATAAAAACTGAGGAAATATTCAGCTTCAGCCCATCCCAGAGTTTTGCCTGTTGGAAACTTTTCCAAGCATCCCTAGGGACTGCAAAAACTCCCATTTTCCCCAAGCCTACACAGTGCTGCAGCCTTGAGCAATTTTACTTCCCTTTGCTACAAATGCATCCTCTCTTTCATCTGCTGTTCTGAGCAAATTCACCAAGCAGACTCCATCCTACTTTTAGAGAAGATGCTTGGTTCTTACTGCCATGGTTCTTACTACTATTAGAGTCCTACTACGCATTGCTTCAAGAGTAAATGACCTTTTAGTTAATAAAATGTTTTCAAAACTCCTATTATGATTTATGAATGTATCTGAAGAATTATATATATATATATATGTATGTAAATATACAACCAAATAGACATTCCTTAATTTTTGTTTAAATCTTAAGATGTGCAAAGCAAGTGCCCTCATTGAGTTGCTTCCCTACTTATACACCCACATTTCCTTCCAAAGCACTGTAACTGCTGTCATGCATTAGGAAGCAGCTGGATTATACACCTGCATCCATTAGTTGAAAAATGTTCCCAGGTTCCTCGTTACAGACAAGTTCATAATGTCAATAATATAATTTTGTTTTAATATAGGTGAAAACCTGGTCATTTTAGAAAGCTCTGCCTCCCCCAGCACACCTTAAGTCAGTTTTTGATCTTCTGCCATTGTGGTGACAGAGAAAAATGTCAATATAAACATCAATTTCAGTAAGTAAATATTAAACCTTAATAGCTCTAATGATATTGGTCACTGAGCACCAGAACTAAGGGAATCTGAAAGAGAAGTCAATGCATCTTTATAAGACACCATACATCTGAATTCCAATAGTTAGTTAAGAAATGTTTCTAAAACAGGTGCTTAAGTTTCCTGGATGGTGAATAGTAAGAATTTGTTTCAACTGAAGATCTCACAAGGGTGATTCTGCCTGCGTCAGTTTAACAGGCAAAGCTAGGCTAATTGGATTTCCTTATGGTATCTTCAAAAAAAAAAACAGTTCTTCACTGATAGCGTGAGGCATACAGGTGCCCACAGAGCAGTCCAGTAGCTAGCAGGATGGGATTAATCATACCTAATTTAAACTGTTTAAAAGCTTATTGTCTAGCCTAAGCTTATTGCTTAGATTTCAACTTATCAGTAGCAGAGGTAAGTCATTCCAGAAGATAGTTCATCCTCTGTAGTTGCCTGTTATTTCCACTGACTATAGATACCTTACTGTCAAAGTCATTTAGCACTGGATATTCACTTTCTCACACTACATAATTGCTTTCCATCTTCCTGGCAGTCCCCTGGATTGTTACAACTTGCTGAAACCCAGCCACATCCATTGTAGAAGATACATCTGCATCTTATACAAAGTTGTTCAGTGAGAACCAGAAGTAATTAAAATCTGAAGCAGAACTCAATTTATCTTTATTAGACGCCTTACACATAGTTCATGTGTTTGTAGAAACAGTCATCAAAAAAGTACCTAAGTTTCCTGGAGTACCAGTAGTGCTGTTAGTCATGCTATTCAGTGCTATTCATGCTCCTAGCCAGGGGCTTGTCCCTGGCAGCTCCATTCAGCACTACCAACATGGCCTATATGACTAGTTTGGGATTAATAACTAGTTTTCAGGTGGTAAGTGCTGCTGAGGTAATTCCTAAGTAAATTGAGAGTGGAAATAAGATGGCTAAGACAGCTAAATTGATTTCGCTTACCTATCTTCAGACAAGCTTGTTCCCAGCAGTGCATTGGGATTCCTTATCAATTGATAAGGGTTTTATTTCCCGCTGCACATACAGTTTGCATCACACATGTCTTTACCCTGTGTAATTCCTGTCCTTTTTGATGGGCTGAATTAATGCCGAGGTCTTTCTTATGATAAAACTAACATGGTTTTCTGTTCCCTAATACCTGTCCTTATGAAACTCATGAGAACTTCAGTATATTTGACACTTGAACTCTCTACCAGAACCAACTGAAACTGAGCTGCGTCTTTGAAAGTTAGCGACATACACACTACTATACCCATGCAGCAAATGTGATCTCAGAAGTCTTTTCTCCTTAGGAGAACAGTGAATTTTCTTTTTATTAATACCAAATGAAGGTAATTGCAAAAAAATGTGGAGCTGGTATTGCTACTGTTTCGTTGTGGTAATATAAATATCCTTGTTAATTTTGGAAGCTTTTAAAAACGTCACTGATATGATGTTTTAAGTGAGAGTAGTCGAGAACATACAGCTTGGGAATGATGAACTTCTTTCTAGCATTATTTCTTTATTGACTGCCACTTTGAGACATTTGTGAAGAAATAAGTGTTCTTTCAAGATGCATCTAGATTTTATCAGAATATGTGCAAAGCTGGCTTAATATTTATTACTATGTAATATACTCACTCATACCGATATTATTATAAGCTGTCGTTATAAGAAAAATAAAATGGAGAAGAAAAATGATTGGAATAACAAAGTAAGTTAAATATGCAGAAAGGTATCAGACGATATATAATTTTCCAAAAGCTCCCATCAGCCATCTCTGCATTCAGTTTCACAAGGCTGGTCATTTTGAAGGTCTTCTACATCTATTCACTTAGGCTGTGTATTTACAAACTATTGCAAGTGTGAGCCCAATAGGGTGATAATAGACCCAAACAGCAGGAAATTATGAATAAAAGCTTCATAACTGCAGCTGTTTAACGTATCACAAAGTACACGAAAGCCTTGAAATGTGCATTTCTCTCAGCTTATTGTGCTATGAGCTTACTGACTCTCTCTGAGAATTTTCAACTTCAGCTACTGTCATTCTTACCACTTCGTTAAGACAAAAGGCCAAAAATGTTGGTACCAGCTGGAAGCAATAATAACATAAAAAATAAAAATAAAAATATAAAAAAATTACATTCTCTCCCATAAAACTTGTCTAAAATGTTCACTTTATTTTTTTTTCTATTTTTTTAACTTTCGTCTTATGGTTTCTTCTATGTTGCCCTTTAATATATATCACTGAAATATTTATTCAAAACAAACTTTTATGTCTTTCAGCAGATATCTATGTCAGAATCAAATTTAAAATAAGATGCATATCCATTTTGAGTTTGGTCTCTAAACTGGGCAGCTGGGAAATTTTGTTTTTGGATAACGTTATCTGTTGAATTGAACTGCTTTCTAAGCTGTGCAACTTGTGGTGAAAGGTGCCCTACAGCAAGATGGCATTTCTAATTTACTCATCAGAACTACGGCATTATTGCTATCTTTCATTTGTTTGGGGCATGGTAAGTACATCATGATCTTTATGTTCATCAGGGAGGGTAGATCACCTTCCTAAATTTGGGATGTTATGAACTATGAGTTCTGGAAGTGTCATTTACACACAAGTAACCACCAACTGAATTTCTTCCTGACATGGTCTAGTACAACAAAGATATTAGGGATACTATTTTTAATCACATGTGCAAGCTGCCTGGAGACTGTTATTGGGTTGAATAATCAGGTGCCATAGCAAATTTGGACTGCTGTGTGGTACATCAAGTCCACTGTCTTTGTATCCATCTCTAATATTTCTTAATTACCGTGGAAATAAAATATATTTTCTATTTATTTGCATTTAAATTCAGTGAGCCTAGAAAAACAGGCATACAGTTGTACTAAACTCATCAGTTATGTGCAAACATCAGATACAGGAAAAAACCTTGTAACTAGGGGCTCCTAGAAGCATTATTATACTGCATCTGTTCTTATTCCAGAGCCTTGAATAAATATAGAATGAAGTCTACATTGCTAATGTTTTTTGGGTTGTGGCTCATTTGATAGTTTTCCCTTTCCAAAAAATTGCTTGCATATTTTGTAGTCCATGATTATGCAGAAACAAAACCACACATGTTTATATTACTGGGGTTTCTTCTTCTAAGTACATACTCTCTTAAAGACATCCCATGAAAAATCCATGTCTCACCCATTCATTTCATAGTCACGTTACAGATATTCTGAAAGCAGCATTTTATGGTCTTTTGGGGATTCTCATCCATCTTTGTTCTGCATTCTTCATTTTTTCCTTCCTTCATGTTTCCTTCTGTCTTTTTGTAGTTTGTGTGACTACTGAGGACTCTGTCAAGTCATCCATCCACCTGTATTCCTGTATTTCAGATTCATACAATCAGCAGAGTGATTATTCGGTGGAGTGACCTGGGCCTGATGTTCCTCACCATGTCAATCTTGTCCCCAACGGCACAGTCAAACCAGTGGCAGGTGCTCTGGAACAATAGCATGTTGTCATTCATCACTGTAGAATGATGAATGATAAAGAAAAGGATGCTTCTATGGGCAACGTGTTCCACACCTCACCATCCACTGAGTGAAAATTTTCCCCCTAACATCTAAATTAAATCTCCACTCTTTTAGTTTAAAACCATTTCCCCTTGACATTAAATTTGTTTCACCTTCCATCCATTCAAAATATTTCTGGAGGGAAATGGAGGTAGGAAAGAACAGCAATTGCAATCTAACATCTTAGGTTGGAATTAACATGGTCTAGCTGTAAATCTGTAGCTGGCCAAGACTGGTGATACAAGCTTGTCAGTGTGGAAAACCACAGACCAAATCTAGGGATGCTGCATTCAAGTTATCCTGAGCAGGTAGTTTAGAAGGCAGGAGCCATCCATTCAAGACGCCATGCATCTCTAACTAAAGGGAGCTAGCTTATAACTCCAGTTGCATTTGCAACTTAAAATGACGTTCTACTTCAGGAATCAGTGGAATAATGCTTACTTGTTCCAGATCTCATGTGAGTCTTGTGAAAAAAGGAAACAAGCAGAGATTTCAAGTTACATTGCCAGCAAGCTTATTTTATTAAATAATCACATAACTTAGGGATCTCTTACTGAGTTAGGAAAGGCACATTTTATCGCTGGCTAGAGTAAGAATGATAGAGCAACTGCTACGACAGCCAAAGACTGCTGCATTATTTGAGGGGTTTGAGATAACACACAGTGTACTTAACCACACTTTTCTTGTAATGTATTGTTTCCTAAGGACACAGATGTACACTCTTAAGCCTTTATATAAATATTGTTGTTCTATATAAATGCTGTTGTTCTTTCCATCAGAGCACTATTGTTCTCTTCATTTCCAAAAGTTTCAGAACACATTTTCTTTCTCTAGCCTTAACAGCATAACTGATGTTGAGACTGCAGGTTAATTACGTGCTAAATTTTTCATAATATTGTGTATGATAAAGAAAGTAGCTTCTTTTTATGAAGGTGAGATTCCCACCCTCTGCCACTTTTCCAATTTGAACAATTTCTACTAAGCTATGTGATATCTCATCTTCACAATCATACAAGCTGCAAAGCTACATATTTCCTGGCATTACCATTTACAATGGAATTAACTACTCACATCAGTATATCAAACACATTCCACAACTGAACCTAAAACTATCAATGTTAGGGCACCAGAAGATCATTAGTTATGTCTTCATTTCTTTTTGGTAACATACCTTGAGCCTCTTTTATCTTCTTTCGTCAGGAACATCCTGTCTGTATAATTCTAGACTGAAACAGCAGTTGCTAAGGTATACTTTGGCACAATTTAATATTCCTATTTGAACTACACAATTTTCTCACTTCAGTTTGAAGCTCTTCAAATTTCCTCTATTTTCAGACACTAAATATGGTATTGCAGAGGTAATAAACCTGTTGTTTCAAACTCCAGAGTTGTAAAAGCTGAAGTGAGATGAAACAACATGGGAATTTAGACACAGAAGTTGGAAGCTTTATCATATTTGGTCGGAATTCACGTGACATATCTATTGTATATTATATGTCAAAGCATAAAAGAGTGTTGTTCACCAGCTCTTCACCATACTTTTCAGAGTTCAAACATGATTTGGACAATACTGTCAGAAATATGGTTTGTATGGTGGTGATGTGTGAAGCTGGGAGTTGGCCTCAGTGATCCTTTTTTGTTTTCCAACTTGGGATATTCTCTGATTCTGTGATAGATAGAAGTTTGAAGACCCACAATACATCAGTTATTGTGAATGCCTACATACAGTGTTAACTTGTAAGGACTAAAGTATGATCAAAGTTACTTGTGGTTTACAGAGCTGAAAGCTACTTGTGTTAGATTAGATCTTAGTGGCTGATATGCAGGTGCTATGAACTCATGTTGTTTTTCATGGAAAACAGAACTAAGCATCTTGCCATTAAGTGGTATATCTCAAACAGTCTTAGGTATCTACAGTATCTAAACATGAGCTGGTCAGCATGGACTTCTTGTATAGTCCAAGGAAAGGAAAAAGCACTTCTAGCAGTTTATTTACGTGACTTTAGAATATAAAAAGTTTAGTCTAGAAGAAATTGTTATTCTCTACTCTCCAAAAAGGCAGCCTACGTGATTAGATCAGGTGTAGGCATCTGAACTTTACATATATTTAATAGGATAAATCTCATTACCAGTTTTGGAAACAGGTTCACCTGTGGCCAACAAAATTTCTGACTTATCTCACACTGGCTGACCACTTGACAGAAACTAAAAACTGGAATTGTTTCTCAGAGACTGATGAAAAAAGGGTTGCACATTAACTTGTTATTTTTTGGTACAGGAAAGATTTAAGAATTTTAGTATAGTTTGTAGTATGAACTTAGGTAGATAATACTTTTGAAAAAAAAAAAAAAGAAAAAAAGCAGAAATTTGGCTGCATATAAGACATTATTTTCACAAAGATGTTAGATGGTAGAGATAAACCCTATCAACTCTATCAAAAGATTTAAGATGAATTCTGCATAGGTTGGAAAAACATTGATGTTCAGTAATTACTGTAAAAGAAGCCATTATCTAAAAACAATAGCAGTTTTCCATATGTGCAGTAGTATAAAAATCCATATTAAAATAAAATAAAATAAAATAAAATAAAATAAAATAAAATAAAATAAAATAAAATAAAATAAAATAAAATAAAATAAAATAAAATAAAAAAGTAGTTTTGTATGGCAAACCCTAACATCTTCCCATCAAACTTTTACATGTGTGAAGTGGAATTGAATGGACTAAGCAAGACCCCGTCAATCAGAAAGAACTCATACGAATGAACTAAACTATCCTGCACAAAAAGGAAACATTTTGACCAAAAAAAAAAAGTGAAGAAATCTTATGCCAACATTATTAACCTTTTCCTTTTATTATTATTTTTATTATTATTATTTCTATTCAAAAACCTAGCTGAGGATTAAATTCTTATTAGACTTCAGAAAAATTAACTAAAGTCTTTCATTCTGTAGTCAGTATCATATGATAACTTAAAATTAGCCAGGAACCTGCAACTATACTGAATGATACAAACTGTGTTTTCAATGATTTCTGTTAAATTTAGTGTCATCCATGTAACAATATTCTTATGGGATGTAGCTGTCACTTTGTGAGTTGTAAGTGGTTGTAGTCAAGATAGGTGACTAAATGATTTGCTCTGTATTTCAAAGTTTCTAGGTTTCACAACTTCAGATACAAAAGTATGGTCAGCTGCAGAAGAAAAAAGCATTTTTAGACCTCTGTTGGAGCTGTTTTATTATGTCTTTATCCAATTCAGTAAAGATAGGCTCTTTATGTTGAATATACAGGTTCCTTCCTGTGAAGTTTGCCTCCATGGGGAACCACAAGGTCTATTTGTTCCAAACAAAAATGTAACATGCCAAAGGCAAACATTAACATAACGCGATACAGATATTTATTAACAATCTCAACACTGTGGAGAAATGTGAGAATGTAGTTATGGTCATTACTGAGAGCCCTCCAAAATTCCAGCCTTACTATAGCCTGGAGGTTAGTGGTCTTTAGAGGCTGTCACCCCAGATGCTCTGAAGTTTTATGGTTTAATTTATTTGTTCACTCATTTGCAAGTAGAGATGACTCTGGCTCTTTTCTCAGCTTATGTTAACAAATGCCAAGAGAAGACAATACATGCTCTGTAAGTGCCATTACATAATTTAAATATTAAATGTAGATTAGAATCTGTTCTGTCATCAGTTTATACAAAGTATTTTAACACTGATAATTTTGAGATAAGGTAAATGTGGACTAATTTTGGCATAATTAAATATGTCTTTCATTTCAAAGAAATAAAATACATGACCACTGAATCACAGCCAAACACTGTGTCAAGCAACTATAAAAACAGATCATACATGGATCATACATGTAGTATCACCTATTTAGTTTCTAGCAGAGCTACTGCTCTACAAAGAAAGTCTAGAATGCAGTTTTTGTTTTTGTTTTTTTTTAATTTTAGAACAAGTATCTATGTTTTCTTTTTACTTTCCAAAAAATGTAAAAATATTTTACACTGCATACTAACAACTATAAGTAAATGTCCCGATTTTCAGGGTGTGGGAAAGTATATGCTTGATCTTCTTTGGTAACACTGATAACTGCTTTATGATTAATAACAGTTAATAGCTCCTCCATAAATCAAGAAATAAAAGGATTTAAGTGTATAAACAAAACAAAACAAAAAATTCCTCAGTACCTGAGCTTGCTGACTGGTGGCTATTGTTATTGTTGATCCATAAGCTATTTGTTCTCCCATTTCATCCAAAACAGAGGGACAGCTTTAAACATGTCTGGATCAGGAGCAGATTAGAGAACACACATTTTTATATCATATCAGCATTTGATATAATTTATGACTAGTTTCTCAAACAGTTCTTCATAGCTAAACAATCATACTATTTGCCTTTCATTTTAATTGGATAACTTCTCACAGAAACAAGATCTGATTATCTAAATGCCTATATTAATGTAACTAATTTTGCTGCATAAGTCATAATCATAAAAAATTACAAATAGTATCCAGTGTATGATGGCATACAATGCTTGAAGTGTTTGAGGGATTTTTTTTCTTAATTATTCCTTATCCATTTCCAACTAGGTATAAGGGCAGCGTACTCAAGCAGCCCATCCAGCCCATCTGGGAAGCTCAGTCTTTATAATAGAGTATAGATATAATAAAGAGCAGTATCAGCACTCTTCTTCCATTTTCCTGTTTTCATGATTTTCAGTTATTATCAGATTATAAATGTGTATATCTTTTCTTATTCCTTAAATAAACATTTTTAAGAGATGAGGAATCGGTACTAAAGAAAAGATACAATCTTTCGGAATTGCAAAAAACGAAGTATCAGTTAAAGCACGAAATCATACCAAAAGCCCAAACTTTAACACAGTAAATTTCAGCCCTTCCCCCAAAAGCAAACAAAAAACACCTGAAGATTTGTAATTCAAAGTAATGTAATTTTCTTATTTACATTCATTTTTACAGCATTTACATCTTCAGGTTTCACTTAAAGACAAACTGTGAAATCACAGAAATGCTGTAAGCTCATCCAGCAACTTCCATGCACTCGAAGAAAGAAGGCAAAACAAATCATGTAAGGTAAGATGCAATCACAAATAAATTAGATCTTACATGTGGGATATTATTATATACATATTTGAATATTTAGTGTTGGAAACCTTGGAAAGTACAGAGTTTTTCATACTGAAAAATGAAGGTTTCAAAATAAAACCAGACATAGATACCAGAAAAAGGTAGCATCAACTAAAAGGACTAAAGATGATGATGAAACCATCAGCACTTTTTGTTTATGTGCAGAGAGATGACAAAATGACAAAAATAACAGATGCTAGCAGATAATTTTGTTTTGACTTTTAAGGCCAGGAACTTGTTTTTAACCTCTGTGCTTCTGATGAGTGTAACACTGATTTGTTCTGCAAAAGATCTGTTATAAAACAAATGCTGGTTTTGAACTCAAATAGAATAGCAAGCCAAAGTGTCAGGGGAAAAGGCTGACTGGAAAGCTCAAAATGTTTGAATTAACAAGAAAAAAAATTCTGCCTAAGAATATGAATATTTATTTAGAGAACTTTATATTGATATGTAAGCAAAAAAAGAAACACCAAACACCAGTAGTACTTTGTAGAGTATAACAGCCTTAAAGCCAACACTGTAATAATGTATTGCCTAGCCTGATTAAATCTAAACATATACATGCAGATACATATTTACCTGAACAGCTTACACTTAGGCATTTGGTTTCAATAAAGGTACAGCGCAACTATTAGAAAATTTCCATCCACACATAATGCTTATTGAGAGAGCAGTGAAGACTGATATCCTAGTGTATGTGAAAGTCCATGTTAGTCGTTAATTTTAATTGTATATATTTGTGTTAGAGACTCATAAATGCTGTCATTTTGGATCATCTGGCATATCTCACCCAGACTATTTTCCTTCAATAGCTGACAACAGATGTTGTTACATCATGTTACAGATGTTATATTTCCTGTATGTTAAAGTACAAGTGGTGCCAAAGAAATCTTCTGAACAGAAAGAGAAGGTAGAAACTGTTGTTCCCAAAGATCATTTCTTGAGATCCACAGGTATGAGTAACAGCCAAGAAAACTATTTCACTTTTCTGTTGTGGATCTCTTTTACAGCAGACTGTGTAGTTTAGTTCTGGACAATACTTCTGTCTTAGCTTCACATCAGATGACCTCTACTATTTTATTTATGTTATCCCATTGTGTGGGATTTTTGATAGGATCACCCTAACTCTTTGTTTTATTGCATTCTAATCAGAACGAAGGATTCACAAATTTAATTAAATTCACTGGAAAATCTAGTTTAACTAACTTATTGACTTGCTGAAAGCAGAGGGTTTTTTTTCCCTTCTTTCATATGTAAAATTCAAATATATAAATGATATTAAAAAAGAAATCTGTAATTAAGCAAGAAATTTCTAGAAGACAGATTTCAACAGAGTTTTCCAAAGAGCTGTCTCCTCATTTCTCCTCCCACCAAATCAGCATATTGGAAGAATGAATTTGTTCTGTAGTAATGAGAAGTTAATTTACAGTTTCTTCACTCCTTATTTGGAGAAATCCATATGAACAGAGAAAACTATTTTTGGTCTAGGAACATATGGAAAGAAATAGGGGAACTCACATATTACACAAATCACCATCTTCTAAAACAGAATAAAGATGAAGATGTTAAAGATGAAGTGAATATCTTTGCATTTTTAAAAGTATATTGTCATGTTTTTCCTATTGTTGTCTTCTTATATTGAGACTGCATCTATAAGATTCTTATTTTGTACTGTTGTCTATGAAGTTGATTCCTCAGTTGGATAGAGCATAAGGACTTTAGTTATAATTCACTTGATGTTGTCAACATTGGTTTGACTGCATCCTTTCCTACATTATGCAGGGAATTTGTTTTTATCTTCAGTCTTGTATTTGTTGGATCAAGTTCTTAGCTACCATAAGGTGTCAAAAGTCTACTAAATTTATGCAATTGATAAATCTGTCCCACAGTTATTGGCCAGAAAAAAAGCTATTGAGAAAAATCAGTGTTATATAAAATATTTTGCTTAGATACTGGGGCATGGAAAAAAAAAAAAAAACAACAACGAAACAAAACAAAACAAAAAAAAACAGAACAGTGTAACTTTTTCAGCAAAGCAGTATCTCAAAATCTTTTTGATTACTTTTGTTTCTGATTGATCATTTGTACATAATGTATCAACTCACTGCTTCATACTGCTTATGCCTGTTATTTGCAGCAGTTTTAGCCTAAAGTTCTAAGTTAAGAAGTACTAAGGTCCTAAAAATATTCTTCCTCATAACAATTAAAGATGTTCACAGCTACCATGACGGTTCAGGTACAGTTCAAAAGTCAAATATTTCCAGTTAATCCTTATACAAAATACAAGAATTTAAATTCAGTTTACTTGCAAGCTGCTAACATAACTTGTCTGCTCACTTACGCTGCGGAGGAAGTTGATTGGTATAACTGACCAAATCTGAAATTATCTTGTACAAAATAAATAAATTTAAAAAAGCCATGAATATTTTTGTGTGCTGCATTCATCAGAGAAAATGAAACAATTTGCAAACAAATATTCGGTTTTCTCATTATAATTATTACTAAAGATTTCTTGTTGCCAGTATTACTTTATCAATACATCTGTATATATGCACATTGTAAAAATAAGTATTTTTCACTGTGACATTACATCGAAACATCAGTTTCAGTATTCAAGACTGAAAGATGCAATAAGCTATGCTGATTGTATCAGTGTGAATTTCTGAAGCTATTAACAATGAAGTAAGACACCACAGTCAAAATGTCCTTGGTATTCCGATTTATTCTTATTTGGGTATTACAGAGAGGCACACCCGTGTGAGTAATCAGGGCCCTTAACATTTTGGACGTTGAAAAAAGATGTGTCTTGCAAGTGCATTCACAGGCTACTACAATGTACTACGATGTATAAAACGAAAGAATATTTTGAGGACAACTAGATTTGAAACTTCTCTTGATGATTCATTGAAAAGCATGTTACAAAGTAGAACAACATTTACTCATTTGGATTTATATTTTCAAACAAATAAAAACAAAAACAAACAAACAAAAAAAAAAAACAAAATAAGAGGCACGGATAATTTTGGACACAGCTTTCCATCAAAGCTGAAATATATTTTTGTTTTACTCAAGCTGGAATGTAGGGCAGCTGAGGTCAAAAACAGCTTCTCCTTTGCTCCAAAATTAACTGACTAAGCTTAATTAATGTTGAATTCTACAAGCCATTATTATGGAAAGTATAGCTAACAGTCATAATTGGTATGTGACTTAATGACTACAACAATTTCTTAGGAAAGGATGAGCTATTTTTATTTCTTACCCCTCATAAAGAATTTACTTTTGCCTCTGCATTTGTCTTGCATTTCTTCAATCTAAATCATAATGTTATTTTAAAGTATTTCAAATTATTTGGCACATAATCCATCTTATTTAGCATGTTCTCAATTTTCAGTATATCATTCCAGGACAAAAAGAAAGATGCCACTTCTTTTAGATTCTTTGCTAATGCCCACAGTTTTTAAATTTTTATTATCTTGAACGATCATATTCTACTAACCAAACTTTATAATGTCGTCAAATGTTTTTCATTATAAAAATGAGCAGAAGAACTAACTGAAATTGCTGCAGTTCACTCATTTACAAAGCTGTTTGATTTTTCTTTTTCCTTGTACATGTCTAATGCTGACCATTCATCATGATTGGCCTTGATTTTTAATTTGCCAGTCAGGATCAATAGCTGCAACACATTATTGTGCAAGTCTCTAACTTTATTCACATGCTTTTTTTTCAAAAAGGGCAATTCAACACTTGAAAAATGTATAGCTGAGTTTTACTAAATAAAAAGATTAAGATAGCAACATAATTGGTTACATACAAGTTTTTGTTTGCTGTGTTTTGTTTGTTTGTTTGTTTATCTTAAGGTATTAGATTATGACTGTTCAAATATGTGAGACTATGCTGTTGGATTATGCCTCTGGAGAAATAGTTTTTACAAATTAAATATTTAACACTTCTGTTGACAATTAAAATGAATTAGGGAAAATATACATTGATCTCTCACGGACACTTTTTTTCCAGTTTAATGAGCAAGGATTATAGCAAGCAGATCGTGTTAATCAACTGAGTAGATACAACTCAGATTATATACAAGGAGCAAAACCATTGAATAATCAGATTCTATTTTTATAATAACACTTCACATCATAGAATAGCTTGGTCAAGTTTAGACTTATTGTAAGAAGTGAACCTAAGTGGCAAAAGTTCTGCTTTCTTTTGCTGAACCAAACTACAGACTCTCTCATCGGCTTTGAAGCCAAGCATTACACCTTAAAAGGCAATAATGTAACTGTATGTTAAAAAGATAAATCGTAATAGAATATGAAGAAGTCCGTAGAAGCAATGTTGTCAAATATGTTTGAATAAATAAAATAATTAAAAAATTAATTGTCCTACAATAGCGTCTGATAAAAAAGATATCAGAATATGGAAGTTCTGATTTCTGATTTGTTTTCAAATTAGATTTGTTGTATCCCTCAAAACAGCATTTGTCTGCGACATTATTGTACCTGTATTCTTAAACACTCCTTAAATTCATATATTTAATCTTTTTTCTATACAGTGCTATTTTTAGATAAATGTATGAGATTAAAAAGATGTGGGTTTATTTTGTTTTGAAAAAGCAGTAAGATCCAGATTCAATTTCTTTTTTTTTTAATTAACTGACAATAAATACTCTATGTAAAGGGCATAAAAGTGACTTGTAGTATCTGAAATTTTGCAGAACATGACATTTGTTTTGCTAGAATTTAATATTCTAAGTTCCAAACTACAATTTGGCACAGCTCTTGAGCACAAATATTGTATTCAGTTAAGATGAATCTCTGTTTGAGAAAGAATCTGGACTACTTCAGAGGAGCTTGCTGCAGATTGTACTGCAAAAATCTAACTGATATGCAACAGCGATTGTACAACTGGAGGAGAGTTTGCTGACAGAAAGGTAATAATATTTGTTTAAATGCAGTTGAAAACACATCTTTATTTGCTATTATTTATCTAACTATCTGCACAAGTAGCCTTAGATTTAACTGCATGTCCAAAAGATGTGTCACAAATGGTAGTCAAACTCATTAATCGAATATACTGACACAGAAAGCATTTTTATTCTTTTCCCAGCTGAGCTACTGCAATGTTAGCTGACCAGACAGCTTCTGTCCAAGCCTCAGCTTCTAGCAGACATTGAATTATCTCTCCTATCGAAGCAATATGAATCATATAGAAGGAGCCATGGAGAATGGAGAACCGTGTGTTGTCAGCACAATGACAGCATCTCACTTCTAAACTTCTCAGTGGTTTCCATAACACTTTAAGTAGGAGGAAAGAAGAGGAGACAAGGACTAGTCATGCAATTAGGCAAATGGTTGTCTACTATTTACTATTTCCCTGCTACACATTTTCCTACAAATACAAGCTCAGCCTCTCCCTGTCTATACTTGCCACGTCTGTGGGCTAGTTGAGAATACCGTGTAAGCAGCAGAGCCCTGATCAACTGAAGTCAGCTGAACAATACACAACATTGATGCAGACAACTTGCTAATAACATCTAGTGAAACTCACCATTAGAATCATGAAAATATTTCATTGCCTGAAGCCATCTAAAATAGGCATTAAGAAATTCAAAAAGAATTTCAAAAAGGTCCTATCATCCTTATTTTCTAGAACCAGTGTATTCAACCCAGCTTGCAACAGTCATAAATTCTCACAACTTGCTGACCCAACAGAGGGTTTTCATCTATATGCACTCTGATGTCACAAATAGCCATTAGTCTCACTGAAACAAAGCTACAGAGAACTGTGAAAACTTACCCAAATATTCTAGTCTAGTTGAGCAAGCTGAATTCTTATGGCATCAAAATCATTCTATTGGTGTCTGCATACACATACACATCTATTTTAGTATAGTGTCATAAGTATAGTCTCACAATAAAGAGTAGTGTCAGTGTGAGATATATATATATAGTAGTATATAGATATGAATAGCCATCCACCTGAAACTACTGAACTTTTCTCACTAACAAGAGGCTGCTTTTTAAAAGTCTGTACACAGCTAGCCCAACTTCCCAGGTGACACTGAAAAGAATAAAATTCCTGTGATAGGTAAAGTAAGAAGGCTGGGCTAAAGCTACGTTAAACATTCAGAAAATTAATACATTCAGTTTATTCCTACTTTGACCAATGTTATTAATTTCCAAATGATTTAAAATGAGAAGATGATTTTGTACATATTTTTTTCATCTGTATCCTTCTCGTGGTTCCATATCTCAGAATGTGTTAGATTCATGATTTAAGGGCCAGGCAAATAGGGCAAGTGTAATTTTACCACTGCATATCTTCCATGAACAGGTTTTTCTCAAATCATGGAATATCCCAGGTTGGAAGGGTGGTCCAAAAGGATCATTGAGACGAACTTCTGTCTCCATTCGGGACCAGCAAAAAAAATCAAATCTTATGTCTGAGAGCGTTGTACAAACACTCCTTCAGCTCCGGCAGCCTGGGGCTGTGATCTCTGCCCTGGGGAGCCTTCTCCATGCCCATAGCCCTCTGGTGAAGCTCCATGAAGTCATCTGAGTCCATTGTACAGCCCAATTATTCAGGCCTCTCACTGGACAGCTGAATTATTATTACACATTATTATATTGTGTACAATTCTGGGCTACTGTTTCCAGTTCTGAGCTCCATCATACAAAAAAAAAAAAACGGATCTCCTGGAAGGCGTCCAGCAGAAGGCCAAAAAGATGATAAAGGGCCTGAAGCACCTCTTTTATGAGGAAAGACTGAGAGACCTGGGTCTGTTCAGCCTTGAAAAAAGAAGACTCAGAGGGGATCTGATCCACGTTTGCAGGAGGCAAAGGGACGAGACTGGACTCTTTTCAGTGGTGTGTGGTGATAGGACAAGGGGAAACAGACACATACTGAAGAATAGGAAGTTCTGCACAAATGTGCGTGGGAACTTCTTCACAGTGCAGTGACGGAGCAGTGGCACAGCTGCACAGAGAGGTGGTGGAGACTCCTTCTCTGGAGACATTAAATACCTGCCTGGATGTCTACCTGTGCAACCTGGGCTAGGGAGCTGCTTTGGCAGGGGGGTTGGACTCGATGATCCCTAGAGGTCTCTACAATTCTGCAACCTGTGATTATATTTGGCCAACAAAGGTGCCAAATACTTCAAAGAACGCAGCTAATTACTAGAAATTATATTGGTCCTGGTGCCACACGGGTGGCATTTATTGGCTAGTTTCAGCAAAAAAGCATTCTGACAGAGCAGGGGTATGAGAGGAAGACCTGAAGTACAATTTTACATTAGTCCTACAGATACAGGGTACTGCCAGAGGTGTGAAAATCTTAAATAGAAAGATCAGGAATATTATGAAGAATATCTAAGATGGTATCTACAGGTGTGATAGTGTAATTTAAAAGGTCTTACTGAGCCCTGGCTTTCAGCTGTTACTCTGATATGAACATATAAAGTTTCTCAATTTCCCCCAGTTTTTTCACCACTCATAATTTTCTGTACATTACACAATAATTCTCTTCTATACACTAATTCTCTTTCTCCTTTATTCTATGAACCATCAGGTTCCCAAACGCCTACAGTACATGTGTTGCCTCTGCCTTCCGTGTGTTTTCTTTTTCATCCTTTTCCACTCCTTCATTGCTCATCTTCATTCTCAGACTAATCCAGGACAGGTAGCTGTGTGCAGCACTTGGGTTGGCTAGCCTAAGCACACGAATCTTGTAAGTGCATCTGTTTCACTAATTGTTCTTACATGTCTCTGAAGGTATTTTACATAATTATATAGATTAATGCACCAGAACAGTGGAAAAAGTCTATCCCACAGAGTGTGGAGAGGGGATTTTGAGAAATGCATTGTAATGCTACCAGTATATCAGCTATTTTGCTTTACTTCCCTAGTATGTTCTTTGATTTAGCCACGATAAAGTACTGGGAGGCTTTAAATCGTGTCCTTAGTCATGAAAATGTTCACAAAGCAGAAAAAAGTAAATGCTTTCTGCATGGAACAAAAGCTCAAATACTACCTAAAAGTAACAGGCTACAGTGCAGTCAGATTTTATTGGGCATTCATATAAAATGTCAGAGCACAACTTCATCCTGAAGAATTCTGTCTTCATTGCTTGCATTTCTTCCCCCTTTTACTTCAGAACTTCTTTTTCAGTACTCTTTTTTTTTTTTTACTTTTGAAATCAATACTTCTTAAAGACCACTTTTGCACCCATTTCCCTCCCCCTCCCCGTGGTTTTAAATCTACGTGCTCAGAAGTAAATCCCGTGGCTCCTCCTGTTTCCCAGCTGTTCAGTGCTTCTCATGCTACCTCCCTCTTGCCTGCTTGAAGAGAGTACAAGGAGGACACTTGGGAACTAAGAAAAGGAAAGGCGGTGTATAGTTCAAAACACTGAGGACCTCAGTAGCCAGAAAAGTTGTGAGATAGAGGACAGAATAGTTGAGGCTGAGGCAGCTTATCTTCATTCCGTCTTTTCCCAGCAGCTTGTTTGCTTTCTCTGAGTCTGGATTGCAGGAACATCCCTCTAAAGTATTTCAGAACAGTACAACGTCCTAACAAGGAGTATTTCCAGTTTTCCATTTTCAAAATGCCCAGGCACCCTGCAACAAAACCTGGCTCTGTAAAAATCTCTGAAGCAGGCAATTTTGGCTAGCCTGAGAGAGAGGAGGGAAGAGCAATCCTGCCTGTACTGTCATTCCCGCCTAAGAACATGAACATCTTCAGCATTAGAGGAGTGCAGAGATAAGGGAAGCATTGTTGCACATATAACACTATCCATTTTCCATTCTGCTGCAGCTGTTAAATTTTCATCTGCCCATAGACGCTGAAATATATCCACAAATTAAAAACTTCTATAACTCAAATGAAACTAACATATAAAGGAGAACATTTTACAAGTGAAATGAATACATACAGTCTGCACAAAACACTGATTTCCAGGTAGGATAACATCATAAACACAGGGAAATTAAATTAATGTTTGAATGCTAACGTTACTAAACTCCCAGCATTAATAATCAGACATAAATCTTTAACTGTCTGTGATTGAGTATTCCTGTATGTTGCTATAACTCAGCTCTCTACAGAGTACACACCTCCTAACTATAAATATTTGAAATTACAATTCATGTGTGCTAAAATAAAATGTGCAGGAATTAAAGGGTTGATTCTAAGAAATAATGTGTCTGGAAAGAGTATCTTAATCCTAAAAAACAGGGAAGCTTTCCTGTGCCGATCTTGTTTGTTTGCTCTTCAGTCAATTTCAATTAGTGTTCATGAAACTGTACATGTGGGGCGGCATTAGCTCCGAAAAATCAGTTACTCCAACAGTTTTTACTTGATTCAAGTAAGTACATTTTTATCTTATTTTTTGCATTAGCAATGATAGGGAAGCATAAGATTATCTTTCCTCCTGATTTCATCTTTATGGCCAAATTCTACTAAATCTGTCATCTCTGCTACAGATGATTACAGATGATATTAAGTTTTGAAATAATCATATGCATCCAAAAAATGGTGAATTTCCGAAGAAAATTGTGAGTAAAATACCAAACTAGAGCACCTTCTGCAAGTCTGTCAGTATTTAGTTCATTTATGTTTTAAGAAACAACTCCAGAATCACCTCAAAACATGTTCCAAACGTTATTTTCTTTGACATTTCTTACTGTCTTTAGCTTAGGAACTGCAATTTGACCAGGAGCTGACTTCACTATCACACAAGCATTTTAATAATCATGATTAACCAAGTTATAAGTTTTCAATATTTTATTTTTTTTCTTTTTAGGTGTATCAGCTTCTTGCTAAGTCAGCTATTACCTAACATTTCTCAGTAGTGCATGCTGCACATTATATATTTTAACTCTGATTTCAAGTGATATATAATAATTTTCTTCCATATTCTTTGCATTGATCAAGAGAGAGAAAACACTGCAGCTCTGGTTTCAACCTTGATTTTGAAAGTTACAATCTGTTCTTCATATTTTTCATCTGTAACATGGGAATAGCAATTGCTATGCCACACTGTGATGTGGGATAAGTATGATCAGTGTGATGTGCTCAGCTATGGTAGTAAAGAAAAACAAGATGGGTAGCGCTCCAGAAAAGTCAGAAAGATACACGAAAAAACAGTGACCTTAGAATCTTTGTTTCTGAGTTTCATCTGCACGATACAGATCAAGATTTACTGTTTAACTTGTATAAGGGGAAAGCTGACTTTGATTTGGTCTTGTGGGCTTTCCCTTCAAGAAACCCATGTTAAACTTTGTGGATGGTGCTCCAAAGCCACTTCCAATGATGTATTCCTGTAAGTGAATCCCCCAGACCTGAGCAACAAAAGATAAGAAGACACGTGATCAATGGTGGTCCATGTGCTCCTAGACTTCATGAGGAGTGCTCCATACCACTGGTTTCAGCAGAAGACAGATTCCATCCCCTGGGCACAGCCCCTTGGCTCAAGGAAGCCACACATTTCTTCCATCAGCAGCATGGTGTGCTGGTGGGGACATAAACCCAACTCCTGAGGTCAGTACATCCCCTCTGTTAAGCTGAACAAAGCCATTGGAAAAAGTCTTGTAGTCATTCTCCCATACAATTGCATTTCTTCTAACCAGTAAGGTATAACGTGACTTCCCTTACTGTTTCAATTACTTCAGATTCTGAGAAGACAACACTTGCTCAGCATTGCAAAATTCTCCTGGGATCTTTGGATAGAAGGACCTGTTTCACTCTGCAGAAATATTGCCACCAGGTCTGGAAAGGCCCGGATTTCACCCAAAGCACTACAAACAACGCTTATATCTGCATCTTGTTGATCATTTTTTTTGTTGGCCTGTTTGATAACAGGAGGGAAAAAAAAAGCAAGAAAAAGAGAAAAATAAATAATGGGGTAGAAGGAGCAGGAAAAGAGCATCAACATCTCAGCTGTGAGGGAGCCACAGCAATGCTACTACAACACAACTATTTTTTATACTGCGTCTACTTCCATGGGATCTAACACCACATGTAAACGCTAAATACTCCCTGAGTGTTATCGCTTCACGAAGGTTCAAAGAGCAAAGTGATGTAAAAGACAGCACTGCAGCTCTAATGAAACGTGACTGAGGTTAGGAACTGCCAGCACTCCATTCCAAACCACCACAACAACATGGAACAAACTGGGAAACGAGCAAACTTTCTCTAAAGGTAACAAGAATAAATAAATGAGTGTCCTGTTATCTGCAGACATCACCGTGGTGATGCGACGTAAGACGAGAACAGAGTGCTTCAGAAATATCAAATCCAGGCTCCCGCTTTTCTGAACCTTCAATTGGGAAAATAAAAGCGATTTCACCGTCTATATCCAGATAAGGAAACTTCACTCTGCAGAATTTCTGTTCTACGAAATATTCGCAACGAAAGGCACAAACGCTCGCTTCCGAAGACGCACCTAGGTTGCACGGACGGATGTTGACCTCCCTCCACCGTTTCGTGCGGGCTCACGCAACCGCAGCGGGCTCAGCGGTGACACGGGGCCGGGGGAAGCCCCCGCGCTCTGCACGTGTCACCTCCCGCACTCCAGCCCTGCACGGAGCATCCCGCGCAGCTCCCGGCCTGGGCTCGCTCCCGGTGGCCGCAGGAAGCGGCACATCTGCCCTCGGCGCCCGCAACACACCCACACCCGCGTGCTGCGCGCTTCCCGCTCGGACAAGTGCAGCCCCGATGCGCCGTGCTGTGCCGCGCTGTGCGGGGCCGCAGCGGCGGAGACAAAGTTTGTGGCGGAGGCGCGGCAGGGCAGGGCAGGCCGCTCGCTCGCTCGCTCGGTGCATGCCTGATGTGTGGATGAATTGCAGCAGGCGGCAGCTGCGGGCGGGGGCGGGGGGTCTGAGGCCGGCGATTGGGCGGCGCGGCTGCTCGGAAGCACTTTGTTTTCTATTCTAATGAGGGCGGAGCGGGGCTTGTGGATATTTACGTTGAGGCGGGAGCCGCCGCCCTTCATTCACCCACATGGTCCTCGCCGCCTGCACGCCGCTTTCCTCCGACCCCCCCTCCCTCCCCGCCCCCACGAGCCCAGCCGGGGAGCGGCGGCGCTCCGCTCCCCGCGCCTCTCTCCGTTGCCGCCGGGGCCGGGCGGAGGGAAGATGGTGGCGGCCGCCGGCGGGTGAGTGTCACAGCCGCCGGGAGAACCGCGGCGATGAAGCGCGGGGGGGGGAACGAGGCGACGGTGGCGGCGTGGGGGGGGGGGGTGCGGGCGGACCACTGTGAGTGGCCGCGGGGCGGCGGGAGGGGAGTGTGGGTGAGTGGGTGGGCGGCGGGGGAGAGCAGGAGCGGGGCGCATGGCGCATGGCAGCCGCGGCGGCGGCGGCGCCTCCCGAGCTCGCACACGGGGCGGGAGGGGCCGGAATGAGGGAGATTTGAAAAGCGTGCGCGCCTCGCGCCGCTGCGGCGAGCCCCACCGCCCCCTTCCTCCCCTCCCATCCCTCTCAGCCCCGCCGCGATCCGGACTCCCTTTACCCCCCCTCCCCGGTGCTGGCGGCGCGGCACAATGGCAGCGGCCGCGGTGGGTACGGGCGGGGGCCGTGCCCCTGCGGCCCGAGGCCCGGCTGGGAAAGTTTGTGGCGTGCCCGGCGCTGCGCTGGGGGTGAGGGGGGGGGGGAGGGGGGGAAGGTGGCGGAGCCAGAACAAAGCGGCACATGGGGCAGAGGCCGCGGCGGCTCGGGGGCTCCGTTCGCCGCCCACGCCCAGCTCGGGAACGGCAGCGGCGGTAACGCGGGAGGTGGAGGCGGCGGGGAGGGGCCCAGGGGGGGCTCTCGGGGAGTTCCCGGCGGAGGCGCTTTGTGCTCCGCCGCCCCCCGGGGGAGGGGGCGCGGGGCCCCGGGGAGGGGGGCAGCAACGCGGGCTGCGAGCGCGTCCCGGGCCCCTCCGCGTGGGCTTTTGTTCGCAGAGGGGCGGGGGCGGCGGGCCCTCCTCTTCCTCCCCCCCCGCTCCCTCCCACCTCCGGGCCGCGCTCCTCGGCGGCGTGGGGAGAGCGGGCGGTTGGGGCGCGGGCTCCCGCCTTCCCCGGCCAGGCGAGAGAGGGGGCCGAGGGCCGTGGGAGGGCCCCCGCGCTGCCCGAGAACCGCGGGCTTCGTTACGAAATCGGCGCGGCGGCGGCTGCGGGGCCTCGGCGGCGCCATGTTGCTGGGGAGGGGGGAGGAGGCGGGGGACATGGCGGCGGCTGCGTGCTGGGGCTGATTGTTCCCTGTTAGGCCCGGAGCCGCGTGTGGGCATCGGCGGCCCCGGGAAGCCGCTTCCCCTCCCCCCCCATCCCTTCTCCGCTGCCCCTTCCCGTCCGGGCGGCCCTCGGGAATGGGTGGGCCCGGCCCCTTCCCCTCCGCTTGGGCCGCGGGGCTCGGCGGGCCCGGTCTGGCGGTGGGGGGCGGGGGGCGGCACGCCGTAGCCGGGCTGTGACCTCCGCGGCGGCGGCGCCCCCTGGCGGACGCGCGGCGCACGGCCGCCTGTGTTCTCGCAGGAACACGTGCTGCGCCGTGAGGGGCGCGGGCCCGGCCGGGAAGGGGCCTGCGGCACATGGCCCGCGGCCGCGGCCTCCCGTGGGCCGCGATGGGGGGGGAGGGAGAGCGCCGGGAGGGTCGCTGTTGCGTTGGGGGTGGCTTTGGGGGGAGAGGGGGAAGGGAGGGCTTGGTGCTTGGGGCCAGCCGCTGCTCTCCGGGGTAGCTGAGCGTTTCGCGCCCTTTGGGGGAAACGTGGAGGGGAGGACACCGGGAAACTTGGTATGTGACTTTGTTCTCTCCGCAGCGACCCGAAGCAAGGAACTCGGTGGTGTTTTCGCAGTATCGACATGGGTGGTGGAAAATACGAGAGCTTGTTGTGGATGTTGCAGTGGAGTGATGGTGGGGAAAGTTGCTTTTCACAGGAAATGGTAAGCATTTATCTTGCATTATTACTATTTTTTTTAACATGGAGCTTGTGCTTCTGAGGCAGAGCCTGAGACTTTGGTCGTGCACTGAATTTCAAAGGCTTTCCTGGGATTGTGGGCATGTTAGCAGCCTACAATTTCTCCCTCTTAGAGGAGAGTAGATCACGTTTTTGTGAGCACTCATTTGTCTAACAAAAGCAGCCGGGTTGGTGAAGGACTTCTCACAGTATTGAAGTCCTGTATTTTTTTTTTGTCCTTTAAGCAAAGCTCATTTTCAGTTTAAAGAAACTCTTTGTGTTTTCAAGGCATCCTTATTAAGTTTTATATTAATATGCCAGGTAAGGTAGGCTTCACATTTACATCATATACTAATTTAAAGAGGGAATAAAATGTGCTTTCAGTTTTTGAATATAGTACTCTGTGCTTTATTGAACCTCAAGTCTGTAATGAGCAGTTGTAACTCGGTAGGATAACAGCCATTACTGGGAACTTTCTCAGTGTGTGACAGGCCCATCTGAACCCAATGGGAGGAACCCTCTTGAGGCCAAGGGTATCAGTGGCAGTAACAGTGAATGTTGCAGCCTGTCCGCAAAGTAGAAAACATCACACACCAGCTGCTTTTTTTTATAAGGTGCTTTCTGGAATTCAGAAACTTACTGTCATCTGCTGAACGTGATTTTTAATTTCTTAGTTATCCAAATTGAGCATTAACTTTGTATTTGCTTAAAACTTATGGACTTATTCGTTTTTTTAATTACTGAGATACAGCTTACCCTTCCTGCTGAGGATTGGTCTTTGAAGAGGAACGGTTATTTTTACATCTAGGAAGTTTTGATGGTGTTCTGGTACAAGAAAGGTAGTTGATGTATTTTCACAAATGGGCTCTTCTGCTTTTGTCAGCATTGATTCTGAGAGTTCTGGACTGAGCCAGTGCACTGCTCAAGCTAACTCAGAGAGATGAAGGCTGAATATTGTTTCTTGAAAGCGTGCAACTCAGAATCTGATCCAGTACTCACTTTGTTCTTTTCTTTCAGCAGGAACAAAGTAAACAGCGTATCTTGAATTACTAAAAAAGCTGGTTGCGTCAGAGTAATGTCAAAGTGCTTACAGTGCAGGTAGTGATATATAGAACCTACTGCAGTGAAGGCACTTGTAGCATTATGTTGACATCTGCCTCAGGAGATCTTGCAGGACTTCAGAGATTGGAAAGGTACTGTGTGGTGGTGTCAAGTGCTTTTTGTACTAAGGTGCATCTAGTGCAGATAGTGAAGTAGATTAGCATCTACTGCCCTAAGTGCTCCTTCTGGCATAAGAAGTTATGTCTTCATCCAGTCACTCAGGTTAATACTATAGATGTTCCAGTAGCTTTCTGCTTTGCAGTCTTCTGTTAGTTTTGCATAGTTGCACTACAGGAAGAATGTAGTTGTGCAAATCTATGCAAAACTGATGGTGGCCTGTTATAATCTACATCAAGGAGTCTGAATGCGTTCTGTTGATTATGGGATGTTTTGTGGCCTTTTTCACTTTTTAACAGCAGACTAGTCGATAACAGCTCTTGTAGCACTAAAGTGCTTATAGTGCAGGTAGTGTTCACTAATCTACTGCATTATAAGCACTTAAAGTACTGCTAGCTGTAGAACTTCATATTCAGCATGTTTTGCAATTAATTTGTTGTTAAATTAAACACTGTTCTCTGGTTAGTTTTGCAGGTTTGCATCCAGCTGTATGATACTCTGCTGTGCAAATCCATGCAAAACTGACTGTGGCAGTGACAAGTCAGTCAGTAGATGTGGAAAAATTGTACCCCTTTCTACACAGGTTGGGATCAGTTGCAATGCTGTGCATTTCTGTGGTATTGCACTTGTCCCGGCCTGTTGAGGTTGGTGGGGATAGAGGCTGAATGAAACACTTCGTAGTTTCAAGGAATTTCTCCCTCTCTCACCGATCTAGGAAATCTAAGAACCTTTAGTTTCTCCTTGAAAAAATGTAATGTAATTTTTAGTGTAACTAGATGTTCATTTTCTGTGAATTGTTTGTGTACTGGTTTTGTTGCTGATAATTACTTACTGAAGTCAAGTCTGGGGAGGTGGGGGAGGCTTCATTTGTTGTGTTTTTTTTTCCTTTCAACAAAAAGTTGTCTTCTATTAAACTTAGATGTTTATGTACAGTTTTTTCTCCATGACTTTGTTGGGAAGAAATGGGTCCTAAGAAACAAGAAGTATTTTGGCTTCTTTCTCAAATTCAAATTACATGATTATTAGCTTACTTCTGTACTTTTTTAAATTTTATTATTATCAAAACTAGACGTTCTAATCAGTAATGTAACAGCACACTTTTAATCTTGATTCCTTATCCAGATTTTAAGTTCAGGAGCGGTAAAGGTTGCTTACAGTGTCTTAATCATGCCTCAGCTATGGCATTTTTAATAGTAGTTAGGTGTCTGCATCTTGTGAGGCATCTGAATTTGTGGTGGGTGTAACACTGGTCATCTTGCAGACTTTAGAGTAATTCACTTAGCATATGATGCATAGCAATAAAAATAGAACATCTCTAAAGCTATCTGAAGAGCTTTACCCATGCAACTGTTTCAGAAAGGCTGGGGACAGACTCAGTATTTGGCTTTGCAGAGAAGTATAAATGTAAACTTTGCAAGTGGAGTGTTTGACACATAGAGTCTTTGGATGTGCCGCTTGCTACTGAACCACACTTGTGGCTCAGACATCAATGGATTTATTTTTGAAAGTTGGCTTTCTGAGTAATAGTTCCGTAAATTCCAACAAGTATACAATTTGTTGGTTACAGCTGGCAAATTTGTGTGGTTCTCTAATACACCTGTGGTAGAGGAATTAAGAATATTTGAGTCAGTGCTACCCTTGCTGTTCTTAAATTAAAGCAGAATATTAAGCTAAATGGGTCATTGTTCCCAAGACAGTGTTTTCCAGAGTTTGTCAATGTATGTCATGGTGCTGTCTCAGAATTTCTGTTACTTCATTGTCCAGTAAAATGTAATTTCTTTTAAATTTCTCTCTGAAATAGTAATCATAAACTTCACCTTTGTGCCTTTTTCTTCTACTACCAGAAGTCCTCAGACAGGTTCCTTATCCAAAATACCCTTTCCCAAACTTAAAATTCAGTTCTGCAGATTTAGAGGAATCTTGTCTCAGTGAAGTCAGGTAAAAAAGACGAGTGTCTCACGTCATGATTTCTCTTCAAAAAACTCGTGTAATGATCTTCTAGCGATAGCAAGTTTAACTCCTTTTTGAATTAAAAAGATGTGTGCTTTCTAGTGCAAGTTAGAATACAACAAGAAGTGATTACATTTATATTGTCATCTTAGATTCAGATAGTGAAACTGAGTGCTTACAAAAGCAATTTTTATTCCATGGGATTTAAAATTGTCCCATTGGATTTGTTGAAGAGTACCCATATAGCTTTTTTAACATGTGTAAGAAATCAAATGTCAGACTTATTCCTGTTCCCATCATTTAATCTCTGAATTGCTCAGCCTTCCCCAAAAAAGCAAGAAAAAGCAAACAAGGAAAAAACTAATGATTTGTACTCACAAGTATTATTTGTTGCACCTTTGCACTTGTGTACAAAAAAAGTTTTACAATTGTCATACACCATTTTAAAGACAATGGCTAGCTGTGCTTTGTCAGGGTTAGTTACAATAATGACTTTGTAAGCTCTAATAACCATCTTGTGTGTACTTTTAATACAGCTTCATTTCACTGCTTGTAAAACTTATACAATCAGATGCTTATTAAATGCTGTTTTAAAAAACAACTTGATGTACTGAGTATCTCAAGTATTGCTGTTGGGCCACAGAATGGCTTAGGTTGGAGGAGACCTTGAAGATGGTATAGTTCTGTCCTGCCACTGTGGGTGGTGTTGCAGACCACTGGCTCAGATTACTTGGGACCTTGTCCCAGCTGCACAGCTGGAATGTCCACAGCCTTTTAAAGTGACCTGTTCAGTGCCTCACCACCCTATGAGTAAAACATTTCTTCCTAATGTCTAACCTAGATCTCCCTTGTTTAAAGCTCTTCCCCCTTGTGTTACTGCTATCAGACTATAAGTGCTTGTAAGCTCCCTTGAAGTATCAAAGGCTGCTTAGAGGTCTTCCTGGAGCCTTCTCCAAGTTAAATGAGCCCAGTTCCCTCAGCCTATCCTAATAGAGGTGCTCCAGCCCTTGGGTTACCTTTGTGGCCCTCCTGGACCTACTCCAGTAACTCTGCATCTTATGCTGGGGGCCCCAGGCTTGGACAGAGTACTCAAGATGGGCTTTACAAGGGTGGAGTAGAGGAAGATGGTGACCTATGTCTGCTGGTCGCCCCTTTGTTATAGCCCAGTTAGTCTTTTGCGCTGCAGGCACGTGCTACTGGCTAATCCTCCACAGGGCTGCTCTCAAGGAGTTCTTCCAGTCTATATTCTCATCTGAGATTTTGTCAAAGTGCAGTCCTTGTTAAACCTCATTAAATTCTTGTGTGCAGGCTTCTCAGGTGTCCCAGGTACCTCTGAATGATGTACCTCCTTTCTGTTGTGTTAGCTGCACTCAGCTTAGTGTATTGGTAGATCTCTGTTGTCTGGATAGTAAGCTTTGTACATCAAGTTCTTCGTAAATCATTTTTTTCTTCACTTGAAGAAATCCGAAGAAATAACTGCATATTTTAGTTTCATTGAAGTTGAGACATAAGTTGGTTGGCAGACAGTGGTAATGAGAAATATTGCTGCTGGGTTCATCCGGTTTTATTGAATTAAACTGAGACCTGTCACTGCAAAAGTTGGCTGGAGTGGGATGGTTAGGCAGCTAAAGTGAGAGTTAAAAGAAAATCTGGGAATGGCACTTAAAAATATCAGAGTAGGTATTCTCTGCAGATGTGTTCAGATGAGTCTGTTAACTTAGTCCCTAGTAGATGGGAAGCTTATATGGGCCTTGGTACAGGTAATCATTTTTTAAGTGGTCGTGCTATGAAATTAGCTTAAGCTATATGTGTAAGCACTAATAAATGTAAGCCTGTACAGATTTTTAGCAGTTGTATAAAATAAATGTATAAATAAAAATACATTTTTTTCTGCAGTGAGAGAGTAACTTAGTTTGTCATTATGAAAAAAAGTAAAGCAAGAAATTCCAAGCAGAATTAATATTTGCCTGGAGTTTTTAGTATAGCACAGTTAGCCTTATAAGGAAAACCTTGTCTGTTAATCACAGAAAAGTTCTCTCTGTATGCTCATAGTATCTGAAAGCATGGTGGGAAATCATGCAGTTTTTTCAGTAATTTGTCACTGTGTGCTGCAAAAAAAAAAAGCTTAGTTCTTCAGATCTGACTTATGTTGACTTTAAGATATCAAAGCTACTAGTGAGATGACTGTCAGGAGCAGACATTTTGAGTAATAGCTAGTTCATAGGCAGTAAATGTGCATAGACTAGAGGGGGATGTCCCCTGGTGTGGCACCATGGGAGTTCTCTTCTGCATAGCTGACATTATCGTTAGAAGCTGAATGTAATACTCGATGCTCTGCTTTTCACCAGTTCTAATCTTTAAAGTGCATCACTTCTTTCAGGAGTTCATAACTAGTCCCTAAACTCTTTTCAGATCCACAGATTTCTTCAAATCTGTTTCTGCACCACCTCCCATCATTAGACAAATTTAGTCCTGCAGTTTTCTCCTCTACTCATGTTTAGTAGCTTCAGAGTAATTGATACAAATATCATTCATCATGTAAAATACAAAACTGTCACTGATATAGAAAACAAAGCAGTGGACTGCATCATGTCTAGACTCTTCATCATAGCATTATACTCAAAAACTTCTTTAATTTAGACTGAGATCTAGATAAGAAGGTATTGTAAAAAGAACTAAATGTTTCTGAGATCCTTCTCTAGGATCCTTCTCTAGTTGTCTTAGTACATCCTTCTTGTACATTCCTGATATACAATCATCTGTTGGCTTTTATTCTACTTCAGTGTAGCAGTGTTAGCAAGTACCTGTCTTATCTTTAGTTGTTTTGGCAAATGTGGGGAGAGTAGAGATTACCTGCTAACCTGTGTGAGGATCATCAGTCTGGCAACAGTGGCACTGGAAATGAGTTCACACCCTTATGTCATCTTATGTTGCCAGTTCTGAAGCTTCTCATGTTTCAAAATGCAGAAGGCAAACATAAAATGTTGGGTAAATTGAGTGATTCAATAAAAGGATGCTAATAGCTACAGCTAGTAGGATTCCTGGGTGGAGGGGAGCTCAAATACTGGCCCAGTGAGTAGAAACTGAGAGTTATAAAATGAATGTTCGCACAGTTACTCTAAATTGTCTGTTTTTCTAACAGAGTTTTGTTCTCACTGTTAGAGAAAACTTAATGTTCTGTAGCTTACCCAAATGATTTAATAGAAAAACAGTTCAGTGATTTAACAAAAACTCTTTTCCTGGGGTGTGGCGTTGTGTTTTTTGATTGTACTTAAATTGTTAGGGTGATCTGCACGAGTAATTCAGGTGTAAGTATCCAAATACAGAATACTTGGTTACAGCCACATGCTGGCTTCTTCAGCTCTTTAGAAACCAGATCAGCTTCTATAAATACATAGCAAACTAATCAAAGCTTTAAATGCAAACAGCTGTAATCTGGACAGTCTTAAATACTTTTTGTGATTTGAGAGATCGACATTTCTGGTCATAACTAAATGAGCCAAATCTACCATTGGAAACTGCCAGGTTTAGGGACTTAACTGAAATTAATGGAAGGCATCTCCATGGTTGATTAAAAATAAATTGTTTATAATTGTTCTTGCATATAGTCATCATCCTAATGAGTGGTTTGTTACACAAGCTTGGTAAATGACTCTAGATAATTCTTAATAGAAGAAATGCGTGTTTTGGAGATGGGTGTTCATGTCTGAGGTTCAGTCTGGCTAGCTCATTAGTGATAGCTAGTGCATAGTCTGAACTGTATTATTAATAAAGTAGCATTTGAGGATGCAAAAAGTAGCCTGTGTAGCCCTTGCATATTGCAGTCAGTCACTAGAAGCGTCTGCTCTCATGAATTTGTTATAAGAGATGTGTGTTGCAGGGCATCAGACCTGCAGATAAGTTGTGGTTGGTCATGCTCTGCTTAGGGTAGAAGTATACAGAGCTGTGTTCTGCTGGAAAACTGATATTTATGGATGCCATTCCAGGCTGGGGAGATAAAAACAGGAATGGACAAAGAAAAGGAGCAAGAAAGCTCAGTTAAGGCAGAAGGCTACTGTAACTTGGGTTACTTAATTATTCTCTAAGCCTTGTATGCTGCTGTAACTGACAAAAATGTTAGAACAACTGTCCTGCTGTGGGGCATGTCAGCAGTTCGGGTAGAATTGGTTTGGATTTTAACAATGGATAAGACATCATATAACAATGAGAAATCCTTTGGGTGGCATGTTATAGAATCTTTAAAAGATTCCAGATACCCACATCTTTTAAGAGTGTGTATGACAGTACTCTTCCCTGCTTTAGAAAAGAAATCTAGCTGGTTCCAGCTTAGTACTCTTTTCTAGTTGCTTCTCTAGTTTTTTTTTATGTTTTGTCTCTGCAAAGCTATAAAATATGAACACTTGAAAAGTACTGAGTCACCAGTTAGTTGTGTTTTGATATGTGCATCTCTTTCCTACTCTTCTTCCCCCACCCCCCTGAATATGTAAAGGCCTGTTAGTTTCTGGAATAAAGGTTGCTTTCTCCCCATAGCTGTAAAATAGAAATTGTAAAATGGAAATGGAACGGAAATGTAAAGGTTCTAAATACACGAAGGTATCCATGCAATGAATCCTGTCAACCTATACAGGGTGAATACCCTGAATGAATAGTACCCAAACAATACAATAAAGATGAACAGTATATTTTTGGACAGATTATCCAGATGGTATAAAGGCATACAATAAATTAGGAAGGGCCCACCTATCACCGAAGGTCAAGGCTCACCTGGAACTCCACACAGGAAGGTAATGAGATCCTTCCCCAGAGGTGGTCAGTCCTTAAATGGGGTCTGGGAGAGGTGGAGCCATACTTCACCTCTTCTGGTCACACAGGAGAATTGCCTTCACCTGTGCTCCTGTGGCTGACACAGTGCTTGCCTCAGGTGATTAACCTGGTTCAGGCCGTGATTCAGCAGTTCCCATACAACCTCTTCAAGCTGAATTTTTTTTGTCTTCCTAGTTGTGGGTTTTTTTTTTTTTGTTTGTTTTTTGTTTTTTTTTTTTTTCCCCTCTGGAAGATGGATGTGTTATGGAGAGAGGCTTTTTTTTCCCTCCAAAGTATCTTGCTGTCTAGCTTATTTTAGGAACGGGCACTGCTAGAAGGCTCATCAGACTACTTCTATTAGTGCAGTAAAAGCATTAAAATAAAAGGTTAAGCAAAGAAAACAATGACTTGGAAAATGTGTGGAATAAAAGATAATTAAATTGCTAAGAGTACCAGTGTCTATGATTGTTCTGCTCATCAGTGGATTACCAACCTCTAGATAAAAATTATCTAGCAAAAGCTTTTGAAAACACTGAACAGAAATTGATAGCTAAATTGTGTTGCTGGAAGTTGTTGTAGGCAAGATGGAGCTGTTGGTGTTACTTTAAATAGATCCTTTGACAGTATAGGATAATAAGCAAGGTTCTGCTCCCAGTTTTGCAATGTGGTTTTGTGTGCATCAGAATTACCAGATAAAGTATGTAAGCAAGTCATGAATATGTGTATATCTGTGTCTTACCAAAGCAGGTCTTATGCTGCAAGTCATGAAATCTCTTCAGAGCTGTTACACTTACATTCTTGAGATCTGTGGCAGGAAGAGATCTCTTAGTACTTTGTGCCACTCTTCAACAGTCACATAATGCTGGAAGTTCCTATTGCAGTATGGTATCGCACAGGATGCTTAACTTCACTGAACAAGTTTTGTATTTCGAACTGTTCAGTTCACAAGTTGATTCCAGTATGAAAGTTGGTAGTGTTCTTCATGTCACCAAGTGTGCATTCCTTGACTTTGTCAGTTTCTCGCAGTAGAAATACAGCCCTGCTCTTGCAATAATGGTCTGTGAGTTTTTCTGGAAGTGCTGGACTGGATTTCTGCATAGGAAAGTATGCTGTAAGAACTGGCTAGGTGTTAGCTCAAATAAGCTTGCTGACATACTTGCAAGAATAAGTATAGAATTTTAGAGTTGTCATGAGTAGCAAACATACTAGAGATCTTTAGAGTGTTTTGGTCAGCCCCTTGAGCTTGGAAACACTCCTGACTTCATGACAAACTGGGCCTGGAGATTCTTAAAAAAAAAAAAACTCTAATCCTGTTGGTCTCTATTTTTTAATATCTGGGTATCTGGGTAAGTTAAGTAGTTCTTTCCCATTTCTCTTGTTCATATCTCCATTTGCAGAAAACACAGCGATTCAGGTGAAATCAAATGGTCAAAATGAATACATCCTGGTGACCAGCATTTGAGAGGCTGTTTCAGCAGGGGTAATGAATGTAGGTATTGCTTCATGAGAATTCATGAGCAGTCTATAATATGGGTTCTCTGCGCAGATCAATGAAAACAGTTTAGCTGCCCAGGCCTGAGTCAGCTCCTGTTTGAGGCTGTTTTCAATTAGGATGTTTCATTTTACCTCTTATTTCCTAGCAACTCATGACTAAGGATTGTGCCGATGGCTTTGACAACAGATGCTCACTTGTTGTATCTACTGCTCAAGTTATTTCTGTTGCTATTTAAGGTCTGATTATTTAAATTTAGCCAGTAATACAGGGCCCAATCAGTAGAAAAATAGTCGTATTTCCAAATATGAGAGAAGGTTAAGATGGATGGAGGTAAAAACGTAATGTTAGAGTAAGGAAAGAATGAAAGGGAAGAAGATTAATTACTGAAATGGAAGCTACAGGTAGGAGAAGTTAAAACTTAAGCTTTCTTCACTGAAGTGTTGGACAGTTGGGATTGATGAACAGTGATTTTCCTCCACTGAATATCCACAATACTGCAGAAATTGTATGTATTGCAAGCCTTAGAAACACTGAATTCATTTTTTTTCTCTTTAGGTTTTGGAGTGTTTCTGTTCGTTTTGTTTTTGTTTTGCAAAGGTACTGAATGGCTTCTTTGCTTCTGTCTTTACTGCAAAGACTCCCCCTTGGGAATCTTGGACCCTGGAGGTAAGAGAGCATCAGAGGAATGGAAGGCTCCCCTTTGGTGAGGGAGGAGATGGTCCAAGAGCATCTAGGCAACATCAGCGTACATATATTCATGGGATACATCCATGTGTACTGAGGGAGCTGGCAGAGGTGATTGCATAACTGTTCTGTCAACTTTGAGAGTTCTTGAAGAATGAGAGAGGTGCCTGAAAACTGGAGGATAGCCAATGTCACTCCAGTCTTGAAAAAGGCAAAAAGAGGAGAATCCAGGGAACTACAGGCCAGTCAGCCTCACCTCCATCCCTGGAAAGGTGATGAAACAGTTTGTTCTGGATGTCATCTCCAGGTATGGAAGTGAATTTTATTGGGAGTAGTCAGCATGGGTTCATGAGAGAGAGGTGCTCGACCAACCTGGTGGCCTTCGATGATGTCATTACTGGCTGGGTGGATGGGGGTGAGCAGTGGATGTAGTCTGCCTTGATTTCAGCAAGGCATTTCACAGTGTCTCCCGCAACATCCTTACAAAGGTGAGGAAGTATGAAAAAGATGAGTGGATGGTGAGGTGGGTTGACTTGACTGACTGGCAGAGCTCAGAGGGTTGTAATCAGTGGTGCAGAGTCCAGTTGGAGGCCTGTACTTAGCAGTGTTCTTCAGGGGTTTGTGCTGGGTGTAGTCCTGTTCAACATCTTCATCAGTGACCTTGATGAGGTGATAGAGTCCACCCTCAGCAAGTCTGTTGATACAAAGCTGAGAGGAATGGCTGGCACACCAGAAGTCTCTGCTAACATTCAGCGAGACCTGGACAGGCTGGAGAGTTGGGCAGAGAAGAGCCAGATGAGGTTTTACAAGAGCAAGTGTAGAGAATTGCACCTAGGAAGGAATAACCGCATGCACTGGTACTGGCTGGGATATGTCCTGCTGAAGAGGAGCTACGAGGAGAGGGACCTGGGGGTCCTGGTGAACAACAAGTTGGCCATGAGGCAGCAGTGTGCCCTGGTGGCCAAGAAGTCCAATGGTATCCTGGGGTGCATTAAAAAGAGCATGGTCAACAGGCCAAAGGAGGTGATCCTCCCTCTCTACTGTGCCCCGGTGAGGCCTCACCTGGAGTATTGCGTCCAGTTCTGGGCTCCCTGGTATGAAAAAGGGATCCCCTGAAAATAATCCAGCAGAGGGCTACGAAGATGATAAAGGCCCTGGAGCACCTCTCATGAGAAAAGGCTGAGACCTGGGTCTGTTCAGCCTTGAGAAGACAGAGGGGATCTGATCCATGTCTATAAATACGTAACATGCAGGAGGCAAAGAGGCGAGGCCAGACTCTTTTCAGTGGTGTGCAGTGATAGGACAAGGTTAAATGGCCACAAACTGAAGCATAGGAAGTTTTTCACGAATGTGTGTTAAGAACTTCTTCACAGTGAGGGTGGCAGAGCACTGGCACAGGCTGCCCAGAGAGCTTGTGAAGTCTCCTTCTCTGGAGATGTTCCAGACCCGTCTGGATGCCTACCTGTGCAACCTGGGCTAGGGAGCTGCTTTGGCAGGGGGTTGGACTAGATGATCGCTAGAGGTCCCTTCCAACCCCTACGATTCTTTGATAATGGTTTAAAAGCTTAAATAAAACTTAAGGCCTTAGAGAATGAATACTCTCCTGGATTCTAGTTGAAGATTACTGTTCTGTTGTAGTGAGAATTCTTTTTAAGTCTTACTACTTTTTTCTGTCAGCATAGCCTTTTATTACCCTTATACTGGTTGGATGTTTCTCTGGATTGCTTCAGTGTAGTGGCTGTCAACATGTCTGAACACAACCTGGAATCTGAGGTATACTCTTCATCTGGCAGCATAATTCCCACCCAAACTCAAACAGCATCCATGGCTATGACAGACATACTTCATGCTCTGACATGTGAATGTTTACCTGAAGAAATAGTTTATAGAAGCCATGGGCAAAAATGTACATACTAAGGTAATCAATACTGACATTTGGGTAAATGGTGGATCTTGATTCCTCATAGAGTTGGTTTTAAAAGTAATCACGTCTATTAATGTACACAGATTGTTTCAAAAGTAATGCCTCTTATTTCCATGGAAACAACAGATACAAGGAACACAGTAGTGCTGTTTGATAGAGCAAACTTTCAGCTACAAAACACTATTTTTCAATATAATCACTGTTAGCTATACCTTTTGGCTAGTGATGAACAAGAGCCTGTATGTCACACTTAAAAATCTGCACCACTGGACATAAAACACTGTTTCACAGCTACTATGGCAGTGTACTTGCTGAAACATGCCGCCTGCTATCTCACTGTTTGGTGTCCATTAATGCTCAACAGGTGTTGGTAAATATCACTGGATGCTGTTTTTTCCACAAGGAGGAATGCAGTTCCACGCTTTTGATGCAGACTGCTTCTCTGCTGCCATCTGTCACGTGGCAAGAAAATGTAATGAATATTGGTTGGAATTCAACCTCTACTGCCATACTGCCAACATCTGCCTCTGATGTTGTAGGCCTGTGCATTAAAATAGGAGGCGTTACTTCTGCAACAGCCTTCATGTATTTAAATTAGAAGGAAAGAGGCTATTCTTAAAAGAAAGCAGTCTTAACAGTTTCACTTTGTGAGTGCTTCTCTAGTACTAAAGAGTTTGGAACATGCACTGATTTGTAGACTAGTTCCTCTTTGGACATGGAAGCTATAGCTCATTGGAATCACTTCTAAAAATCTGCAGATTAATAGGACGTTATGTTTTACCATATGTCCTTGTAGAAGAAGCAGGGGAGCTGATAGGATGTTTCTGCAGTGCTTTCAAGAACGTGCTTAGAAAACTAACATTTGAGGGAAAAAAAAATAAGATATATGCTTTATTCATAAAACATATGGATTACTCATCTATGTTCTATTAGTGGTAAAGTCTTCTGTAGCCTGTAAAAGGGGTTTTGATAAGATGTAGTGGATCAAACTAGATCAAAAGTGTATGAACACGTGTCTGCATTTCTTCCCTTTACCCTGAGAGAAGGATGAAAGGAAATGCTGAGGAAATACTCCTTGCAGAGGCTTTTTAGAGATAGGGAAAGAATTATAAAGGACTCTTCTTGGTTTGTTTTTTTTTGTTGTTGTTGTTTGTTTTGTTTAAAAATAATTTTTTTGTAGTGAGTGATATATACATGCTGAAAGGAGTAGACTGTGGAGCTGGATGGAATTAAGCTGAGAATTGATATAACTCTCCATTCGTAGTGTGGTTTACTCCTTTACGTATAGACTTCTGGCAGTGAGCAACAGTGAGAAATCTGGTAAGTTTTTGCTTTGTGTCCAGAACAGAAAATTATAGATCATTCACCTTTGAAACTGTTGTGACAAATGATCTTTGCTAGAGCTTCCACCAATATCAGATAGTGGTACTGTTTCAAAATTTTGCACTGAGCAAGGCACTGCTGTGACAGAAACACTTCTTGACATTAAATAGTCCTTGCCATTGTGATGAAACCAGCCTTGGAAGCATGACTTTTCTGCTGATCCAGGTCACCTCCAATTTTTTATTTGTGGGTGCCTATTTTTCTTTTCCTGAATCCCCGAGAATTATATCACTTGTGTAACAACTCAGTAGGCAGGAACTTCAGCTAATGTGCAGTTTGTTAAAGATGCCAGAGTGCCATCTCCATAGGGTGGCAATATCACCTTGTGTTTCATTGCTGTTACACTGCACATGCTCATTCTCACTAACCTGTGGTACTGGTGCATTTATCATTGGATGTTTTTCCCATGTGGTTTGAACAGTTAGCTGCTTTACTGTCTGTCATTCACTAATGAGATATCTTGATTTTTTTTTTTTTTTTACTGGGAATATCCTCATCTGTTTGCTTTAGGCCTCAACAAAGTTAGGGCTGATGTCTAGATCTGTCTGTACAGTCGGTTGTGTACTATCATAACAAAAGTTATTTTCAGTAAAGAAAAAAGGGAAAAGAAAAGAATATGACAGATAGTCCAGCCAAATTTTGATCTAGAAGTTCTCCATTCTCAGTAATGCAGAACCTTGAGATAATACCTTAAGCAAGGAAGCGTTGACAAAGATAAGTAGAAGGATGATTTTCGTGCTTTGATGAAGAATGCATAACAAGATGAAAGTTAGGTCTTTAGACGTGGAAGCTTTCTTCATTATGCAGCCAATGAAATAAAATCACAACAAATCCAACCCAAATGCCCTTGGAGTGTCTGGTATTCCCATCTAGTATGTCTAGGGATATCAAAAATTAACACAGAGGAACTTAGCTGTGAACTGACAGATTAAACACTCAAGACATTTAGAATATTGTTTTTAAGGTATGAGTCTAATCTGGATGCATCCTGAAGATAAACCTAAAAAAATGAGGATAGAGTTTATTTAATAGATGTAATTTTATTTATTTAATGAAACTGAGTTACCTCTAAGCTTTGGACATCCTCTTGATGGAACATTTCATAGTTACCTTTTACTTCTGATTGGCTAAATGTTCCAGTCTTATTGTCCAGTATTTTCAGCAGGAGTTTTTGTCTTAATATGTAGAACCTGCAAAATGATATCATGAACAAGTTTTCAGGGTTGTAGGTTGCAAGACTCCTTTCCTAGGGTAAAGAGGAGTGGGCTGCTTTTATTATTATTTTTGCTCAGGATACTTCTGACTTTGGATACCAATCTTGAGGCTGGTGAGAATCTTTTTTCTGACTTAATGTTTTGTAATAGGTAGCAGGAAACCTGTTTCTAAACTTGAATACATCTTAGAAAGGTCTCCTTCAGTTAGCTCCAAATCAGGGAGGTTACTGATGGTTGGTGCTACCATCTTCTCCTAATGTGTTTTTGTTCTTATACCGTAACCATGGTTCTCCAGAGCTGGAATTTGTCATTGCAGGATATACTACTACTATTCACCTTCCCAGCCATCATTCTCAACACAAACTGTACACTTTGTACAAATATTAAGCAACCTTTCATGGGATCACTTTAGCATAAAGATTTTAAGATGAAATTTGCTGCATACATCCCAGAATTCTGGTAAATAGGTTGCCTTTTTATTTTTGACTATATTTTTCCTGAGCATGCAAGTCTAAAAACTACACTTACAAATGACTTTACACCTTCATCCCTGAGGGGAGCTGCAAAATGATATAAGATAGGAGCCGCCTTAAGGTTCTTCAACCTTCAGGATGTGGTCTTTCTTTTCAGGTGCTTTTTGTTTCCGTAGTTAAGCTTTTTTTTTTTAACTATGTATATGTATCACTGCATAGATAATGTGCATCTATTGTATGCATTATGTGTAAATATATGCACATGGCAATGATTCTAATGCACAAATGTGCCTTTACTGGGTGGACAAGAACAGGTTGGCTAGTAAAATGCCTTCCTGTGTTGTGTCTGCTACAAATGATTGGGAAATGGAGAAAAAAATATTTGTTAAACAGAATTTCTTTGCTTCTTGAATATTCCCTTGTTTTTATTGGTGGTGTACATGAAGCTAAATTCTTTCAGGAAAACCTGTTAGAGAGGAAGAAACTTTTTTTCCCCTTTCCTTCGAATGCATTTTCTCATAACTGACATCAGCTGTGGACAGTGCAGGTGTTCTCCTTCCGGAACTGAACTGAAAGCTGAGCTTTTTCCTGAGCTGGAGAGTAATCATGGAAAGGTACCATGTATATCTGGAGTGGCAGAGGTGCAACCTGAAGAACTGAATGGGCAAAAAAAAACCAACCATCCATTAGGGAATGTTTTACAAAGAAGTGATGGGTAATTCAAGCAGTTCTGACGTCACATGTTGGAAAGACGCTGAAGAGAATTGTGTTCCCTAGGATTCTGCTATCAGAATTCTTCATGTGCTCTGAAGGGACATCATTCTGTTTTGCTGATTAATTTACTATTTAATCATTAATTTATTATTTTAATTATTTAAATATTTGAAAATACATTGTTTTTACAGTGATGTGCAAAGTTCTTTATAAGAGGCTTGTGTAAACTTGAACTAGTGCTCAGGAAATACATCTGCTGTATATCTTATCAGGAACACCTTTAATTTAGGTGTCTAATGGAACTGAGAACTGCAAGAACTTTTAAGTTTGTGTCATTAGAGGTAGAACTATAATATTAGGAAGTAAATAACCAGCTTTATTTGATCAAATACAAAGTTTACAGAATTTAATAGGTTGAATGCTAAAATATGTGTTAAGTAAGGAAAGAAACTTGGCTCCAGAACTAACTTTATGCTTTGTATGAACTGCTCTGGGATAGATGCTAGCTAGCTGTTGCCGCGTTTGAACAGTTGGTGGCTCCAGTGCTTTGCAGCTGTTGCAATACGACTCACCAAAACAAGAGATTCACTTCTAGCTGAGTGTATTGAACTAGTTAGAAATCTAAAATCAAAATCACATACCTACTAAATAAACACTCAACTTTAAGCCATTATGTAAAAATCTTTCTTAATAGTTAAATAAGCATGAACTTCAGTCTCCTGTCAGGTTGACGATAATCTAAGAGGCCACCTTGCAAAAAGGCTAAAACCAGCATAGCTGACAAGACTGTGCTGGATTGCACAGGTGAGGCAGATGACAGATATCCTGACCAAAAGGGAGGCTTGTGGAATTGTTTCAAGATCCGTTCCTGGGAAAGATGCAAAGATGATCATGTTTACTATGCAGTCATTCCTTAAATAAAAAAAAGATGTTTGAAATGAAGAGTTTAGTGGGCAGTGGATTTCAACAGAACAGGATTGTAACAACAAAAGAGCAGATGATGATGAGTTGTCATTTTTGGTGACTGCAAGAACTTTTAATAAAAGAAGAACTTAAATATAATGGATAACTTTATATGAAGTAATAGTTCAGAAGTTTTTTCAGCGGTTTATTTATGGGCAGGTTCGGCCCAGTTCCATGACAATTGGTGCAGGGGACCCACAAACCCACGCCCCAGGAAAGGGGAAGGGACAAAGGGAAAAGGGAGATGGGCCTAGAAACAAATCAGCAGCAACGATCTGAGGAGGAAAGCTAATTTACTAAATAGATATCGGAAAGCAAAATAACACAATATAATATAATTGGAATTAAAGCTAATAAATAAAATGAGCAAGAGAGAGTGTCCGATAAACCGAAGGCCTTACACTAATGCTGAAGGCGAGACGGCAGCGAGCACCCACTGCTGAGTCTATCCCAAAGGAAAGAGAGTGTCCCGTGACCGCAGACAGTTTTTATCTTTCCCTCTGAGCGTAAACATGTAAGAACGCAAAGCATCGCAAGGTCCTCTGAGGAATGCAGTTCTTCTTCACTTCTGAGACAGGTATACCCATAACTATTGTTCAATGGAGCTGGAGCATTAACTCTTTAACTCTTAATGCACTACATGATGTTATGATGTGGAATACCAGTACCAAAAATCATAAAACCATGACAAGTTTTGAGAAAGCTTTGGCTTAAAAAAATATTTAGATGGAACTAGAAACTTCCAAGGATGCATATATATATACTTATTTAATGTGTTTTTAGTTTGTTTTTAACTTCTTGGTTCCAGAAAATGTAAATGGAGAAATGGAACATTCCTCCCTGAGGTTTTTATATTCTGGGGAAAATGAAAATGTAGAATTATTTTCTGTCAGGAAACTAGTTCATGTATTTTAACTGACATATTTGTATTATTGCCATCGTGACCTATTGTATGTACTACATATTGCTCTTTTCATTTATGTCTTGTTTCTAATTTGGATTACATTGTTATCTTCATTAATTTTCTGGAGCTTCTTATGGGAAAAGGACTGCCGGAGAAAATCATGAGGAGTGCGACCTTCAGATATGGCTTAGCTCTCACAACTAAAATGAGGCAGATAACTTGAGAAGACTTCGGCCAGTTGTCAGGTTTGGCCTAGTTACTTGGCAAGGGATGAAGGGACCCATGGACCCACCCCCCTTGAAAGGAAGGAGGAAGGGAGAAGGTAGGAAAATGGGTCTGGACAAAGGGTAACAGTGATAATGTCCTAAAGAGAAACTTGATTTACTAATTATAGTAGTGGAATGTGAAATAAAACAATATAATAAAATATGATTGTACTTACCCTCACATTTTTTGTCTTTTAACATAAAAGCGTGTGTGTATATGTATATTATTTATATATATAGATACATATTTTAAAGTCATCTAGGAGTTACACTGGAAGGGAAGACTGGAATCCTTTCACAGGTTATTATTTAGAAGAACCATGGTGACCTGCTAAGCCTACAAAAGCACGTTCCAGTTTTTTGTTTTTGTTTTGTTTTTTGGCCTTGCGATTTCTAAGAAGTGTTCATAAATTCTGCTGAAACTTGAGATTAAGCTTACGTGCCTGCATTGTCTTTACAGTTTTCTGGAACACTAAGTGATTAACAGTAGCCTAACCTCTGAAAGTATTTACATGCTGTAATGTCTAATTCCTGTTTGTACAATGGCTTTGTAAGATCCAAGTAGGTATTTGCTCACGTGTAATAGATTGTTTCCAAGAAATGTATGTTAATGCTATTGGCAAGCTAGGAAATAAATGCAGTTTTCAGAGATCGCCTCCCAGGGTATGCCTTGAGCTAGTCAGCTCACTAGCTGGGCACAATTCCAGCTCATAAAAGACTTTGTTCCTATGTTAGAAGCAAATACAGTTTCTTTGTGTAGCAGTAAATTATGATGTAAGAATTGGTTGTTCCTAAGTAACTCTGTGGATATTATTTATTTATTTAACGGGGAAGACCTGAGTCTATCTCCATGCATTAGTTTCATTTATTTGTTTAATACTAAATGGGGAAGTGTACTAGAACTTAGGAAAAAGTTAACAGACAGCAGAATCATGAAATCTTTTTGTACTGCAGGTGGTTTGTTATCCAAAGCAAACCAGCTTCCACTTGAGGCTTTTTATGTAACTGAGGCATTTATGATTTCCCATACCTGTAACATCAAAAGAGCACCCGTTAACAAGTAGAGGCAGATGGACATCAATCAGCATCATTGCAGTGTGATTTTTATGAAGCTAAGGTTGGAAATTGATTTCTAGTATTGTGAATTTCATAACCTAGTTCATAAAGGATTTGTGTAGTGGTGTAAATTGCTAAATTCACAAGGAGGGCACGTGAGGTAGATAGGGAGTCTCACAGACTTTCAATAGAAAGTTGAGCTCTATTTCATTTATCTGCAGTGTAGGATGTGCTAGCAGCTCAAGATGAAATACTCATCATCAGTAAGATGATATAAAACTCAGTGCAGAATGAAACTTGAGAGCTGTGGAGGATGCTGTAACTTGGATTTTATTTTCTTACTAAGTGTCCTGGGAGACACTTAGTAACCTCTTAATGTATGTATACTCGTGCTGTGACTTACCTGATAAATTATTAGCATACCCCTCATTGAACAGGTTTCCAATCGTAGAATCTCCTTGAGTGTCATTGTTCTGATGAAGTCAAAGTATTGCGAACATACGAACTATGGGAAATTCTCATCTGTAGTCACAATTAAACTTCAGTGTTTTATAATTCACAGAGAAAGGAAGAGTTATTCCCTGTGCCTTATGTGCTTAGAGGAGACCAGAGTAGTTGTTAACCTTTTGCAAATGCTTCAAAGAAGAATACCAACTGAAGTGTGTTTCATATTTGTTTGGTTTTTTTCCTACATTGCTTATGCTAAACTGAAGCAGTGAATATTGAACGTGGATTTTTCACGTTAGGATCAGAATGCACAACAATTCCAATTACATCCACTTACTTTCTAGATAGGCAAGACACAATACCTGCATTTTTAAAACCTTTTCCCTTTAAAGGAAGTATCAGTAATTAAAAAAAAAAAAAAGAAAGAAAAAATAAGAGGGAACTCATCCCCTCCCTGTCCCGCAGCCGACACAGGCACTCCTTAGAAGCCAGATGCACTCGCTCCATGCTGGGCTGCAGAGGGGCAGGCATAGAACTTAGAGATGCATGTGAAGTTTTACTGGCCTCATATAAGTTTATGGGGTCGTTGGTAGCAGAGCAGGATAGTGCTATGAATCCAAATGGTGCACAGCTTTCAGTTCTGGTCTTCTAGCTTAATTATCCCAACCTAACATAAGGGGATTTTTTTTATACTTCCCATAGTAACTGTACAGTATTTCTGCATAAATGGGGAGAGGCGGGGAAGGCTTTTTTTCTTTTAATTCCCTTCTGTTTCTGTAGCTTCAAGAAGATCCATGTGAGTGCTGGGTTCCCCCACTCAGTTCAAAGCAAGAGGACAGTATCAGAACCAAGAAGAGTTTATGAAGAGCATGGATTAGACCAGAAGTAGGTGCCTGAATTTTCCTCAGGCACATAATGTGAATGCAGTACTGAACACAACAGTCTAGTCTTAATAAGAAAAAGTTCCTGAATTGATGTGATGTATGTAAAACTGATAGAACTCACAACTGAGAAAGCCTTGAAGAATAAGTTAAGAAAGCTTAACAGGTGTTTAAACTACTTAGAGATATATGAAACAAAATAGGAGATAGCATGAAAGTACTTCTTCATTTTAGAAGCTGGAGATGGAGGCAGGTCTGCAGTCCTCTGGAAATTAGCATCGTGGGTGGGATGGGAACAGTAAAGGGACTTGCAATCAAAGCTAAATGGCTTGTGTTTGATGTGGCAAAAAGGATGTGAGAAAAGCAGTTGCAAGTAAAGCAAGGAAAATAATTTTTGTAGCAGCTCTCTAAAGGGATACAGGGAGGATAGCACAGCCAAATGAAGGGTTTTCAGTACTTGCAAGGTGACAGTCGGAAGAAGAATGTTAGCTATGTACCTAAGTAGTAAGTAGTAAAGTTAGTGCTATATATCAAGAGAAAAGAAGGATATAGGAGATGGAAATATGATTTCTTACCAGTCACCTTGCATTTCCCTTTACCTGTAGGTCTAGAGGATAGAGGTTTGAACAAGTCATTACCAAGAGGAGATGTGATAAAATGCCAGTTTGCTTTAAATCCATGGACTTTGAGATCATCTGTTGCTGTTGGCAAACTTTTGTGAAGTTCAAGAAACTCACTTTTTTTTTTAAAGAATATTTGTCTGCATTTCTTATCCTGCAAGACTTTTCCCCTCTGCTCTAATATATATATATATATTTAATATATTTATTGTGAATGCTGAGTGTATTAGATGTATTGTATTGTATTAGATGATGAGGAATCCCTTTGTGGTTCCCAGAATTTCCTCTTCCATGTTAAAGTTGCCAACTAAAATCCTACACTTTCTGCCTCCCACATCCAATTTGTTCTCCCCAGTGATATTCTTCAGTATTCAAAAGTGTTCTCTTTAAGATCAAATGTTTTACTGTGTGGCAAGGGATTTCCTGTCTACTAACAGCTTCCAGACAAGGTATTGAATTGCTAATTATTTCTATTTTAGTTGAAACAACATCTTTTTATTTGATGTTCTTTTTTCACTCTTTTTCATCACGAGGAGCCCCAAATCTCTTTTGCTGTAGTTTGCTTTATCAAAAGATTGTAACCTGTCCACTCTGTTCAGCCTTTACATATTACGTATGTTATAAATATATTATGGTTCTGTTTATCAAAATGTGTAAGGAGTGTAGAACAAATTCTATTAAAGGACATTTCAAATATTGTAAATTGGAATTTACTGGTAGAAGGAGATTGTCAGGTGTGTTTGTGCAGATGATTGAGAGAAAATAAATAGTAGCTCTCTCTCCACAGGTAATGAATTAAGCTGTCATTCAGTAGACTGGATGTTAATATAATGCCTTATTGTCTTGCTCAGCAGTGAAGCAGTTGAATTCTAATGCAGGTTTTAATAACTGATGTGCTATTTTTTTACGCTTGTTCACATGGGTGCTCGAAATAATTCACACGTTCCTCACGGGTTTGCAGACTTGTGTTTAAATTGCTGCCAGGGATACAGGATTGGAGTGAAAGCTGGGACAGACTCGCGCTGCACGGCCAGTTTGCAATCCTCTAAGAAAAACTTCCATCTGTGCCGGTGAGCACGGAGAGGGTTCCTAATTCAAGTACCAAGGACACTACCCCAAAGGTAACGAGGCGGCTCCGCATCCCTCCCCGCACGCCTTGGCAGGCAGTGCCCTTCCGTCGCCGGGGCCACTCCTCGCACGGGGAGGGCTCCGCCCGCAGAGGGCGGCGGGCGGTTCAGGCTAGCGGAGAGCTGCCTGCTGGCTGCGCGGGGCTCTGGGGCTCCTGAGCCGCCCTCTCTGGGCGGACCGGCGGGCACGGGTGCCCGGAGCCTCTGCGTCCTGCCGCTGCTCGTCCCCGCGGCCAGCCCCGCTCCCCGGGATGGGGAACCGCGGAGCTGCGTGGCCGCCCGGAAAGTTTTCGGCTCCCGCAGGGGCGCCCCGGAGTTCCCGCGGGCAGGTGAGGGGAGCGCGGCGCGGCGGCGGAGAGCTCTGAGTCCGGCTTCGGCCGCCGGACGGGGCTGGGAGAGCCCTAATGGTCCGAGAGGATTGGCACGGCTGCAGCCGGTAGATGGGCACGTTTTATTGCACGTTATCTAGATGAAATGCCTAGCGACGTAACGTCTGAAATAATGGAAATTTGATTACACTGTAGCGTTGTGTAGAGAAACTTTTAAAGTGGAAGTCATGAATGTAGTGAGAAGTACCTTCCTGGATTTCTGTGGTTATTTATTTCTTTATTTCTTCCCCACCCTGCTGAGTATCAGTTGATTTCAGTCGTAGTACGCAAAGGGCAGCGTATGGATGTTTTTCTGGTTGGGGACAAAGACAGAAAATATTTTTATTTCTAAGTGCATAATTAGATAATAATATCTCTATATGTAAAATCCATTCATGTTTTGATGTGGATTAACGTGAATCAGTGCTTTCCTGGTGGAAACTGACTTCTGTATGCAGCAAGAGTTGAATTAACATCCCCCTTACTTAAAAATATCAATTATTTCTTTTAAAATAATCCGTGTAGTTTTTATTAATTCTGCAAACAGAGATTAGTTATGATGTATCAGTTCCTACAGAAATCACTTCAAAATAGAGCTTTTGAGAGACTGGTTTGTAAACTGTAATGTTTTACTAAGTTTAGGATTATCTATTATGCTTATTATTGTGGTACTGTAGTTAGGTCAGCAATACATGTAACAGTGTCCAAGGCCTTATTATGATATATATAGCTAAAAATTTTATCATAACCTTCACCAAAAAGAAAACAAATGATTCTGTTGCAAAGCCTGCTTGGACAGATACTGTGCAACTGCAGATATTTTATTTGAAAAGAAAAACACAAGCCAAAAAAGAAAAGAAAAGAAACAAAAAAACCCAACAACAACTGAATTGAAGCCCCATCAGTGATATCAACGTTTGGTGCTCACTGCATGTATGAGTGACATCAGTATGAACGATACATTGATTGTAGCTGTGTTCTCCTCTGTCCATAGTCTGGTGTAACCACTGTACTTTTGTCATCGTCATTTATTTTGGTGCCATACATTCACTTGCTTCCTGAGAGTAAGGAGGAAATGTCACCTCAAGAGAAAATAACTGTAGTAGTTATTTATGTATGTAGGTCATTCCAAAAGTAATGCCTCCTATTTATTGCAATGGAAACTACAACAAAGAGCACAATAACACTATTCGGTAGAGCAAATTGTGAGCTACAAAACACTATTTTTCAACATAGTCATCTTCATTAGCTGTGCATTTTCACCAGTGATGGGCAAGAGCCTGCATCCTGCGCTTGTAAAATTCGTCACCAATGGAGGTGACCCACTGTCACTGCTGAAATGCACCACTCACCTCTCTCTGTACTCACATGCACTGTTCGATCTCCATGAAAGTTCAGAAGCATTGATGGATGATGCTGGGTGCCGTGTTTTTGACATGGAGGAATTCAGTGATACCCCTTTGCTCCATATGCTCTTCCATGCCAGATGCCGTTCTGTCAGTCTGCCCCTCTGCTGCTGTCTGTCACACAGCAACAACATGTAACGGGATATTGGTGGGAAGGTTCAGTCTTTGCTGCCATACCACCACCAGCTGCCCTTGTACATAATTATTTATGTAGGTGTTGACTTGTGAAAATAGGTGTTAGAGCTGCCTTCAGGAGTGTCAGTTTGGTTGTTTGCTTCTGGTACTGTTTGAGGTTCACTGAAGCCTCTGGGAGGTCTTGGCAGGACTGTTAGCTGCCATCTTCTGGGTTGCTTCCTGGAGTGGTAGTGGATATCGAGTAGGAACCCTCAGTCCCACACATTTTGGAGGTGGACAGTGTCAGGGGGTGGCTGGAGCATCTAATAGTTCCCAGAGCTCTTCAGCTGTTTGAGTGTTAGATGGCAACTTGACAGTGATCAGATTGGCAGGCTTTTCTTTGCACCAAAAAGCTCAGTTTGATGATTAATTGAAAAAAATAAAATTCCCTAGAACTGTAGAGTCAGTCCCATTTTTTTCCCAAACTCTGAGCAGATTATTTTAATTGTAGGAACCAAGCTAGACTTATTTTCAGCAATCTTTTGGAGATCATTTATGATGTTGTAAGAACAAAAAACTTAATTAAAAGGATGAAGATGTTCATTGGTATGAATTTTATTGCAACAACTTTTTGGGACCAGTTGTACATACAGAATTGATTGGAGGTTAAATCAAGAATCTGTGTGTGCTTCTGCTATTTGTTGAACACCACCAGATCTCCAGAAAAGGATTTAAACAGAGACAGGAAGTGGATTACACAGTGGTACCAGTTGTTGAAGTCCATTTTATCACATCTGTGTTTTGTAAGGATTGTTGTCTGTATTGTTCTTACGTGTGTGAGCGTCTTACTTGTGTTGGCTCCTGCGTGCATTTAGCATTTCACTCCTGGCTCCACAGAATGTAAGAAGAATCTTGCTAGGGTGCCTGCCAGTAGGAAGGGGATCTTGTAGGGTGCTAGAAAAGAGCCAAACCTGTACCAGTGCTGCCTGCAGTGTCCTTGGAAAGCTACATGTAGGATGCATCTTCTTTAGAAACGCATTAAGAGACTTTCTGGAGCCATCTAAATAGAGACATAAAAAATAAGTCAGCAGGGTGGACAGTCAGGGTCATGTGCTTGAGTTTGATCCTTAGCTCTTTTATTTAGCAATGCTGAAGTATTTTACACCAATTTTAATGGCGATGATTAATGTGGAGTGGTGGCTGTAATAAAGATTAGATTACAAATAGATATTAAAGGGTGAACATGAGAAAGTCGCATGCATGATGCAGGTTGCAAATCTGTTTTGCAATAAACCACTTGTTTGAACTACTGCTTCCAGGCAGTGGCATTTCAGTGCTGTCTCTTAAGAGACTGTTTATCGTGACAATCCTGGGTCTGTTTTGGGATTTTTCAGTCTCTGGATTTCATCTCGTGAAAGTATTTGCAGACAGGCAGAAATTTACCCTGTCTGGTACTTTCTCTTCCTGGCCATTAGCATCCTCATCCTTCTAGCTCTTGTTTATCCCAAGTTACTGAAAATATGGATTTGTAGGACTGAGGCTATGAATCTGAAATCAGTTCCAGATCTTCTGGAAATAGGTAGAATTATTCATCTGGATTATTATATTTTATTCATGCTGAGCTCTTTTCCACACTCATCTAGATTGTTTCCAGTTATAAAACCTTTCCTAGACTCTTAACCGTATATTTTAATGTATATTTATTATTGGCTAAATTATTTCACTTTTCTCTCTCCTTTGGTTTTGGGTAAAATGCAGCACCGAACAAGAGCCACTGTTCCTACGGTTAGAAAACTTTCTAACCATATTTCAGAATACTTGGCAATTGACAGAATGGTTCTTGTCTAGGACAGTAAGATTTTTCCGTGTATAAGTATGTGTTTTTCATTACAGGTTGTTCTGAAATAGAACTACCTGATTCATTTGGTGGTGTACTCTCCTGAAATGCTGTCCCGTACGCTGTTGCTTGTTCTGTAGTGTTTTAATGGAATAATTACAAAACTCCTCTGTGGACTTTGAGCAACCACTCCATTTGTAGTCGGTTGGGTTCTTTCCTATGTTGTGTTCAGTTACTTTTTCTTGACCACTGAAAGCAGCTGTATTTAATGAGCTGGAACGGATTTAGGTCAATAAAACGTACTTTGTATGTGTGTGATTAGCAGTCTTAAAGTAAAAACAAAAGTTCCCTTAGGGCTGGGAATGATATTCGTGTTAAAAATACACTATTTAAAACATGAAGAAGAGAATATTGAAGAACCAACTAAAACTGTAAACAAATATTCACTATTGTTTTAGAGTTTTGCTAAAAGTCTGAACGTCTTCTTGAAGCTACACGAGCGTCTGTAACAAGCTTAGATAAAAGTTCATGTTAGTTTCTGTGTTACAAGAGACAAAGTGACGGAAAGCCTGAAAGCTAAGCAGTGTCAAACATTTAATTAAAATACGGAGGGCAATTTGGCTAATATACTTAACTTTTAAGTTATTTAATTTTAGTACGAGGCAAGCATTATGCATATGTGCCTATATGCACAAAGAACTGCATGTGAGCTCATGCTGTATATATTAATTGTCAATGATTAAAATGTAATTATAGCCGAGTCTATACTAAGTATATTGGGAAGGTGGCACAAAGGTTTTGTGCCATGTCAGCTTTTCTTAACCTTGTATGAAAGAAGAATTCATTACTTCTAAGAAATAAAATAGCTGTTTACTTCTGAGGGGTACTCTTGTCACTCATTAAGAGAAGGACCCTGGCAAGGTAGGGAAGACTAGGACCAGGCTGGGGTGACTGCTGGGGAACCAACTGCAAATCCACAACAGCCCCACTGGGTGTGCAGAGGTACAGTGCTGGTAGTGTCTAGAGTGCTGAGGGTCTGGACAGGCTTCCACAGGGTGACAGCGCTCTGGGCAACTTGTTTTGATGTGAACTATGACATCATGTCCCTCTACTGCATATACTGGGGTGCCGCCAGAGCCTTGCCCATCCTAAATTGCTCCTGGACTCTGAGCGTGTTTGTGAGGCTTGGAGGCTTTAGTGAGGCTTTGCTTGGGTTGTGCTGCGCGGCTGAAGGCAGCTGTTCTCAGCCCATCTCCACGGCATTGCCTGTGTTTTCCCAACCTTCACTGGCACAGGCAGGCAGGCTCCTCAGGGCGTGCTTCAGTCAGCAGAGGGGAGAGGTGTGGGGACGTATACCTGAGGGGGCTGCAGGGTGCTGAGGTTTGAGTTGTTGCCAGGGCCATAGCCGCAGCCTGGCCCTGTACTGGTGGGGAGCATGAAGCGGACCAGCAGCAGGGCCGGGAGGTTTCCTGCTGAGGGAATGATGCATTGCTGCTTTAATAGAACAGCAGCAACAAAACACCACCACAATTATTTCAGAATCACAGAATGTCAGGGACTGAAAAGGACCTCCAAAGATCATCTAGTTCAGTCCTCCTGCTGGAGTGGGAACATCTAGATTAGGTCATCCAGAAACGCATTCAGGTGGATTTCAAACGCCTCCAGAGAAGGAGACCCCACAACCTCCATGGACAGCCCATTCCAGTGTTCTGTTGCCCTTACTGTGCAGAAGTTTTGCCTCGTATTTAAGTGGAAACTCCTGTGCTCCAGCTTGCCCCCATTACCCCTTGTCCTGTCATTCAGTGTCACAGAGAGGAACCTGACTCCATCCTCCTGACACTTAGCTTTTATGTATTTATAAGCATTAATGAGGTCACCTCAGTGTCCTCCGAGCTAAAGAGACTCAGCTCCCTCAGTCTTTCCTCATCAGGGACATTCTCCACTCCCTTAATCATGGCTCTGTGCTGGACTCTCTCAAGCAGTTCCCTGTCTTTCTTGAACTGAAGGGCCCAGATCTGGTCACAAGACTCCAGATGTGGTCGCATCAGGGCAAAGTAGAAGTGGAAGAGAACCTCTCTCAAACTACTACCTCAACCCTTATAATGCACCCCAGGATGCTACTGGCCTTCTTTGGCAGGACCCCCAGGTCCCTTTTCCCTGCACTGCTCTCCAACAAGTCTGTCCCCTACCTATACTGGTACCTGGGCTTGTTCTTGCCCAGATGCAAGACTCTACACTTGCCCTTGTTGTATTTCATTAAATTTCTCCCTGCCCAACTCTCCTGCCTGTCTAGGTCCTGCTGAGACCTTGTGGCGTGTCAGCCACTCCACCCAGTTTTGTGTCATCAGCATACTTGCTGGCAGTGCACTCTATTCCCTCATCCAAGTTGTTGATGAATGTATGAAATAGTACTTGTCCCATTACTGATCCTTCACTCTACTAGATACTGTCTAAATGCAGCAACTGAGCTTGGGGAGCAATTGTTGCTTGTGAACTATCACACCAATCTGATTAAATTGGACCAGGGAATGTTTGTAGTCTTCAAGCATGGAATGGATTACTTTGCAATATTAGAGTTGTCATTCTCAGTTGAGACAATGCAATTTTTCATGTCTATTTCAAACCCAAGCACTCAGGTATGAGAACATAACCAGTGAAGTGGAACTTGATTTAAAAATGTGCTTCAAAACTGTTATCAAGCACACAGACCACTGAACTGTTGCAGTGCAGTTCTATTTTTTAGTCAGTATTGAAAGAAGTTTTCACCAAAACATCATAATCAGGAATTGAGTACGGAAATTTTAAAACTGAGTTTAAAGGCTTTCTTCTTTCATTGAAAATATTTATTGACTGGCTTGGGAAATTTTTGTGCTGTTAGAGCGTGACTCTATTATTTGAAGTTTCTGTATTTATTTATTCGTATTTGTTTAAAGAATATATCATTGAATACAATTTTATTATGGAATGATGTTATGAAATATAACCTATATAATTGATTTATTTGTTCTAACATAAATTTTCTTTCAAGGTCAGTTAAATTATATTATAATATTAAATGCTCGTCATTTTTGGAGGGGAATCAGAAATCTCTGTGACAACTGTCCTTTTGATATCATATGTTCAAAACATTTATTTGCCAGAGATATGAGCTAAAGCTTGGTTATTTATTAAGTAATTTGTGGCAAATTAATTTGGGTAACCTTTGCTTTTAAGGAGTAAATCAAGTATTTGCTGGCAAATGAATTTTTCTTGTGATAATAAAATTATATTGGATCACTGATTATTCGCACTTGCTAATTAGCTAATTGCTCTCCATACTGAACCTCCACAACTAGCTTTCTAGACAAATCTACTGGGGTGTGGGGAAAACAACCCCCCAGCAGCCTGAATATGAGCTATCATTTGGTTTTTGGTCCAAATGTCTGTCCTTCTGTTTAGGAACGTCAACACTGTCAATGTATTCTCCTTTTCTTATGGCTTACTAAGTAAAATATAGCTTACCATTTTTTGTCAGATCTATTATGTAAATGGTATAATCTATTTTTATTGTTATTTATTTCTTTTTATAACTTACAAAAATTCAGAAAATTATTATTTTTAAAAAATTATTACTTTCCAAACACCGTCTTTATCTTCACACAATCTTAACGTTAGGGAAAATAGCTGTACTCAATCCTTTATATAACATACAAAGGAGTTTAAACTGACTTGTCATCATGGAGAATCTGAGGAAGGAAATGCCACATTTAGATTTTTTTTCTTATAAACATAAGTAGTCATCTTACTTCTTAAGCTGTGAAGCAGCTTAAACAGAAATGTTAGCAATATGAATTAATGTGGAGAAAAGTCTGAAAGGCCATTACATCATTATAGCAAATGATCATTGTTCCTTATAAAGGAATGGTTGTGAAAGAATGGTTCACTCTCTTTAGATGATATTAAAATATACTGATTTTCTGAAATGAACTGTACCAAGTAGAGTATGTGAAATAAATTCTGTGATTGCTCTTTCATTTCTGTGGCATTCCTTTTTTTTTTTTTTTTAATTGTGGACTACAAATAGAATTGAGCTAAAACACTGTGATAAATGTGGTTTCAGATGAAGGTCAGAAAGAAGAAAAATTGGTTCTCTTCAAAAAGCTTAGATCCTAAAGGCTTTATTAAATGAATTTATAGCCTAAAGGAGGACATGCTGTTTGATGTTCTAAGTTCTCAAGAATGGGCTTCAGGGAAAAAGCATGGTATCTCTATATTTAACAGTCACCATCTTCAGTCAATGCTAGAATCTAAATCTTCACTTCATTAACAACTACACTGAAGTGTGTAGGAGTCTGAATTGTGCAAGGAGAGAGAGGAGGTAAACCACCTTTATGAATTTTGTATGGCAGGACCCTGTAGTTCTGTTCAACTACTGCCTGGTGTCTGCTGCAGCTCCCTTGTACTGCTTGTGTCTAAATCTTCCTACCTCTGCATCAGAGAGAGAAGTCAGAAATATGTCCAGAGCCCAAGGCGGTAATTATTTAATAGAACTCATACTCCTAAAGCAACCACGAGTGATGTTTTCATGGGATCCTACTGGTGTGGCACTGACAAGGCTAAAATTTGGGAATTCTCTCTATGAATGCGCTCTGATTACTGTGAATTGCCCTTTTGCATACAACTCAAAGCAAGAAAAAGCAGCAGGAAGACCACAAGTTCATGAATTATCAGCTTCAGGTGAGCACTGTATGCTTTGAAGGGTTGCTCCATTAGCTGGATTTTCAGTTGTGTTGTCTTTCTTGCCTTCTGACTATTGCCATCCTTTCACGTAAGGATCAGCAAGCCAAAACTTATACTCTGGCTCTTCAATCATGGTTGAAACAATTTAGCTTACAGCAAATCTTCCATAGGTGAGTTTATTCCATGCTCCCCAACCGACACACAGGAAAAAAAAAAAAAAAACCAGGAAAAAAAGAACAGAACAAAACCATCACAAGAAGATATTCACAGGTGTTTTGAATGAAAAGAAAAAAGCAGAATACATTTTCCATGCTTCATTCATTTGGATGAACTTTAAACCAGGAATTTAACAAACTTTTCTTCTTGAATTAAGTAACCAGAGGCATATGTTTTATATATTTTTTATCACTGTTGAACTTCATGATGTTCTTCTCTGCTCATAATCTTCAGCCTGTTGAGTTCTCTGTGAATGACAGCACAGTCCTCTGGTGTATCTGCCATTCCACCCAGTTTGGTATCATCAGCATACTCTGCTCAGTAGCTTAATTTTTCTGCCTGAGACTTTCAGAACATGCTATTTAAAACAATGTATGTAAGATAACTAATGTAATATGAAGAGTACAAACCATGTAAGGTTTCCTTTTTTCCCATAACTGTATTCATAATATAGAATATAGAATAATTTATCAGAGAAACTGGAAAAATAGTAGAAGAATTAATTTAAATTAGTGTTATAATTTGTAGATTTAGTGGCAGGGAAATAAAATGTTAACTTCAAAAAGATGGTATAATAGCTGGAAGTATGTATAAAGGCAAGGGAGACAGATATTTCACTTTGGAATTTCTTGCTTTTTTAATTCCTCCACAACCATAAATTCATATTTGAGTCCTCAGAGGACAGAAAAGATGTTTTTTACTATACAGTAAGAAATAAAGTACTGAATTACCCCCTCTTGAATTTCAGTGTGCCAAAAATGTGAAAAGAAGTTCATTTCTATGACTTTTTCCCATCCTGTTAGTGAAATAGTAAATTGTCACGTCAAGTACATGGGGAATGCTAGACAATAGAGAAAGAAACAGTAAAAGAGGTTAGACTGGTATTGATGACTGCTCCATATGAAAGTTAGTATGAGTGTGTTTATTATGTACCTATCAGGAATGGGCTTTCCACTGTTCTGTTTGTAATATTTTGTAGTAGTTAGTTCTTTTCAGCCCAAGAAGAATGAGAATGCCAATATGGGCTAGGTCATACGAGCTAGCAAGCTGGTATTCCAAGTAATGTACTATGCATATCCTTTGCATTTTATCAACACTACTTAGCAATCATCACAGCTGGAATAAGATTACAGTGTCAAGGTAATGGTATTTCATGACACTAATTAACTGTAATAAGTGTTCTCTTCCTGCAGAATTTTAGTTAATTCTGCCATCTAAATTTGTTTAAGAGTACTAAATTTCCTCAAAACTTTGGACATTTCTATTAAATTTATATACTGATGCTAAAAAAACAAACAACAAAAAAAACACTTCTTTTTGTGTATTGTGAACTTCTATTACATAGTAATTTCCGTAATTGTTTCTTTATTTAGGTGTTGATCTCCAAATCTGTACTTCTAAAAATCCAACATGCTGTACCAGAAAGATGGAGGAAAGATATCAGACTGCAGCAAAGCAAGATATACAGCAAGTGCTTCAAACATCTAGTGCTATGTTACAATTTTTAATATTTCATAATGCAGCTGCTTTTCAAGGTAAGGCTTTCTTTTATTTTCAAACTTGTTCATTTTCATTTTAGTTGTTCAAGTTACTGTTAATTTTTAGTTCTAATGGAAATACGTGTTTTGTTTTTGAGATACATTTCTGGGATCAAATTTTGTTCAAGTTATGTAGACTTGAATTTCTAAATTTTTTTTTGAGTTGCTAAAAATAATAATAAAAAAATGAGGGTTAAATCTCAGGTGTTCCAACACACAACAGGAACCTATCTGGAAAATTAGGAATTGTTTGGGCTGTTGGTGGAATTGTGCTTAGGCAATTTCTCTGCACACCACTCAGTTTTCTCTGGATTTGTAAGGCATCAATTAATACAGAAATTGGTCAGGAGCTAGGAAGATGTGAGAAATACTGGCAGTGTATGGTTTTATGGGATGGAAAAGGATATAGAGTTCACATGTTGGGGACAATGTTCTACAGTCTTGTCATTTTTTATTGTTTACTTATTATTATTGTAAAAGTACAATAATTATTACAATAATTACTGCAATAATAAGTACAATTATTATTAATGTGTACTTCTGACCACTTGGATGAGCAGGATAAGATGTTAACTTTATACAAGTTTAGGAAATTTTCCTTCTGGTGACTTGTACAATGCGTTAGTAGATGAAATTTACTTCCATGGCCTTTGAAGCTTTGCTATTTAGTCTGGCTAATACAGCTGTCCATGGGCATCATGTTCAGGACATCGCTGGTAAAATGTACAAAGTAAGCATTCATTTTCTGTTTTCTGCCTCCATTCTTCCTCCCAACTGCTGAATATTAGACAATTTATTTATTTATTTTTTCCCACCATGATATGCTGTATTGGATCCAGGGCTGTAGACTTTGTAGAACTCAGGAACCAACTGTACTTGCCTTAAATGAGGGCTGTGCTCTCAACTGTGAATTTTTAACACCTACTCCTTTCCTGCAACCCTAGGAGAAGAAAAATCAGAAACAAAAAAAGCCCTCAATATCTAGGTGATTTACTTGTGCAATCCCAAAATTTCTCAGTCTTGACACAAGTTGGATTTGAGTGAAATCCAAGTGAAGTTGAAGTGAAATCAGGACCTAGGAACTGCATTTCTGTTGCTTTTACATCCTGAGAGGTTCAATATGTTGTGTACTTTCAGTGTTTGTGTGGAATGTATTCCTACGTCTGTAGGTTTCTCCTTGAAAGACTGGAGTGACTGGAGTATGCATACCTTAAAGGGGAAATTATTGTTTCCTTCATGTATAATCTTGGCAACTGTCCAGAATTTGGATTCTGGGGTCTTCTTAGCTTATAAAAATTTTAATTAAATTATCTGCAAGTTCAGAAAGGCACTATAATCACTGATTTAGAGGCTACAAAGGAATGTGTGCATTTTTATACTTTCTTAGTAATACCATTTTATGGTATAGAAAGGAACTGAAAAAGAATAAGTGATTATTCATCTTCCCAACAAAGGGATGGTTTGAAAGCTTCCTAAGGATTATATTCTTTCATCTTTTGGTGAAACACATATGAGTAGCATTTGTTGCAGGAACCCAGGCTATCCTTGGGTTGCTTATGAATGTGGCAGCCTTTCACCAAAATAGTAGACTTGACAAATACACCTGTGTACAAAAGAAGGTAATAAATGGTATTGTTCACTATGGCATTTTCTGGCTATTTACTACTACAGAGGAGAGCTCTACTGCATTTGTGATGTTAGCTCCGGAGTGTTGAATCACAATGACTTAATGCACTTTAGCAGCAGGGTCTGTGGTGACAGAACAAGGGGAGATGGCTTCATGCTTAAAGAGGGTAGATTTAAGTTAAATGTAAGGAAATAGTCTTTTACAATGAGGGTGGTGAGACTCTGGAACTGGTTGCTCAGGAAAATGGTGGATGCCCCATTTCTGGAGACATACAAGGTCAGTCTAGAGGAGGCTCTGAGCAACCTGATGTAGCTGTGGATGACCCTGTTCATTGATGAGGAGTTGGACTAGATGAACTTTAAAGGTCCCTTCCAACTCGAAGGATTCTATAATTCTTGTAAAACTAAATGTGCTCTGGCACTGATTCAGTTGTTTTCCATTTGTAAAGTTTTCTGAAGAATGATTTGGAGGTAAGAAAGCTCTTTCAGTGGGAACTGTCTTGCTTGAGGTTTCATGATACATTGCACTGTAGGTAATTTGCAATGCAAAGAGCTGCTTTGAAGTTCCAACAGTTTTCTCCTTCTTAGCTCTGTAATCTTTTGTATCTTAAGTATGATATAAATAAGCTAAGACCCAAGTATGTGTGAATTGCATCTTCCAATGAAGCTAAATGAAACTGACTGCATTAAAAGAAAGTGGATAGGCTGAGATTCAATTTTCACTTGGTTGTTGTATTGACAGATGAAAGTCTCAAAAATATGTTTGCAGGAGTTATGTACATTGTTCTGTTATCCTGTAGACTTAACCCATGGCCATGGTGGTGTTACCTTATGGGCTGAGGAAAAGAATCTTAGAATGACAGAATTATTTGGGTTGGAGGGGGCCTTAAAGATCATCTAATTCCAGCCCCCTGTCATGGGTAGGATTGCCATCCAGTAGATCAGGCTGCTTAGGGCCCCATCCAGCCTGGCCTTGAACACCTCCAGGGATGGTGCATTCACAGCTTCTTTGGGCAGCCTGTGCCAGTGCCTCAGCACTCTTTATGTTGAGTAGATTATTTTTCCTAATATCTAATCATTTCTTCCTTATTTTACTTTAAAACCATTGCTTCTTATTCTGCCACTGTGCTCCCTGATAAAGAGTCCTCCATCTTTCCTGTAGATCCTCTTTATGTACTCAAAGGCTTTGCACGAGTCCTTGTAGATATCATCATTTGTTGTTCTTTTTTTTGTTCTCCAACATGTAACCTCAATGTAGTAGGCCACCAAATTTCACAGAAATGATTTGGCTTAGTGAAGTCATGTTGGCTGTCACCGACCAACTTAGTTTTTGAAGAGAATTAGAGTAGCTTTCAGGTTGATCTCAGCATAATCTTTTCAGGCACAGAGGTGAGACTGGCTGGCCTGTAGTTCCTCAGGTCATCTTTTTTTCGTCTTTTAAAAAATTGAAGTTATGTTTCCTCTTTTCAAGTCAGTGAGAACTTCCCTGGACTGCTGTGAATTTTCAAGGAAAAGGAGGTAGGGAATGTTAATAAAGGGAACAAATGTAATACCCACTATTTGATCTAGGGAGCAAAGCTGTTACAGAAATCTTAACAGCTTCAGAAATCATCTCTTAAGATGGTATTCTGATTCCTTTATGATACAAAATCAGGACAAGCAGTGTGTTAATGAACTTAGAATTGGACCCAGTATTTCTATATACACATAAAGCTCAGCACTGTAGGGCTATTGTTAAGTGCAGAAATCTGGAGATTTAGATTAATACTTAAAATTTCAACATTAATCCTTTGTTTTATTTCTAAAGGCATTTCTGGGGTTTATAAACACAGGGATTTATTTTGTTTCTGTAATAAACTTTTTTACCACCTCAGTATGTTCTTAAATTACACTTGCTTAGTGTGCACTTGTGCTTGTGGAGTCTTGTTTCAGGCTGTGATTTCTTACAATCACTTAACTGTTTTTCTGAATTATGGTAATACCTGAGTTAAAGTTAAGCTGATTCAGGTACACTAGAAGTTAACACAGTCCTGTCATTGCGGAAATCATCTGAAATTTCTGACTCAAAATTCTGGGTAAATACTAAGATTTTGTCAAAATCGTATTTTTTGTTAGTACCTAGATAGCTACTACTTTGGTTTATGTCTGCATAACAAAATGATCATTATAGACATGCTAATCTAGAATTTTTATACTTGATATAGTGCTTATACATGGTAAAAAAGAGCTGCAAATCACAAAAACATTGTTTCCCTTGGAGCCAGGACTATACAAGCTTGCGTTTTCACATAGCTGTAGATGTTTGCTTCTTGCCTGTTCTAAAAATCTTGTGAAGCTGATTTCATGGTGAAATATAGAAGTTTATAAAAAGAGAGAACTCCAAGAGAACATAACAGTATAAAGTTGGTAGTTCAGAACTAACATTTAGTGTTGTTTCAAATACACCATTTTCTGTAGCCTTTTAGATTTTCAGGATTTTGAAATCCAAGTGAAAAACCTGGTGTTCTGTAAGACCAAATACAGGGGGCTAATCTCATTGGGAAGAAATAGTGGAAGAAATACCAGGATTAGGGGTATTTTTCTACAGAAATTTTCTATAGGAAGAGTTCTTGGAATAATAATTGATCAAAAGCTGACAGAAATCAGCAGTCTCATGCTGTTGTTTAAAAGGTAACTGTAATCTTAGGATTCTTAAACAGAAAGAAAACAGATAAGATTTGTGAACAGAAGCTTTTCTGCTTTGTTCTGATAAACCTTGAGCTGGAAAACTGCTCAATTTTATTTACTTGAAGAAAGAAATGACCTAGTTGAAAAAAGAGCTGAAGTATACTCTGAAATCTAAGTGTAATTAAAAAAAAAAGAAAAAGACAATCCACATTCTTTTACAATGAGAAACCTATAGAAGAACTGTGCTGTACTTTCAAAAATGTAGGTGATAACTAAGTAGAAGAAAGTAGGTAACATTACACTGGGCATGTGTATATGTGAAAAACATGAAGTATGAATATGAAGAAATAGCAATTGTACTATTAAGAAGTTCATGTTCCTCACAGGAAATTTTAGACTGTCTTTTTGACTGAAATCTGTAGTGTAGCAGTAGAACTGAGCCCTATGTAATCTTTGTAGTGAAAGCTTGGACACTGTTAGATTTCGAATATGTAGATACTTAAATGAGGTTTCTGAGACTGTACCCTAATGTGTATATTATACACAATAAAGTAACCACCCTACTCTTTGAAATCTTAGAGCAACTTGGACTTATGTAGCTTAATGTAGATTGAGGTCTGGGAGCACAGGCAATTTATTGAGGAATAAGCTAACATTTACGTTTCTAGCATATCATCTACTAAGAGACATTGTTGCTTTTAACCTGAAGTGAATGAAAGCTGGATCACTGCTGAGGGTGAACTACTTCCCTCATTTGAGAGTGGTAGAAATGTGCAAGTAGGTGGAAGATGAAATCAGTTGCTCACCCCTTTGCTTCCTATGAAGTGATTATCTACATATTTTTTTTTACTTTTTTCTTTTTTATTCCCTTCCTGGAGTGAATCAGAAAGATATGCCCATCTCGTGGACTGAAGTATTTGGCATACTGATTTTAACAGTGGTAATGAAACAAGCCTTTCCTGATATTACACAGTTCAGCAGCAGGCTTTTTTTTTTTTTTTTCAAGCCTTGAAAGAATGTTGTTACATGTCATTTTTTAAGAAATCTACAAATCTCAGCTGGCATTGGAGACTTGAACTTAGATCTGTGTAGACTAGAGGAGTACTGTCTTAGAGGTCTGCTGAATTTGGAGTTCAGAAGGAGAGTATTTTATATTCACTCTTTGGAGTGAATGCATTTGAAAGCATATGAATAGCAGATCCCAATACAGAATACTGGAAGTTTAATGTAGATAGCTGCATAGCAGTGTAGTGCACGTATAGTAGCTGTTGTGTTAGATTTCTTTTTAATAATATCTAAAAATAGAGCAGATTTCTTAGTGGAGTGGGCTGTTTTCTTGGTTACTTATTTTTCATTGTATAAGTGTAAGACTCCTTTTGCACCTCAGCAAAAGTTCTGTTCTGTGTGACTACTTAGTGTTCATCATGACAGAAGAGTCATAGAACCATAGAATATCTTGGATGGAAAGAACTTTAAAGATTGTCTAGTTCTAGTCTCTGTCCTACCATGTACAAAGTTCATCTCCCTCCTGTTTATGAGCTGCCTTTAAGGACCACAACAAGGCCTCCCTCCAAGCCTTCGCTTCTCCAAGATGAACAAGCCCAGCTTGCTCATCCTTTCTTCATAAGAGAGGTGCTCCAGCCCTCTGATCATCCTTGTGGCCCTCCTCTGGACATGCTCCAACAGCTCTGCAAGTTTCTTGAGCTGAGGGCTTCAGACCTGCTCACAGTACTCCAAGTAGGGCCTCACAAGGGTAGGGTACAGGGGGACAGTCACCTCCACTCCTCTTCTGATGCAGTCGACTTCTCGTGAAGTCCTTTTCTGCAGGACTGTTAAGTGAAGTGAAAAAATTAACTCTATATTTCAGTGGTTAGAGTACTCATTTGCAGCAAAGAGACAATGCAAGTTACTGCTCCATATGTTAAATGTTCATGTTATATATTAATGTAGGCTATGGTAGCGTAGTTTCATGCACGAGGCCTGAATCACTTTAGAATAAGTGTTTCTCAAGGCATGCATGAAGTTCTGGGCTAGCTATACTTCTGGTTGTCCAGATCTCATCCATTTTGTTGTTGCCCTTTTCCATGGATTATGTTCTGTCTGCAGGATTTTGAAAAGAGGGAATTACGTGCAAAATGGGAGCCAACAAATTTTTCTCAAGGAGAGGGGAGAAGCACTGTAAATTCCATGTAATTTTTCTCCTCCACTGCCACCACTGGGGTAGCTGTGGTCTGCCTGCTTGGCTTGAATGAGATAAACTGTGGAAATTGTAGCCTAAATATTCTGCAGGATCATGGTAAATAGGTGGCTGAGGAAATTTTTTCAAATGAATAATATGGTGGATTTTTTTGTTTCAGAGTATAGCACATCTTTGTTTTGTGCTTATCTAAAATGCAGTATAATAGATGTATTCAATTATTGCTAGATATCTAAAAGTAACTAAACAAATGTTTCTTATTCCTTATGGTGTGCACATTAGATATATAGTCTTTTTGAAGACTGGACTAATTGTTATGATTTGCAAGTGTTGTAGATGTACTGAGGGGAACTGGAAGCTTTAAGGTATGGCATGATTTTGTGTGGTGTTCCTAACCATAGTTTGTAGTCTAATTTTCTTGCTTTTACCTGACACAGTTTTAACCTCGTGTTATTTTTAAGTGCTGGTAATGTAAAATGTCTGATTATCACCGTACAGAATTCAATTTTGTCACTCCTTGTGTGTTATTTAAAAGCAGCAAGCAAATATGCTGTAAGCAAAGTAAGTCCTAGTTCAGCCTTATTAAAATTCTACTTACATTTTAATTTGCTTTTTGCTATGTAACAGTTACACAGGAGCTATTACCTGACTGATTCTGATTTTATTGTGATTGTCAGCATTGTAGAGAAAGCTGCAAATTCAATTTTGATCAGTCCCATGAGGGACTTGATTCTTCATGACTTGTTGTAAAAATAACCTAAAATAGCCACCTAATTTAAGAATTTCCATTAAAGTGGAGGATTAAGGTCTGTAATTTCTTCTATTCAAGGGCTTTTCCATTACTCCGTTGATAGGTAGAAACAAATATTGGAGAAACTTTTGTAGGAATAGCCCCCTTGGGAAAGATTTATTTTTTCATTTAATATTTCCATTTTATTCCTCATGGTGCATTAAGCTGGCTTTTCTTCTTTCTTTCTTTTACACGTGGTGAACCTGCTGTTTTCTTTTAATGATAATATTTTCTTGGGTATTTATTATAAATTAAGGTTTAAATATAGCCCTTGCTGCAGTCACCACGCTTAGTCCTTACTGTGAAATAGATTAATGACTCCTGTGGTTTAAAATATATATATATTTGCTCTCACTTTTTTTCCTGGCTTTGTCAAACAAACTTCTGGTTACTTTTGAATAAAACTTGGTGGCAATCATCCAATGGGTGGTGCTGTGCAATTGCAACTTGAACTTCTTGGTTCTGATACTGAGTTGCCAAAAGTAGGAGCAAGCAGAAATAGGGTGAAGAGAGCATAAGGAATGAGGGATGATAGCAGTAATAAAACAAAAAGAGGTAATGATACAATTCATGTGGTTTTCTCAGAAGAGTGTTAGCTGCTAGCAGCTCACTGGGACAAGATTCAGGACTTAATTCAGTTGTATAACAGGCATCTATCTCGTGTATTTTTAGAAGTGAGGCGTCCCGTCCATCCTTCATACCTACATCTTCAGAGGTGCTGATCCTGTCTGCCTTCTATCATACCTGCCAGTTTTGTGTAGGATGTCCTGCATAATCTAGAGAATGGCAAAAAACATTGTTTTTTATGGAAGTTTCAAGTTTACTCTTTCAGACCACAGATGCCCACATCTGGTGTATGTGAGCTAGGGACATTTGGTCTTGTAACAACCAAAGATAAGATTAGTTATGTCTATTTTAAGTGGAGTTAGGTAGCTCTATGCCCTCCAGTGACTCCCTACACCTACATTAACAATATACAGTTTTTACTTACATATACTGTACGTAGGGTATATTTATTAAAAACAGAAAGGACTCAATAATATTGAGTCATCAAATCAATTTTGTACTTCTAACTACTTATTTGCTTCTGCAACTGACATAGTTCTTTGATATTTCACTTCTTTCCCTGCAGTTGCTATGGTACCTAATGCAACTGGAACAGGAACATACTGTCAAACAGATTTGGGAAAGGTGCACTTAGTCTGAAGCTTTTTTTTGCGACTCTTTTTAAAACTCAGTTCCTCTCATGAAAACAATCAAGAACACTTATACAAGTTGCTTAAATAATTAAATGTGTCTATTTATCCATGTCAATTTAAGATCTTTAAAAAATATCCAAGCATCAGCTTATGTGAGTGCACCAATCAAGGCAATCAACCAGGAAATGGATTAATAAAAATGAAATCAAAACTAGCAAACCAGATTGGAATAAATCATAAAAGCCAAACCTCAGGGAAATAATGGGAGAAGTATAGAATTAAAGAATTAGGATAAAGGAAAAAGTTGTAGTCCTTCCTTGAAGAGATTGCAACCTAAAATGAATAAATAACAGAAGGGAAGGGAAAAAAGACATTTTAACATTTCAGTGTATCCAATTAATCACTTCCTCCATGTGAAATAAAAAGGCCCACGTTGACTTTCATTGACACTTGCTGACCATTGATGGGGACCTACAAGCGGATGGGAGCACAGTGAGGCAGTGAGTAGTATATTTCAGCAGTGGCAACAGCAACAGTGGGTCACCTCTCCTGGTGCAGATTTTTACAAGCGTAGCACGCAGCCTCTTGTTCATGGCTGTTGAAAATACATAGCAAATGATGGTGACTGTGTTGAAAAATGATGTTTTGTAGCTGAGAATTTTCTCTATCAAGTAGAGTTATTGTGCTCTCTGTATCTCTTATAGTTTCCAAGGAAATAAATAGGAGGCTAAGTCTAAGCTAAACAGACCCAGATCTCTCTGCCTTTTATAGTATTAGTGACGCTCCTGACTTTTCATTGTCTTCATAGCTTTATCTCCATAGTTGTCCCACTGTCTACTGTTAGCACAGCATCTCTTTTGTACCAGGGAGCCCTCAACTGAACGCAGAACTCCAGGTACAGCCTCACCAAAGCTGAATAAAAGGGAAGGTTCACCTCTCGCAACCTATTGGGAACATGCTTTCTAATACAGCCCTGGATACTGGTGGTGGCCTTTGCTGCAAGGGTACGTTGCTGACTCATGCTCAGCTGGGTGTCTACATGGACCCCCGTGGCCTTTTCTGCAAAACATGTCCAGCCAGCATCAGATGGTCCATGGGATTCATCATCCCTTGGTGATGAATTTGGCATTTGCCTTTGTTAAACTGCACATATTTCCAGTTAGCCCACTTCTGCCTGCCATGCTAAGATTCCATAATGATAAAAAAAAAATGCCATGCTATCATTTCCATAATGATAAAAAAAATTAATATTGCGAAAAGTCACATGAAAACATATGATCTCAAGAACAAGATGTTTTAAATGGCTTTCTACTATCTCATTATTATTGTGTAAGACACACGAACATGAAGACAGGTAACATCAGTCTAAAAGATGTTTTGATGAATTAAATGGAGACTTTTAAGAATTTGATCCTCAGAAGTACAAAATATTCTCATTTCTAAAAATGATAGGAAAAATAGCCAACTTGTGTACTCAAGGTCACATAGGCTGTGTATATTGGCAAGCACTGGGACATAATAGGAATAGATCTCCAGAATGGAAAAGTTTATGCAGATGATCCATTGTTCATGAATTTTTTCCACATGAATTTCGGTGGACTTCCCTTCAGACAACATCTAGCCCCACAGATCCCATGACCACTAGTGGCAGGAGCAGATTTGACATAGTCCTAAAATTCATCTTTCAATTTAGATTCATGTATAAGGAATTGTGCTTGTGAACTGTGTTACTGCTCTGTGATATGAACCAACTGGGAGAATATTCATAAAAGACTGCTCTTGATCCAACTTGAAATGCTAGTATAAATATCCCATTTGTGTTCATGTAAAAGTAGAATAATTAAAGCATCAAATACCTTACTGGAACTGTGCTTTCAATGGCTGAGTACTGAAAAATGGGTGCTACATTTAATTTTTAAATACTTACAAATATGACAGATCTAAAACCGTAAATCACAACTAAAAGTGCTAGGTTTTTCACTTAATGGATTTTCCAAGGGCTTAGTTCTACAGATTAATAACAATACAGGCCTTGCTATTCACTGGACAACAGGATAATAAGACTGGAAATATCTGGGAGTGGTTAAAGCAATATACACTTTCAAAAATTCCTGAAGTAGAACTTAATTGAGATTATATTGAGTACAAAAATTTAGTCTTCAAATTAATTTTCACGTATCTAAAATAAGCTGTTTTATATCTCTAGTAACTTAATAATAGGTAATATCTTCTGAAGAATAACGTAGCTGAAAGCTTATTCACTCAATAGAGATCATGGGAGTTATTATTTTTATCTATAGATTTTTGCCTAACTTATTTTATATAACAAAATTAATTGATCAGAACCAGTATTTCTAGTTCATAAGGATTTGTTTGCCAAAATGTTGCATGAATTATATACAGTGTACACTGAAAACATATTAGCATTTAATTAATATGCAAACTCCTATAAAGAAAATAGTATTAATTGAAAGAATATTGTGGTTTGTTAGAGATTGCCCATATAATATGTGAATGATCTGCAAATTGAATCTGTAAGTTATTATAGAATATCTGAACTCTACTCTGAAATTCAGCAGAACTCAAATTCAGAATAAAGCTAGGGGTCATTGAAGTTGCAGTGATGCAAGGTGTGACTAATATTTTATTTGAATTATTTCTTCTGTCCTCTGAAGTTTCATCCTTCTGCAGAAAATAAAATTTTGAAGTTTAGCATTCATCTCAAATGCAAGGTTATAAAGAATTAGTTTACCAAATATGTGTATTCAGATTTAGTGTGATAAATGATAACTCAGAAGCCAGTTATGAATCAAATCAAGTAATGTCATGAAGTAATTTCTTAGTAATGTCATACCCTGAGTCTGTTGAGCTTTAGTATCATTATGTTCCTAAAATTGCAACAAACAGGATATGAGTGAGAAAGATGTCTTTTTTTTTTTCCTATGTATGTATCCCACAAAATGTGGGGTAGACAAGCCCTTTTTTAGTGAGATTTTAAATCTGAGAGAAACAGATAGCAAATGTTTATATTACCTGCTGTCATAAACTTCCTTTTTGCTCCAGATGTGGCAGATCCTTCTACATGTCTATTGCCCATGCTGCAAGAAGTCTTGTAGATGCATTAGTTCTCAGCTTCTTATGAAAACTGTAGCAATTGAATAAAATTGGATATCTGAAGGGCATCAAACAAAAAGAAATGTAATTCACCTAGAGAACACAAGGGGGGATTAATGTTAACAGCTTTTAGTCAGAGAAAGGTGTGACTGGCACACACATTTACGTGGTTAGAGAGATGTGACCTCATACTACAGACATGCAGTCAGCTCATATTCACATTCATACTTCCTAATTTCCGTTAACTTTAGCGCTGTATCTACACTAATAAACAACACAACATGGGATGAAAATGGGAACTGTTATTTACCCATCTTGCCTTAACAGTATTATGCTCTCTGGTGAAGTTGTGGCTTGTGCCACTTGGCTTCAGTACCAGGGAGAACAAAATGAAAATAGAAGTCAATGTTAAATTTTAGAACCTGTGAGAACCTAGTAATTACTTATGTAGTATGGTGATGAGTATGAATAGAAAAAGAACCCAACCAAGATTTTAATCCTTACTTGATTTTGCATCTGGTTTATTGTCACAGTGAATTACACTGAAACAAATTATTGATGTGAGGTTAACCAAAAGGACTTATCAATCGATATTTAATGGTGATCAAGCACTGTGTCGGATAATTAAGTTTGCTTGATGTACATAAAATATCACTTAATAAATATAAATGTTGCATAGACACAAAGAAAAATGTTGCTTACTTTGCTGCTAATGTCGGCTGCCTAGTAGAAAATCTCTTGGCCTCAATGCATAACTTTGAGAGACATTCTAGCTCAAGGGGAGATCACCATCATGCAGGGTGCTGGCATTCAGGAGACCTGTGGTGGCTGCCAATCATGATAGGGTGAAGTTGTTGACCTGTGGTCAAACTTCCTCCCTTCACTGTCATGCACTACCTGCATTTTTTAATTTTTTTTTAGTAACCTTATTTTCTTTTCTTTTTTCTTTTTCTTATTGGTATTTGCCAACATAAAATAGAAGAAGCTTATCTGTCAAACACGTTTTAAAGTTTTCATTTAAACGTGATTTTGTTAGGTTAGGGTAATCTTTTTTTATTATTATTATTTTTTTTCTGTCAATATGTCCTACCCATTTCTATTTACTCAAAATCACACCTAGAGTACAAAACTTTTTAGACTTACTGTGTAATAATTCATAATTCACTCACACTGTAGAAACTGATTTTAGAGGTGCTCTTCAAATCACAAATGCATATGTTTTGGTGGCTCTTGGTCAAGGATGTCGGTACAAAAAGCTGCTTACTACCACACAGAGAAATCCTGGCTCTTCCCCTTGGATCTTTGGCATTTCCCTTATTTATCTATCTATCTATCTATCTATCTATCTATCTATCTATCTATCTATCTATCTATCTATCTATCTATCTATCTATTTATTATTTTGTCCCTTTTCAAAATGTAGTGACTAAACAAAATATGTTTAACTGAGAGTTCTGTTGTTTAGGGATCATATCAGCTGTTTCCACAGAAGACTAATGAGGCAATTTCCAAATTCTCTAGCAATGCTTATAAAGCATGTTTTTATGACACAATAGTCAGATTTTAAGGAATTTGTTTTCAAAGAAAGCAGTGCTTGAAGCAGAGAATAAGGAGTTGGTAATGACAATTGAGAGTTAGTTCAAAATTAATCTGTTTCTTTTATTTTTTTTATAGGATGGAAAGCATTCATTCATTTGAAAGTATCATACTATGAGTTTCCCTGTTTGTAACAGATGCTATAAATAAAGGGGATGCTGCATCTTGATGGAAATCTGGTCAGTCAAGTTTGGCATGTTACATTTACTGCAATATTTTTGACATTGATGGACTGAATTTGACTGATATAGGATTTCTGAAACCAATGACCCATTTGCTGTCAACATGAGACAGAGAGTAACTTTCCACAAAAGATTGCAAAGTATTTGAGAAGCAATGGCAGATTTTGGTTGAATATAATGCAAAATTTCATGCAAAATACACAAACTTTGAGGTGTTGTTAAAAGTTACAATGAGGAGATATACAGAAATCAGCACCTGAAATGAGAACTCCTCTTGACTTATATGTTCAATCTTCACCACATTTTTCTTCTCTTGGAAATCTACTGCAACATTTTTCAGTGAATTATAGAATAGTCTGTTTCTGGAGAGCCAGCTGCTGTTACCAGGTAGTGAAACTATGATCAAGCATTGATATATCATAGAATCATAGAAGGGCCTGGGTTGAAAAGGACCTCAAAGATCATCTAGTTTCAACCTCCCTGCCATGGGCAGGGTCACCAACCACTAGATCAGGCAGCTCAGAGCCACACCCAGCCTGGCCTTGAATGCCACCAGGGATGGGGAATCCACAGCCTCCCTGAGCAACCTGTTAGTGTCTCACCACACTCTGAGTGAAAAACTTCCTTCTAACATCCATCCTAAATCTCCCGTGTCTTAGTTTAAAACCATTCACCCTTGTCCTATCACTATCAACTTGTAAACATTCATTACATAAATAAATAACACTCATTAATATATTTTAGAACTCCATAAAATAGGATGTGGAATGCCTTTGTACTGAATCAGTGGTATGATTTTCTGACAAAACTATGGTTTAGAATCTATTAATATAAAAGATGGGGAAAACCTGGAAATTTAAAATGGCTCGAGGTTCCTTAGGGAAAGTACTATTTTATTTATAGATTATTTTGCAATTTCAACTTTTTACTTTTAGAAGTTAGTTCTTTTAAAATGTATGAGAACACAGGTAATAGCTGCCCTGAGGGAATTCATTAAGGGCATCTTACATAACCAACCTTGCATCAAACAATATGTGGAGTTATCAGTGCAAAGCAGATGACTGTCAAGAAACAAATGTTACACATCAAAGTGTAGAATGAATCCTGTGTATTTTCATAGACATGCTTGGTGCTGTGCTGTTACAATGAGTAACACATACTAGCATTGTACAGCTACATTTTTATGTCTTACTACTTCCCCAGTCTATTTTTTTTTTTTACAAGTAGATACAAGAAAAATGTTCTTGGGTTAAATATTTTATGTTTTGTGTAAATGTAAGAAAGCCATATGACATTCAGTTTACTGGCATTCATGGAAAAGGGAAAAATAACTTTTAAGTAAAAAAAAAAGGTGGCTCTGAGCTACTGCTGTTCAGTGCTGAAATACTGAATTTATGATAATTTTATGTCAGCTTACTATACAATAGGAGTATAAAACAGAACAAAACAAAACAAACAACCAAAGAAACAAAACAAAAGCTCTAAAGTGAAGCATAGGGAGTTTAGGAAAAGAGAAGAAAACAGCACTGGAACCATAGTAGGCTTGCATTTCAAAAACATTTTGATTTATTTCTGACAATCTCAGAATGGATCCTGTAGAGTGTAGATGATAAACAGAGAACCTATTTTCATTCCTCCAATATAAGGGGCATAAAATGAACTTATTAGAAGGTGGTTCTTCTCGAGAGGACACACAAGCTGTGAAACTAACAGCACTGGGATGGAGTGGCTGCAGAATTCTTATATCAGTTCAGTTCCACATAGCAATTCACTAGTAAATGCAGATTTACCACCCCTGGCTAATGAAATCTCCTGGTCTTAATTGGAAGCCAGAGAGTAACTAATGTAAGGCTTTTCAGTAGGCACCTATAACACTGCTTCAGAAACAGTGTTGGTGTAGATGGCTTTCTTTCCTGATCCTGTCCATGTACTATAATGAATTTGTTTCTTTTATTTGGTATAGGTCATAGAATAACATAAACTTTAATTAAGTTAAAGGAAAAAATGCAGGTAGTGACAAATACTTTTAAATTTAACAATTTAAACACAGGAAAACAAAAATCTGAAGTGATGTTAATTCATCAGAATTTGTTCTTTTTAACAGAGAATTGCTAATAGTTATCTGAGATAACTAAGTAAAGAAAAAGGCTATTGCCATAAAGCGCAAAAGAAAATTTTGTCTAGTTAATTTCTAATTCCTTACAGACGGTGAAAAATCTGTAAAACAATATTTTCCAGATGTATTTTTAATTACTGTATCCAAGAGATTGACTTTCCCTTCAGTTAATAGCACCATTGCTTTCTATTCAAACCCAGATGTTTTTACTTTCTACTTTGAAAGACAAGTCTATAAAATCTTCAAATTTCTAGCCACATCTACTCTATTCTAGTAACAGAATACATAATGTCTTGAACAGACACATTGAAAGTTTTTGTCAAGTCAGGTTTTTTTTAGAAATTTTAGTAAATAGTACTCACAACATGGAGGATTTATTAATATTCATTTTCATTGGATATTTGTTAATCCTGCTGGATTTTACTCTTCAAATTGATTGAAGTGTGCATTGTAGAAAAAATAATTTGAAATTTTTAAGTCAAGTCAAACACTATGTGCAGCACCTACTTGCAAATCAGATACTCTGTACCTAAATTTTTCTGATCCTTAGGAGAGAATCTTAAGTGTAGATTTCTGTAGCTTCCTGTGAAGATTCATTCTGGAAGTATGTTTGAAAATGATTGGAGACTGTCTAGTATTTTATATTGTGTAGGTATAAGATATTGAAAAAAATTGGATCTCTTCCTCCTTCAAAGTGTGACTGGTACAGTCAAAATAAGATGTCTTGGAGTAATAAGATGCAGAAAACTTCATATTTCTTCCCTTCCCTTCCCTTCCCTTCCCTTCCCTTCCCTTCCCTTCCCTTCCCTTCCCTTCCCTTCCCTTCCCTTCCCTTCCCTTCCCTTCCCTTCCCTTCCCTTCCCTTCCCTTCCCTTCCCTTCCCTTCCCTTCCCTTCCCTTCCCTTCCCTTCCCTTCCCTTCCCTTCCCTTCCCTTCCCTTCCCTTCCCTTCCCTTCCCTTCCCTTCCCTTCCCTTCCCTTCCCTTCCCTTCCCTTCCTTTCCCTTCCCTTCCCCTCCCCTCCCCTCCCCTCCCCTCCCCTTTCTTTTTCTTCTTTTCTTATTTTTTGTTTTTAATAGAATGCCTCAGTTTTCCTTCTAAAGAAAGGTAGAAATAAAGGAAGACAATATTCTGCTTTATGATTAAATGCCATAACTTCAGAGGCTCTTCTTTGAACTTTTACTTTTTGTTCTATGAAGCCCTTGTTCCTTTCTGGAGATACATACGAAAATGTGAATGGGTTTTTCATTTCTTCTCTCCCCATTTCATCTTTGTACCATGAAATCTAGGAATGAGAAATTAACGTGAATTTTGTCATCAGACTCACTGGAAAAATATTTTACCCATTAAATCAAATATAATGTGATTTTGTAATAGATCTGTAGGAAAACAAAAAGTAGTTAAAAAGCTGGGACTGTTTTTATATTAGTGTATGCATTGAATATGGTAATTTTAAGTATCAATACCTTGAACCAAGATTTTACTGATAGTTTAACAGGAATAACTTGCTTTCATATAGCACAGAATTTATTTGGATCCGTATCTTTGCTTTAAATATAAAACCTCAAGTATCTTCATTGCAAAGAAAACAATGTACAAAAAACTCCATTAGCTTGTTCCTTGGAAAGGATAATTTATTTTAGGTGAAGGATCATTTTTGTCAGCACAGCTTTATGGAAAGGATCACATGCCAGATGTTGAACTTTTTCACATCTTGGTCATCTGGGCAATATCCTTTAAAGCTCATAAAACTCTCATTGCAAAAGCAGGACAGTCTGATTATTCTCTTCAACCTTCAAATCTGCAGAAGGGGTAGAGTTTCAGTGAAGGTGGCTTTCTTTTTTCTTTGATTTTTGTGTTGTTTGTTGTTTTTTTTTTTCCTATGTCAGAAAATACTTTCCAGAGCAAACGGCAGAGTCAGGGGGCTCCCCAGCAAAATCTTTGTACAAGTGTCTTAAGATGGAAAAGCATTTTAGCTGCACATGTGCCAAAAAAGGGAAGGAAGACAGAAGGGTTGCATTTTTAATAGTAAATTAGCTATTCTACAATTCTTTCAGTTATGATTGAAGGTGACTGGAGCCAACCAGTCTGTTATGAGATCAAATGAAAGCAAAATGCCATTTATGGTTTTCTGTGTGCAAAATCATTATTTTCTTCCACATATCACATTTATGAGAAGTACACTGAAAAATGAATTTAATCTTCTCTGTTTCACTGCCACTATGTTTGCTCTGTACTAATTGGGATATATATCAGTGTAAGTTAAGATTGAATCTATTCTTTAAAATATATGCTCAGGCAAAGTATGGTTTTAGCATATGTATACTTTTTCAATGATATGCTCTAGAGATTTTAATTTAAAGAAAAGTTAGAATGCATTTGGATTGGTAATCTCATGCTTTGACATATTTATCTTATTCCCTGATTTATTATTCACTAAATAAGTCACATCCTATCAACTGCAACCTCTGTGTGTGTCCTGTGGGTAACTTATTTTCTTAGGTAGGGCACACATGTCCTATTTTCTTCATTATCAGCACTGACGTGTCTCTGTGTATTTCAGTTATTTTACTTAAGAGCCTTATATTTTGAGATGTAGACTTCTCAAATGAAACTTTAAAATACAGTGCTTTTCTAGTGAGGAAGAAATAAAACAGAACAGTTGAGCTGGAAGGCCATGTAGTACAACTGCCTGACCTATTCAGGACTAACCAAAAGTTAAAGCATGTTACTGAGAGCGTTGTCCAAATGCTTCTTGAACACTGAAGGTGTGGGGCATCAATCACCTCTCTAGGAAGCTTATTCCAGTGTTTGACAACTCTGATGGTAAAGACATTTTTACCAATGTTTAATCTTACTCTTGCCTGAGAGAGCCCCGTGCTTTGCCCTTGTGTGCTTGTCATTGGTTCCCAGGGAGCAGAGTCTGGCCCTCTCCTCTCCACACTTCTCCTCCTCAGGGATCTGCAGAAAGCAGTGAGGTTGCCTCTCAGTCTTTTCTCCAGACTGAACAACCCAAGTGTCCTCAGAATCCCTACAAAGGACATGCCTTCCAGCCATTTTACCAGCTATACCTTCTTCTGGACACTTTCTTGATCCTTAACATCCTTTTTATATTGTACAGTCCAGAACTGCATACAATATTCAAGATGAAGCAGCACTGATGCTAAATATAAGTGGGAGAATCATCTCTTTTGACTGGCTAACAATGCTGTGTTTGGTGCACACCAAAAGGTGGTTTGCCTGCTTGGCTGCCAGGGCACACAGCTGACCTGTGTTGACCCTACTGTCACCATCACCCCCATGTCTCATCTGCTGAGCTGCTCTTCAGCCACTCATCTCCCAGTATGCATGGACCTGTGTCGGTCACTACTCCATCCCAGGTGCAGAACCCAGCATTTACTCTTGTTGAAATTTGTACCACTGACAATTACCCAATGTCCAGTGTATCTAGATCCCTCTTCAAGTTCTCTTATCTCTCCAGGCAGTCAGCAGCATCTACTGGTTTGGTATTGTCAGTATGTTTGCTAAGGAAGCATTCAGCTCCTGTATCCAGATAATCAATAAACATGTTGAATAGAACTGTCCTTGGAATTGAGCACTGGGGAACACTGATGGTAACTGACCTCCAGCCAGATGTGGCCCCATTTGTTGTGACCCTTTGAGCTTTGGCATTCAGCACATTCATCACACAGCATAGCATTAACCTGATTAATCTCAAAGTTGGGCAGTTTTCGAGAAGCTTCTGTGAGGAATGGCATCAAAGACCTTGCAAACATCCAGAAAGATTACCATCTTCTCTTCATCCAGCAAGTGGATGGGTGACCTTCTCAAAGAAGATCAACCCTAATTTTATTACTTTTTCACATTTAAGTTCCTTTCCCTTGAAAATTAAAACTTAACAATTTGAAGACATGAGCTGCATGCTTCTTTGAATGGAAGGAGTTAATTCCCAGATTCTTCCCCAAATCAGATGGTTTTGTTACACTGTTACAGCCCCTACTAGTGGCTTAATCATTTTGTTTCAGTGATTTTTGGTTATTGAGTGTAAATGGCAAATAACTGAAGAAACTTAATACAAAATCCTGAATAAGGCATCAAAGCACCGCAGAAGATGGTAACACAGGAATGTTTCTGTGTTCGAGCATTTACTCAAGGTATATTACTCTTTGAAGGTTGTCCTTTGTTAATAAAGCATTAAATAATTAAATATGCATTCATTGTATGTTTAAGAGGTATACATGCAGCCCCAACACTTGTGCAGCATTGTGTTTCACTCACTGTTGTTTCTATGGATCATCTTCCCAAAGTCAGGGACTTAACTTGTAAATATCATGTGACCTACACATGATAAAGCAGTTCCTCTGGATGCATTGTCACTGTTAACTAGCATTTTTTCCAATCTTGATCTGTGCCCTGTTCAAGTTCCAGCTAAGAACTATAAGAAATTAAAGCTGTGTTTTTATTAATAAATGAGAAAATATCATGGCATGTGGCATGTTCTAGAATTGACTGTGTTATTTAAGTGTCCAAACAGTCCCTGGATTGTTTATGAGTCATCTAGCATAATACAAAATGCTTCCTCTATAGAGTTCTGCAGTCAGAATGGCTTGAGAACATCTGCAGTTGGCAGTCTGCATGCTGTAATAAAGTGAATGTTGGTCATTTCATGAAAGTGCTCTTCAGTGATAAAGGATAGTCACAGCTGTTTTTAATTTATTAGTAAAAGGAGAAGCTCAAGTATATTAAGTGTCTGTAGAAATTACTCTTACATCACTTCATTCAATCTGTCCATAGTCTGCTTTTAATAAAACACGATTATAGCAGCACGTAATTAAAATTCTTAGAAAGTTTAGTTACTAGCATTTGGGTTTTTCTTTTTCATTTTCTTTTTTTCTTTTGAAACACAGGAGTTTTTAACTTATTTTTCAGTGTTGTGCTGAACTGTTCTTTCTTCTTGACTGAGATATCTAAAGCAAAGGCTTTAAGTGGAATTTTTATCAGAGGCTGCATCTAGCAATTGTGTCAATGTGAATTTCAGATTAGGTCTTTTCTGCATTTCCTTTCTCTGTTGACTCACCATGGTGGAGATCAACTGCAGTGCTGAAATGCTTTTGGTTTAATCTTCCCAGTAAGAAACAAATGATGAAACTGCTACCAAGCAACATCTTTGTCAGTTGAAGTCTCCTAGACTTTTCAAAAGAATATGCTAAGCAAACATGAAGGGTTCACAGAACCATTTAATGGCAAACTACTTGGAGACCTGTTTGTTATTGTTTGGAGCATCATTGCTGAAGTATAGTGATAATACACTTGGTATTTCTTAAAGGCTTTCATAGAGGTGAGGCTGACCTTGTTCAGCAATGATCCACAAAATAGTGTGTGATAAATGCCCAGAGTTTCAGTAACTTCAGTGGAATTCTCCTGTTGTTCATTCTTAACATAAGAGCCATTCACTCTTAAACTTAATTGCAGTGAAAGAGTAGTTAATTAGCAAAGACTACACTGTATCTGCTGCTGAAGTGAACAACCAGACAGGAGTGGGAAAAGCAGAGGAGCAATTGACTTGTTTGTCTGGTAAGTTCTTAGATGTTCAAAATTTTGCTTAATAAATAATATTTGAGCTATGATTTAATTATTTTTCATTAATTAAGCTATGGTGGTTAATGAATGTTCAGGATACCTGGAATATGTGGTAATAAATTATGTTGCAGTCTTTGCCAAAGAATTAGAAAAAATAAAAAAAAACTGCATTGCACTTGTAAGTGTAGAAAAACAAGCATGCAGAGGCATTCAGTTTCCAACTGACGGGTGTGCATAATGCACCCCCTGTGATTCAAGCAGAGGTGGTCAGAGATCTACTCCTCCATCTGAACTGCCACAAGTCCATGGGGCCAGATGGGATCCACCCAAGGGTGCTGAGGGAGCTAGCAGAGGTGATTGCCGAGCCACTTTCTGCCATCTATCAGCATTCCTGGTTATCTGGAGAGGTCCCACAAGATTGGAGGCTTGCCGATGTGACTCCCATCTACAAGAAAGGCCGTAAGGAAGACCCGGGGAACTACAGGCCTGTCAGCCTGACCTCGGTATCAGGGAAAGTTATGGAACAGATGATCTTGAGGGAGATCACACGACACGTGCATGGCAATAAAGGGATCAGACCCAGCCAGCACGGGTTCACCAGGGGCAGGTCGTGCTTGTCCAACCTCATCTCCTTCTATGACTGGTTGACCAGACAGGTAGATGAGGGAAAGGCTGTTGATGTAGTCTACCTGGACTTCAGCAAGGCCTTTGACACGGTCTCCCACAGTATTCTCCTAAGGAAACTGGCAGCCCGTGGTGTGGACAGGTTCACTCTTCTCTGGGTGGAGAACTGGCTGGAGGGCCGTGCCCAGAGGGTAGTGGTTAATGGAGTTAAGTCCAGCTGGCATCCTGTAACGAGTGGTGTCCCCCAAGGGTCAGTTTTGGGGCCCATCTTGTTTAATATCTTTATTGATGACCTAGACGAGGGAATTGAGTGTAAGCTCAGTAAGTTTGCAGATGACACAAAGCTGGGAGGATGTGTCAAACTGCCTGAGGGTAGGGAGGCCCTTCAGAGGGATTTGGATAGGCTGAACAGCTGGGCTGAGCTCAATGGGATGAGGTTCAATAAGACCAAGTGCCGGGTCCTGCACTTTGGCCACAATAACCCCATGCAATGCTATAGGCTTGGGGCAGAATGGCTTGAAGAATGTAGAGGGGAAAAGGACCTGGGGGTGTTGGTTGATGCTCGGCTCAACATGAGCCGGCAGTGTGCCCAGGTGTCCAAGAAGGCCAACAGCATCCTGGCGTGTATTAGAAATAGTGTAGCCAGCAGGAGCAGGGAGGTGATCATCCCCCTGTACTCAGCTGTGGTGTGGCCGCACCTCGAGTACTGTGTTCAGTTTTGGGCCCCTCACTACAAGAAGGACATTGAGGCCCTGGAGCGTGTTCAGAGAAGGGCAACAAAACTGGTGAGGGGTCTGGAGCACAAGTCTTATGAGGAGCGGCTGAGGGAGCTGGGATTGTTCAGTCTGGAGAAGAGGAGGCTCAGAGGAGACCTTATTGCACTCTACCACTTCCTGAAGGGGGGTTGTGGTGAGGAGGGGGTAGGCCTCTTCTCCCTGATAAGTAATGACAGGACGAGAGGGAATGGCCACAAGTTGCGCCGGGGAAGATTTAGATTAGACCTGAGGAAGCATTTCTTTTCTGAAAGAGTGGTCAGGCACTGGAATGGCCTGCCTAGGGAGGTGGTTGAGGCACCATCCCTAGCGCGGTTCAAGAAGCGTTTAGATGAGGTGCTAAAGGACTTAATTTAGTAGTTGGGTAGAGATAGTGATAGGAGGATGGTTGGACTAGATGATCTTGTAGGTCCTTTCCAACCTTATGAACTTATGAACTATGGCATGTCTAAAGAGAAAGCATGTTGTGTGTAGTGACCCTCTTAAACATTACCATAAATAGGATTCCTTGAGTGCTGCTTTTGCACATATTCTGTCTTCCACTGAACTTGGTTGAAGCACTATGACTGAAGTAGAATGAAGTTACACATTTTACTGGAAGTCAAAGGATATGGTCTCTGAAATTCTCTCCTAGAGTGAGGAAATGGGATAGATGGAACTGAAAATATTTGTCCTCATATGTGGTAATGGTAATAGCTTATCTGTGTAATAATATTCTTCAGTTGTTCTTGAAGATAACTATATAGTTTTATAGCATGTGTGACTGATTATTTGGCTTTTATGTTTATTAGCTTTGTTAGCTATTCTTGTCGTAATTGTGGCATATAAGTAACACAATTGTTGCATCTATACTTGTGTACTTTATTAATTTTTCTATGTAATTTGCAATGACCATGGCAATAGGACGAGGGGAAATGACCACAAACTGAAGCACAGGAAGTTCAGCACAAATGTGAGTAAGAACTTCACCATAAGGGTGACAGAGCCCTGAATCATGTTGTCCAGAGAGAATTGTGGAGTCTCCTTCTCTGGAGACATTCAAGACCTGCCTGGATGCCTACCTTTGCAACCTGGTCTAGGGAGCTGCTTTGGCAGGGGGGTTGGACTATGTGATGTCTAGAGGTCCCTTCCAGCCCCTACAATTCTGTGATTCTGTGACTATTTAAATCTGAAGCATAATACTCAGAAAAGGTTATGTTCATAAGACAATATTTAAACCCACAAGTTGATCCTAATTATCTTACTTGATAAGAACTGACTATAGGCAGACAGATTTTCATAAAGATCAGTTTCATGAGATATGTTTGCAGTGATAAAAAGAAAATCAAAATAAAATTTACAACTAATAAAAAATAAAAAAGCATAAAGAAAATTATTTTCCTTCTTTAATGTGGGATGAGATTACAAGGAAAAAGTAAAAATAAATCAGATATTGTGACCTCTGTCCTACATGCAGAAAGAGTGATGACTTGAATGTCTTGCTTGTTTTTTTGTACGTAGAATATTGTGAGAACATGTTACTGTCATCATGCAGGGGGTGATCTCTACCTAACTGGTCTCTTGTCTTATTTCTGTATGTTTTTGACAATAGTTGGAACAGAAATTTCTGTCACTTTTAAACAGTGCAAAGAAAATGTGGAACTTAGCAGGAAAGAATGTCAGGTACTTGAATTATATCTGTTTTACCTCTCAACACTGAAACCTGCATTTACTTAGAAGCTTTGTGAATAGCAGCAAAACCTGGGCATAAAAGTATCAGGATTAATGTGATTCAATGTATTGCAAATTACAGTTCTGGTACAGATTATTTTAGGCTACCTGATTGACCATATGACATCATAACAAGATTATTCTCTTACTAACATGCAGAATCTCTCATAGGTTACTAATATTAAATGCAACTTTGAAGTGATAACATTTCAGAAATTAGGTTGTCAGGTGTCATTATGGTTACCCTTACAGTGAGTCATTTTTTCTTTTTCTTTACTTTACTTTTTTAAACTTTCTTATAATCTTCTTACAAAGAATCATTTCTCTCTTCACACTGAAGAAATGGAATTTTAGTTCATTTTATAGCCTCACTCATATCACTACTAAAAACTTTGAAGTTTTATAATCCGTCATTTTTATTTCCATGGAAATGACAACAGGTACTAAGAACACAATAACACTATTTGATGGAGCAAATTTTCAGCTACAAAACACACTGTTTTTTATGTAGTCACCGCCATTAGTTATGCATTTTTGTCAGTGATGAACAAGAACCTGCATGCTGCGCTCATTAAAATCTTTATGACTCAGAATGAGGCTTGTTGTTGATGTTACTTTTGCCACCTCGATGTGCTCAGATCCACTGGTTGATCTCAAAAACTGCAGCAAGTGTCAGTGAATGTCAGTGGGTGATTTTTTTTCTGCATGGAGGAATTCAGTGACAAGCCTTTGCTTCATGCACAGTTCCATGTCAAATGCCATTTTGTCAGGCTACCTTTCTGCTCCCATCTGTCACACAGTAGCAACATGTAATGGAATATTGTTGAGAAGGTCGACCACTGCTGCCATACCACCGCCAGCTGGTTCTATCATAGTGGGCCAACATAATAAAATAGGAGGCATTACTTTCAGAGCAGCCCTCACTCAACAAAATGGGAAAGCAGAAAATGTATGAAATAAGGACATCTGTGAGAAAGATACAGTCTTTTATTTCAAAAAGTAATGCTTATACATGTAAACTACCTGTTGTTCTTACCTTCTTTCTATTATCTGCTCAGTAGCATAAAATCTTTTCACATCACTTCCTGCAAGTGTGGGACTGCTTTAAGATTTGTAAGGAAAGCACACATTTGCATAATTGTTTAATTAGTTTGTTGCATATGCTATGTTATACAATTCCTGCAAGAAATGCCTAGATTTTGCTTTCCTTTCATGTATTGACTCTAATTTTTGGTATTCTGCATTAATTCAAGCCTGGCAATATGTTACTGTTGATTTTGATCCTTCCTGTTGTTTACTAGAATGAATTTTAAGCACCAACTAGAGCTAGACTAATGATAGTTGGCAGAATTAAGGTTTTTGATAATGTTACAACCACTGCCACAATCAATCAACCGTCAACTACATGACAGAAATAGTTTCTTAGCTTCTGAAAAGTAGATAATGTGCGTATCAGTTCTAACTTTATAAAGTCCCAAAGGTTTTATTATTCTGTATATACTGCATTGTTATAAAAGGAATCTGAGCTTAGCTCCCTGTATGTCAATATATACGACCTTCTATATTAGCTTATTTCAAGGTACTGCATTATTTCCCTTACAAACCTCTGACCTTGCATTTGACAGATATATTATGACCTAGTCTGTGCAATAACTGCATATTTATAAAAGGTCCAGATTTAGGCTTAGGGTTGGCCTGACAACTTCATTATTTTTATCTCCACTAATTTTTTATCATCTGAAAGTTACTTCAGCAGTGATTTTATCTTTTGTTTTAAGAAATATAGTAAATCAGCACACAGGAGCTTAGAAAACTTAATGGTCTTCTAACTGCAGTTACCTAAACGAGATCTTTTTTTTTTTTTGCATCAAATAGTGCTTTTTCTTGTCTTAATTATTAATGGAAATAATTTATGATATTGTCTTATTAACCTTTAGCAACTAAATGATCCTGTGATCTCACTGAAAAATAAGAATGTTGCTAAAGGTTTGAAAGATAAGAAGTGATGTGGTTGCTAAAAATAAGGGAACCATGCAATTTCACTTATCCAGCGTATGTGAAACCACACTAAGATACAGAAGATATAGGAGAGTTCTGGGTGCTGTGATTCTACCTCACTTACTTCCTGTGGTATTAACAAACTTTAGACTTGATATCCTTGATATTACTGTCATGGGATAACCATAGTTATTTTTTATCTGCTAGAAAGAAGAACAAACACATTTCTCAACAGTTGACCAGTTGCATAACAGAACTGCTTTTTTGGATCAGTTGTTCCTGACACTGTAGACAAAACTATTTAAGTGCTGCTGTTAAGGACCTTATCATTGTATTTTATCAATTGCCTATAGATAGGGAATTAAAGTGTCCTTTGGTTGTATTATTCTACTTTGCAAGGTGATATTGACAAAATGTATAAAAATTACTCTTACAATTTCCTGCTGTCCATGATAGACTCATTTGATTACTCATTCTGTAGTCCATCATTCTGCCACGTTTTACAAAGCCACATTTTACAGACAAAACTATTCTTGGCAGGATGTTCATTTGCTTGGTACCATGGACAGTAATTTCTTTGCCAATGCAGGCTGTTATGCAGAAAAATAGCATCAACTAGAATAATCCACTTGAAACTGAAAGTCTCTACATATTTTGGATGCTGTTATTGATGTTAAAGTTCCATAAGTATTTTTTGCACTTAAAATAGGCCAGGCTCTTCCTTAAGCACTGATAAATTTCTTCCTGTTAGCTGCTTACCCCCATGGTTTAAAGAATGCTTTTCCTTATTTACTAAACAATGTAATTATGTGTGTTGGAGGTACAATGTTCTTAATAGCTTACTAGAGGTAAATGTTTCTCATTAAATCAATCATTTCTGTTGAAAACAAGTATTTCATGTTCAAATTATAGTTCTACATATGATGTAAATGTTCACCTTTGTTACAATTTGTGGAATTATTTTGTGTGATGGTATGGAGAAAGAAAACAAGAACAGTGTGGTGGTAGTGTGCAATAGCCATGAAATTTAACTCTGGAGCTATTAAGTTTACAGGTACAAAACATGTTGGCTACATTGGCAGTATGTCATGTGTAGATTAAAAAAATAATAATAAAATAAGAAATATTCTCTAGCAAGTACAGATTCTTGTGTCTTACAGGTAGCTTTACCTGCTTAGAAATACAACATTTGAGGTAATATTCTAGTTAGAATTTAGATTGATAGGAAACATGCTTTCCCCAGACCATTTTAATTTTTCATCAACCTGCAAATAATCTTCTAACTCATCCTTATTAATAGTTATACTAGAAATTTACAAAAGTCAAATTCATAATGTGTCAAAAATTTGAGGATTAGGTAGTTTCAGGAGCTAAATTTGCAGGATCTTTGCTTTTGCTTCCACATTAAGTTTGATGTTGCTGTTGCTGGTGATGTTTTGTCTTTTCTAATGCTATACATGTTTTGTAAAAGATTATTACAATATGTGTGTCTGTCAGATTCGCTTTTGCCTGAAATCTTGGAAGGAAGCTTTTAAACATTGTTTTAATGTTCCTTGCATAATTTTGAAGTTTTCTTAGCTGGCAGTATTTCAACCAAAGATTACAGGTTCTTAATTCTGATAATACCCTACTCAGAACTTCACAGATATGCTAACAACTAACTCAGTTGCCAAAATGGTTCCTGAATTTCAACTGAAACATTATGTTCTGTACATTGTCTCTGAAGATACATTTTTGATGCAGACAGTAGTTTTGTGTTCTGGTAATGAATAGATTTTTATGATATAAGATCAAAGAATATAAGGTCATGATCTTAATTTTTAGCTAGAAGTACTAAAAGGTAAGGTCATCGTACTGCAGATTGTCAAAGCACCCATTACAGTATAACTTAGCTTTCTTGCTCTTGAGCATCCTCCCTCAATCAGATTTCCTCTACCGGAACTCAAGCATTATACTTTGGATTCAACTGTGATTTGAATTTGAATGATAAAAATATCATTAAGCAATCCAGAATTCACTGTCAGACTTCTGCAGCTTTGTCATATTGTCTTAATTGGTACTGCACACCAGTAGCCTATCGTTAATTTACTCTTTCTGAATTGACCTAAAGAGGAAAAAGTATTTACTGTTGTTTCACAGCGTGGATCCTCCGTTCAGATTTTTTGAAGTCCATCACCACTTTAAACACTCATATAACTAATAATAATAATCAGAATTGATCTGTTCTTTATACTTTCACACAGGCATGTGAGGCTGTTATCAAGAGACAGTGTTATTTGGAAAATTGTGATCATGTTATTTAGAATCTGCGTGAGGAGGTAAATAGTAATTTATCAGTGCAGTTACTCCCTGTAGGCATAATTAGTGTTGAGATTACAGTAAATCAATTGCTGTCAGCTACTGACAAAGATAATAGCTCCCAACTGGAAGCTCAGGAAAAAGGTTTACTATATTTACATGTTCTTGTTGTACTTGTTCAAGAGACCTCGGTTGAATGCTCATTAACTTAAGAAATCTTAAGGACTCTGTTTTCAGCTGGTAGCTATTAAAAAAAAGCAGTAATTACAGTAAAGCCTTGGCTTAGAGCCTGACTGATGTAGGTCTTTACAAAAATGACTGACTTTAGGAAGCTTTTGTCTGAATACACTTTTACCTGATTACAGTTCATTCTTGAGTATCGAAAACGTTGAAGCCAACAAAAATTTTCAGAAGGAATTATATAGAACTTTGATTTTAGAGAAATTTGTAGTACAAAATATCTGGGAAACTCTTTGATCCACATAAAATCTAATGAGAGTAAGAGCACTGAATGTCACAAATATCAGTGCTCCCATTTCCTTCCTCTCTGCTTTTTCTTTTTTGTTCCAGATAATTTTTTATTTTTGTGAGGTGAGTGTTTTAGGAAATATGAGTAAAATAAAAGCTCCACGTGTAGCAGATGAATAATATGAGACAAGATCCAAACTGGGAATCTTTTTTTTTTTTTTTAAACCCCACATTCCTTGCCATTCTCTCTTTTCCAGATTTTCAGACTTCATATTTTTATGTTTTAAGACTTCCCGTTTTCAATTTCATTTTTTGCTATTTGCCTTTGCATATTTTGTTTGTCTGTCCTAGAAAAATTAGGAGTTACTTAGATTCTTTTACACACATTTATGGCTTTGAGAAGCTATTGGGTGCATTCTGACCTGTGCACCTGTTACCTTACATTTGTAGAAACATAGTCATGATTTGCATAAACTAGTTCCCTTACATACTTTCTACCATCAAATATTTTTTTGTTTGTTTGTTGACAAAAGATGCAAATAAATCCATATACTTTAGGCTTTTTGCTTTCAATTCAGGACTGGTCACTTGACTCGTCGGAGCAGTTCTTAGTATTCATGACCATCCTTTTACTAAGTGACAAATTTTTGGCTCCCAAAGACTAACCTTTCTGTGGAAAACAACATTCCACAAATTCTTTCTGTCTTCTATTCTCCTTTCCATTTCTCCAGATATTGAAAGTGCATCTATAATAAAACAATAAATTTTATTGCAAAGCACCTTTTATGAAAATTATCTTATAATGAGAATAAACTACAATTTTCTGTTCTGCTACTGAGACTCATCTGCATCAACCTGTGGCAGCCAATGCTCTTCATAATAAGTTGGCTCACAAATCTGTTACAATAACATGTTTACCATGAAAGTATTTATGTTTCTTGTACTTCGACTAAAGCTGAATGTAAGAGGGAAGAACCATGCTTATATTATGAGGATCTATGCAAAGAATTAAAACATTCTTATGATAATTCTTGATATTTTTAATAACACATACTCAGTTTTTCATTATGCAACATATGATCACGCTGTAAGTTTAATTTACAAAAAGTACAGTTCAAAAGTCCATGATGACAGACTTTCAACTTGCTGCACTGTAAAAACAACATTTTATGCAGCAATATAAATACTGCATTCTCAGAATTTGTAGTTCATTGGTTTACTCATTCGTGATTAACAAGGATAATTTTTTTATATTATTTTCTTGCTGACCTCAGACCCCAGTGAGACTAAAGGATGCCAGATTTTGTAAGCAGTGCCACTGGAAGACATTAATGTAAAGTTTACTTAATCCTACAAACTGAAAACATCTGCTGAAATTCTGTAGCATGTTGTGTGTTTTCAGCATCAAGGCAGCTTTCAAAGAATCAGATGATTTTGCTCTTAGCAATTAATTTTCCTTCAGCCAGTGGGAAAATATTGCAGAACGATTTAGATGGTGCAGGAATAGTCAGTTTTATAATAATAATTATAAAAAGAATTTTTAAAAGTTACATACTTTTCCACTGAATTCATGCAACACTCTTACATCAACTCCTTGCTAATAGCTGTTATACGTTATTGCACTCATTGCTAACCTAATGGCAGCAATAAAGAAGAAAATAAAGTGGATTGTGCTATAGTTGGCTTCTCAGTTATTGTGACATTATAATTTTAATAACAATTTTACTGGTGTGCATTTTTTAGTATTTTCATGATCACTGATTTCACAATGAGACTTTCACATTTCAGTTTCTCTTTTCTTTCTACAAATGAAAAGTACATACTTATTTACATTTTATAGAAAATTAGACCTGAAGTGTTTTCAGAGCTGAAAAAAAAGAACCACAGTATAATAAAAAAGTGATATTCTATATTCTACAGTTAATTCTCTACAGTCTGAGATACTGCAGACATACAACAGCAGGGAGAGCAGCTTTTTGAGTCTAAGAGAAATTTCTGCTTCCTTTTTGTAATAATAACTTATTCAAGCAGACATTTTGATAGAAGGATTTCTCCTTTCTGAATTAAGAAATTAATTCTTTGAAGTGATCAGTAGTGTAGTATATTAATGTGTCTTTTCAGTATGTGAAACACAAATGCTTTTTCTGCAATTATTCCAGTTGTTAATTTCAGGGCTTACCATCATCCAAGATGATATAGTACTGCTGATATTTCAAAAATACTCATCTCTCCAGTCTTGTTCTTTGGAAATACTGGAATGATTTACCAGAGAGATCTACAAAGTTTTCCTATAGGAGAAACCCTGGTCTGATACTGCCTGAAGACTGTATTTTCTTGAAGCCAGGGCATTAGCAAGGTGTATAAAGGTTGTGTGACTAGATGTAGCATAGGTAGATTAGAACCCATTTTCAGTGCAGATGCATAGTTTTGTTTGGAAGGTGTTGTCTAGAATTCTGTTTTAGGAACATTCTTGTTTTCACATGGGATGTGCTTTCAAAGAGCAAAGATACAAACTCTAGAAACTCTATCCTGTCCTAACTGAAAAATATGGAGTAAAAGAGGTGCTTTATATCACAAAATTTATTATGAGGGAAATATTGTTGGTATGCAGAGTTGTCTATACCTGTCTATTCTTAACCTTCCATAATTGAGTAAAACAGATTTCTCCCCATGATAATCAAGATTTCTAACATTCCCTATTCATTCATTGTAGCTTTAGCAGGTCAAGTTATCACCTCACATGACCTTCTGGAAGTAAATAGAGGAAGGAGATTCAGAAGAAAATGAGGGAATCAAAAACAGTACTCCTGCACGAAAGGGAGGAATCTTCCGAGTCTGGGATACACCATGGGCAATGGGTGAACCCACATAGTATTGGGTTTCAGTAGAAAACCAGATCCTTACAAAATGAAAAACCACCATGGTAGGTACATTACGAAGTTTTGTAGTATGTATCTTGGAGAAATACATATTACAGTGTTCATAGGTTCATAGGTTCATAAGTTTGGAAAGGACCTACAAGATCATCTAGTCCAACCATCCTCCTATCACTATCCCTACCCAACTACTACTAAATCAAATCCCTTAGCACCTCTGTGTTATTCCTGCTTGGGAAATTTCTGCAGAAGAAAGTGGAAGTGTAAAATGCTGCAGAAAGAAGTATGTTGTACACCAGCTGAAAAATCTAAGAACTTTGGAATGATATGTTTCCATATATTGTTCACACAGCTTTATTAGCAACATCTGGATTATGTTTTTCATGAAGTTTTTTTTTTTTTTTTTGATGTGATGGCTATTCGTCTAAATAGTGCATTTAAATTCTGACTTAATGGGGTAAATGGAGATGAGCTACAGTTGTTGCTAGTTTGGAGACATTTGTGGGACTTAATGTTTCTTTATATTGAATAATAATAAGAATAATATTGATAAGAAATTTAAAAAAACCAAACCCATCAGCACCACCACAAAAATAAAAATAAAAATAAAAATAAAAGGGTACAAAACAAATAAACAAACAAAAAGCAACCAAAAAGCCACCAATAATTTTGTGGATTTATGACTATGCTTTGGAATTGTTTTAAGCTCATTCCTGCAATGATATGAAATGTGAAAGGAGAAAACCTCTTGGAGTGACTTGAGAGCTGCATGCTTGGAGCGTGTCCTAGTAGCTCTCTGCAGAGTCTGACTCTAAATTCTTCAAAGCATTTTATCTCCTAGATGATGATGAATGCTAAACAATAAAAGATAAAAATGGAATACTATGCTATCTTATATAACATTGTAAATGTTTAGAGGATCTTAAAAAATAAAATGACACAGTATTCCAGCTTTGTAAAGATTATGGCCTGACATGCCAAGCATTAACAACATGCTTAATTCCATTCCTAGACAGCAATATACATAAACCTTTATTTAAATGCTTAACTGATTTGGATCCTAAATCTTGCCAACTCAGTGGCCTTAGTAGACTAATGTAGTAGTTAATGTAAGCAGGAAATATAATAGAGCTAATGTACCTGAAGACAGTTATAGAAGTTTCCAGGCACAGCTCTGAGTGTTCTGAGCGTCAGCAGTCTTCCAAATGTGATTTTGCTGTCTGTAATGACAGCAAACATGGTTAATGAATCTGGTTTGTGTGCAGTCTCTCAATTGCTTTTCAGTGAAGTTGTTCAAGAAAAAAAGAGCACGACATTTTTAACTATTCTCAGTCAGATGAGCTGGCTGTTAAACTACTTGAAGATCAGCTTGGCCTTAGTGTAGTTAACTTCATTTTCTTTTGTTTATTTGAGCTTGTCTAAGTCACTGTCTTATTTAGTGAGATCTTAAGCACAGTCAACCAAACTAAAATTGACTATTATGAAACAAAGCATTATATTTTCAGTTTTTTCAAACATGTATTGTATGTTTTGGGTGTCCAGGTAGAGTTTCTGAAGTTTCTGAGTCTGAAATTAAGAAAATAAAACAGTCTCTTTAATTTCTGAAGGACTAGCAATTTGACTGAGCTGAAAATATCATTACTAATGATTATAAAGGAAAATCTCGGTTTTTATATTCACAGATTTTAATTTTTAGATCTAAGATGAAATCTACCCTCTTTATTTAACTTGTAGCAATATATTATACATACATATATATATGAATGTTAGTATATAGCAGAATATATGGTGTTGTTTTTTGTTATTGTTGTTTTGTTTTGTTTTGTTTTAACTACATTGCTAGGCACTGTTTTCCATGTTTTTATCATTACCATTGTTGTGGTTTAGCCTGGCAAGTGAATAAGCACCACACAGCATTATCACTTCTCCAGTGGGATGGGGAAGAGAATTGAAAGTAAAAAAAAAAAAAAAAAAAAAAAAAAAAGATTAAGTAGAATTCATAGTTTGAGAGAATAACTATATTCTGAGACAGAAAAGAAAGCGGAAAAAAAAAAGGGATAATAATAATGATAAATATACATATATGTATATGTATGTATATATGCAACACTACAGTTGCTCGCCATTAACTAACCAGTGTCCAAAAAGTCTCCAAGGAGTGGCTGACTGCTCAGCCAGCTCCTGTCCATTTTCCAAGTTATTTTCATAGGATGTCAAATAGGATGGAATATTCCTTTGGCCAGTTAGCTCAGCTGCCCTGGTTCTGTCCCCCCTGCCCTCTTGCTGGCAGGACAGTACAAGAAGCTGAAAAACTGTAATGTCTCTGGCTCTGTACAGCCCTGCTCAGCAGCAACTAAAAGATCAGCATGTTATCAACATTGTTTTTCTCCTAAAGCCAAAACAGCGTTGTACCAGACACTGTGAAGGAAAAGTGACTCTGGCCCAGCTGAAACCAGGGCAGCCATTTTTTAAACCTTTGGCAGTTGAGATGGTGATCATCAAATATATTTGCCCAAATTAGACACATGGTTTTGCATTTGTGTATGGTATAATTTATGCTAAACGGTGGAAAGTGACTTAATGAGCACTTATGCCAGCTCCTTCTGCACCCTTGGTTGAATCCCATCTGGTCCCATAAACTTGTGAACATTCAAATGATGTAACATATTGCTTACAGATTACCATCAAATTACAGAAGATTCATCTTGCTCTCTGTCACTGTCTTCCACCTCATGGATCCAAGTGTCCTGAGAACAATTGGCCTAAGAAAGACTGAGCATTAACATTAGCAACATTAGCTACTTCAGCTTTTTCCTCATCTTTTGTTAACATATTTCCTGATAAATACCAGTAAAGATGAAGAGTCTCCTTATCTCTCCTTTTGTTGTTAATTTATTTTATAAAATCATTTTTTAATTTATTGCACTGGACAGTTGGAGTTTCAGCTGGGCTTTGGCCTTTACTATGCTAAAGTTTGCATAAGAAGTATGCTAAAGGTTGTTACAAAATGTGAGCTTCAGCCCTGACAACAAAGATTTAATAATAAGATCACTAATGAACAATTTGGGGAAAAAAATGTATTATCTCTCTTATGTCAGTTTATTTTATTATTCAGTACTCTGTGCAAAGTGAAATATAGTTCGTCTTTCTTATTCAGACCCCTGCACCCTGTTGTACCCCTTTCTGTCTACCTCCACTTTCTTCTTCCTTGCTTCCCTTTCCTTTGTACACTGCTCCATTGCTTTGCACAGTCCCACTGACCCTCTCCGACATCCTAGGTCCTCAAGTTTGCCTCCTTAGCAGTTGGAAAGTGCTGATTTGCCTGCAGTTTCTTGATGACCCTTCAATTAGTGTGACTGACTAAGTTTGTTTCTGGTTACTTGCTTTGATAATGCTGACTGGACAGATTTTATGACTGTGCTTTTATCTACCTTCCTTATTCTTCCAAATTAAAAACTAAACATTTTCATATTCCATGTATCTTTATCAATTAATGCCACTGGTTTGGACCTACTGACCTCCCTTTGCATCATTCTGTCAGATTTGTCTTTGTGTGTTCTGATCTGATTGGGGCAGAATGGCTTGAAGAATGTAGAGAGGAAAAGGACCTGGGGGTGTTGGTTGATGCTCGGCTTAACATGAGCCGGCAGTGTGCCCAGGTGGCCAAGAAGGCCAACAGCATCCTGGCCTGTATTAGAAATAGTGTAGCCAGCAGGAGCAGGGAGGTGATCATCCCCCTGTACTCAGCTCTGGTGCGGCCGCACCTCGAGTACTGTGTTCAGTTTTGGGCCCCTCACTACAAGAAGGACATTGAGGCCCTGGAGCGTGTTCAGAGAAGGGCAACAAAACTGGTGAGGGGTCTGGAGCACAAGTCTTATGAGGAGCGGCTGAGGGAGCTGGGATTGTTTAGTCTGGAGAAGAGGAGGCTCAGAGGAGACCTTATTGCACTCTACCACTTCCTGAAGGGGGGTTGTGGTGAGGAGGGGGTGGGCCTCTTCTCCCTGATAAGTAATGACAGGACGAGAGGGAATGGCCACAAGTTGCGCCGGGGAAGATTTAGATTAGACCTGAGGAAACATTTTTTTTCTGAAAGAGTGGTCAGGCACTGGAATGGCCTGCCTAGGGAGGTGGTTGAGGCACCATCCCTAGCGCGGTTCAAGAAGCGTTTAGATGAGGTGCTAAGGGATTTGATTTAGGAGTTCAGTGGGTAGGGATGGTGATAGCAGGATGGTTGGAGTAGATGATCTTGTAGGTCCTTTCCAACCTAATGAACCTATGAACCTATGATTTGTGGCTCCTTAGACCAGAAAAGCAAAATGGAGCAGACATAATCCTTCTATGTACCCCCTGTAAAGGTGTCCAGCTGAGAGGGAGAGTGTGTTCAGACTTGATCAAGCTGAGGATCTAGATTTCAGCTGTCTTAGTTTCAAGGAAGAAAGCTCCAACGACTTTGTGATGCATGATGTCTATATAGCTGTAGTAAAGACTGAATTATTTTGGGAGTTCTTGCAGGCATTCAGGATGTCATTTGAATTGACATTAGATTGCTTTGTAGTCTGAAACAGCCAACTGTACATGGTTCAGGACACTTCTTCCTTAGGATATATCATTAAATGACTATACAGAAAACTTTTGGGACAGCTGAAGTATGTGAAGAGGTGTCTGGCCCTGTAAGAATAAGTACTTCTGAAAAATAAGTAAACCAGATTATTATGACTAAAATAGCTACTGAATCACTTTGAAGTGTGTATTTATCTGAGATGTTTCTGATTCTGGTGCTGTACAGACATATAAGGTCTTGATTATTGCTCACATTGTATGTATATAAGAATAAAAATGGAAGTGGAGCACAAAGAATCAAATGATTTCCTCTAAATCACCCTGTGAATCAGGAACAGATTAAAGAAAAAAAAATTTTTTTTTCTGGCTATTTATCTAGTGTCCATTACTTTTATTTCATTACATTCACTGTAATCCTACACCTCATATTCTTAAAGAATATGAAAATAATATAAAAAGAATATAAATATAAAGATATATATTGAATGATAATAGTATATATAAAGAATGATTCAGAACAGTGTGATTTGCAGTAACGGTTCCTCCAAGCAATTTTGAGTCATTTGCTTCTTTTGAAATGTTGTTGAATGTATATTAAGAAGTGATGTTTTAATAGTGTAGTTTGGTTTTGCTAGTTTTGTTGTTGGATTTTTTACTAATCTTGCCTGTTGCATCTTGGATTATGCCTTACATGCTTCATGTAGATCAGCAAGGACAGTCTTGTAATACCGCAGAATCCCCAAGCATTTCTTTGCATCTTTTGAACTGCATCAGGCTTGGTTTTTCCAGTTCTTTTGTTCTTGACATTCTCCTTGGGTAAGCAAGGGATTTCCTCTAATACCAAGGAGTATTAGGAGAATTCAATTCATTGTGAGTAGGCATAAGAATTTACAGTAGCACATCGTGATTATGTCATTACAAAAAAGTCTTGCTGTGAGATTTTTTATATTAGTAACTTGTAAAACAGGCAGCTTATTATTAATAAGTTGTTCTTTATATCCCAGTACAGCATGCACCCTTGTTTCACTGGAGAAAAGTGTGTAGGACTGGTCAATCCTGTCTCCTACAAGAGTGCACATTACGAAACTACATGGGTGTGGAATATTTATGGCTAAAACAAAAATTTAGATAATCAAAGATTATTAATCCAGGTAAAAATAGCTAGGTAGTGAGACTTCACTGACTTTTGCAGACTGTGGTAGGCTGCTTGCATTCAATACTGTAACTGGGGAAAAAGTGGCTGTTTACTTTGCTTGTATTTTCGTTCTTATATTTAACTGCTGAAGGTAAGAATTTATGGAGTTTTCATTGAAAAAATATTGCTTGCTGACTGCAACCCCCATTCCTCTGTACCACTCAGAGGAGCAGTTAGATTGTGGGTGAGGTAAGGTGTTTTCTAGTTTGCTTTTAGCAATAGGAAATAAATTACAGTAATCTCACTGTGTTGAATCATTTTTTTTTTCCTGTGGCAGTAATTGGTGAGTAATGTCCCTGTTCTTATTGCAACCCAAGAGCTTTTTCTCATAATATTTTCTCCCCTTGGCGTTTTGAAGAGGGAAAGAGTGGTGTGGTGGAGCTGAGCTACCTACCAGTGAGAAGCCACCACAGACTTCCTTGGTTTGTCTAACTGCTTTGAAATTTATCATACTTCTAATCTTCACCACATCCTGTAAGAATGCAGTCTTATATATCTTGTGTGAAAGGAAGATGCTTCTGTTTGTTTAATTATGCTAACGAGAAGGTATACCCCCTTGGCTGTGTTAAAAATTATGAATGCATTTCTCGGTTCATCTTCCTTACCCCACACCACCTCTTCCCCATTTCTCTTGTCCATACTGAAGATTTTTGGTTTATTTAGACACTGTGAAGGAGAAAGTCCATACTGCTTCATTGCTTTTACCATCTTCTCCACCTTCTCCAATCCTGTCATTTTCTTCTGAATATGGGATGATTAGGGTTGCCTAGAATATTCTTCGCATGCAATATTTCATACCTAATGGTTTATGATATGGAAGGTGGTATTAATTATTTTCTCCTTTTTCACAGTGATAATTCATGTTTGACACTTGCCAAGAAACTTATCAGTGCTGTTGGTGAATGAATCACAATCGTTCCAGTACATCTTTCTTGAAAAAAAAAAAAAAGAAAAAGAAAAAAGAAAGAAAAAAAATATATTTTTTTACTGGGTCTTGTAGTGCACCTGTGGATTCTGGTCATTGGACTTTCTGATGATATCATCTGGTCCTGTTGAGTTAATGTGAATGTGGGGTGGATGTTGCTCTTAGCTGTTTACATATCTTGAAGTTGGTCAGATTGAAGTCAAGTTTCAAGTCCAAATCCCATGCAGCAGTTTGAGTGTCTCCCTTCCCTTTTCTATTATACAGGGTCTGATCTGTGAATTAGAAGACAGCTTGTGCTTTCTATAATTGATTGATAACAGCACGCTTATAGAAATAAAAATTGCTGTATCTGGTAGTATACTGTTATTTCTGAAGCTATACATAAAGACATATATACATGCCTGTTTCTACATATAAAATCTCATGTTCCTTTTTAAACTACTTATCAAGATTCACATGCCAATATACATATATGCTTTGTATAAGATGAATGTAGTTATCAGGGCACAGTGAGGGCCAGCCTCTCTGTATTACGTTTACAGCTCAGTGCTGATAAGATGTGAGTTGTTTTTTGTTGTTGGCTTTCTTTTTCCATCACAGAGAAAACGGTGATATTATTGTCTTGCAAGCTTCTGCATATATATCTTAATAATAAAAATAATAAATTAATTAATTAATTAAAATCTTGCATTAAAAGGTGGGCATCGTGCCCAAAATGTTCCAGATGTAAAAATTCACTTCAAAGGAAGTGCAAACTACATCTTAACTCCTAGAATGCATTTAAGCTTGCAGAATTGAAATCTGCCTTAATTTGTGGTTGCTTTCATAGAATCATAGAATCATAGGAGTTGGAAGGAACCTCAAGAGATCATCGAGTCCAACCCCCCTGCCAAAGCAGGTTCCCTACACCAGGTCACACAAGTAGGCGTCCAGACGGGTCTTGAATATCTCCAGAGAAGGAGACTCCACAACCCCCCTGTGCAGCTGTGCCAGTGCTCCGTCACCCTCACCGTAAAGAAGTTCTTGTGCACATTTGTGTGGAACCTCCTGTGCTGCAGTTTCTGTCCGTTCCCCCTTGTCCTGTCTCCACACACTGCTGAAAAGAGTCTGGCCTCGCCACTTTGTCCCCTACACCTCAGATATTTATAAACCTGGATCAGGTCCCCTCTCAGTCTTCTTTTCTCAAGGCTAAAGAGACCCAGTTCACATAGCCTTTTTTCATAGGGGAGATCCTCCAGGCCCTTCACCATCTTTGTGGTCCTGCGCTGGACTCTTTCCAAGAGATCCCTGTCTTTTTTATACTGGGGAGCCCAGAACTGGACACAGTACTCCAGATGAGGCCTCACCAGGGCAGAGTAGAGGAGGAGGATCACCTCCCTTGACCTGCTGGCCGCGCTCTTTTTAATACATCCCAGAATGCCCTCCTGGCCACGAGAGCACACTGCTGGCTCATGGTCAACCTGTCGTCCACCAGGACACCCAGGTCCCTCTCTACAGAGCTCCTCTCCAGCAGGTCATCCCCAACCTGTACTGGTGCATGCAGTTATTCCTCCCTAGGTGCAAGGCTCTACACTTGCTTTTGTTAAATTTCATCCGGTTTCTGACTGCCCAGCTCTCCAGCCTGTCCAGGTCTTGCTGAATGGCAGCACAGCCTACTGGCATGTCAGCCATTCCTCCCAACTTTGTATCATCAGCAAACTTGCTGATGGCGGCCACTATCCCCTCATCAAGGTCACTGATGAAGATGCTGAACAAGACTGGACCCAGCACAGACCCCTTGGGGACACCGCTGATCACAGGCCTCCAACCAGACTGCACTGCCAACGACAACCCTCTGTGCTCTGCCAGTCAGCCAGTTCTCAACCCACTTCACTGTCCACTTGTCTATCCCACACTTCCTTAGCTTTGTTATAAGGACGTCATGGGAGACAATATCAAATGCCTTGCTGAAATGAAGGTAGACTACATCCACCACCCTCCCCCCATCCACCCAGCCAGTGACAACATCATAGAAGGCCACCACGTTGGTCGAGCATGACCTCCCCTTGGTGAACACATGCTAGCTACTCCTGATAACCTCCTTTTCTTCCAATTGCCTGGAGATGGCATCCAGAACAAGCTGTTCCATCACCTTTCCAGGGACAGAGGTGAGGCTGACTGGCCTATAATTACCAGGATCTTCGTTCTTGCCCTTTTTGAAGACCAAAGTGACATTAGCTATCCTCCAGTCATCAGGCACATCCCCCATTCTCCAAGACTTCTCAAAGATGATAGAGAGCAGTTCAGCAGTCACCTCTGCTAGCTCCCTCAGCACCCGTGGATGCACCCCATCGGGTCCCATGGATTTATGAACATTAGCATTGCCTAGGCACTCACAGACCACCTCTTCCCTGACTAAAGGAAAGTCTCCCATTCCCCAGACTCTCTCACTAACTCCAGGGTCTGGGATTCCTGAGGGAGAACTTTTTCACTGAAGACAGAAGCAAAGGTGTTCAGTATCTCTGCCTTCTCAGCATCCCCCATTACCAGAACACGCCCCTCACCTAGTAGGGGGCCCACATTCTCCCTAATCTTCCTTTTACTGTTAACATTCTTAAAAAAGCCTTTTTTATTATCATTTATCACTTTTGCCAGATTCACTTCCAGATGTGCTTTAGCCTTCCTCATTGCATCCCTGCAGGCCCTGACAACCTTTCTATATTCTTCCCAAGTGGTCAGACCCTTTTTCCACATTTCATGGACCTTCTTCTTCCCTTCGAGTTTGCGCATGAGCTCCTTGCTCATCCACGCAGGTTTCCTGCCACTCCTTCCCAGTTTCTTGCTCACAGGGTCGCACTGATCCTGAGCTTGGAAGAAGAGCTGTTTAAATTCTGACTAGCTCTCACAGTCCCCCTTACCTTCTAACAGCCTAGCCCACGGGATAGCTCCAAGTAGGTCCCAGAAGAGATCAAACTTGGCTCTCCTAAAGTCCAAGGTAGCAGTCCTACTTTTTGCTTTGCTCCTTCCACTCAGGATCTTGAACTCCACCATCTCATGATCACTACAACCCAAGCTGCCCTCAGCCTTTACTTCCTTAACAAATCGTGTTAGCGAGAATAAGATCCAGTAACACCCCTGCCCATGTCAGTTCCTCCACCACCTGCATCAGAAAGTTGTCTTCAGCACATTGCAAGAACATGCTTGGCCAAGTTGCTCATCCAGCAAATATTTGGATAATTGAAGTCCCCCATAAGCGCCAGTGCCTGGGAACATGACACTACTTCTAATTGCTTATGGAAGGTCTCATCAACCTCCTCTTCCTGATCAGGGGGCCTGTAGTACACACCCACAACAGTGTCACCCTTACCAGCCTGCCCCTTGATTCTCACCCACAAGCTCTCCACTGCTATGTCACTTTCCCCCAAGTGGAGTTCAATACATTCTAACTGCTCTCTCGCATAAAGAGCAACTGTAGGTTTTTAAAAATGACTATGAGTTTGCATGTAATTTGTTAAAGATGCTGCACATAATTTAAAGGTTGCTTGAAGAATAAACCATAATTGGATCAGGAAAGAAGCTAGGGATGGAAAGTATCTTTTTTCTTTCAAAGTCACGTTTCTCACCCTATCTTACTGTTTCTATAATTGATTGTGCCCATAGACCTATCAAACATCAATGTCTGCTGCTTACAGCCACCCAGGCAGGTGGTGCAGCTGGTTCCTTTCTGAGTGACCTGTAAGTGGATCACAGGGTGGATGCCAAAGCATAAAATCTTAAAGCTGGAAATGATCACTAAGGTCATCTAGCCCAACTGTCAGTTCATCCCCACCATGCCCACTAAACCATGTCCCTCAGTGCCTTTTCTTGAAAACTTCCAGAGGTGTTGACTTTACTACCTCTCTGCACAGCCTTTTCCAATATGTCATCACTCCTTCAGTTAATAATTTTTTTCCTAATATCAAACCTGAAACAGATAGAGGTCTAAAGCAATTGCTCTGTGTCTTTCACCTTTGTATATATAGTGTGTTAACATGAAACTGCAAAAAGAAACCAAGTGATATTTGCTTACTATAGTCTCTCCTTGAATACAGGGAGAAGGTAAGGACAATAATAGATGTCATCTAGTGAATATCAAGGGAAAATGAAGACTTGAGAGAAAGTAAGCTTATTAATAAATGAGAAGGTGGATTAAATTAATGATTAATGGCTCTAAGTGGCCAGTGTCTAAGTGATTAAAAAAAAATCAGTCTTGGCAGGCAGGAGGGGAGGAAAGTCATGAGCAGATAGAAATGGGCTGGCATGCTGGGGCCTACCCCAAGTCTCAGTTGAGACACAGTTGTGCAGTCTGGGGCGAAAAGCAGGCACCACATCGGGTGGCTGAGGTCTACTACCTGGCTTCAATTTCCTTTCCATTCATCAGCTATAGCCACACAGCCCCTCTGCAGTTCATAGAGTGCAGTTCATAGTGTAGGAGCTGTGCTGACATGCACAGCGTACAGACAGCACCATGCCTCCATGGCTGGAGCTTTGTATATGTGGGGCAGCTGGGATGAATCCTGCTGATCTCATTTGGACCTGGGCCTGAGAAAAAAAAGAGGGGCATGTGTTTTAAAGCTGATCAGACAAAAATAAATTTGCAAATTGCATAAATATAAAAGAACTCTGCATCTCTTCATTTGATTACAACTACAATTTATGCTGGGAATTTAAAAGAGCTGTGAAGTCACTAGAAAATTATGACAGAAAGCTAAGGTCTCGTTGATCTGCAAAAAGCAAAGAAGGTGGGAGGGGAATGAGACTTAAAAATCCTGTCCTGTTGATCTAAATTAAATACTTAAGGGTAAGAAAAATAGCCTTACAAACAAATAGGAAATTAAAGAGTAGTGGGTTGCTAGTTTAAAAAAAGATCCATATGCAATAAATAGATTGATACTACAAGTAATAAACTGTGCTCCTGGAACACTGAAATGGTGAAGAATAAGACAATAAGGGGTGGACAACTAGGTTATAGGTTATAGTCACCTTCCCTCTCAGAAGGCAATTTGTGCTATTGGTGATCATCTTCAGACTCACAAGTAATCAAAAAATACAAATAAATAAAATAAAACTAAGGCAACTCTCAGCCTTTATTCAGTCAAAGGGAAGAATGAAGTCCACGAAATGTAGAAAAAGGGTCTGAACTCTTGGGAAGAACATAGGAATGTTGTCAGGGCCTGCAGGCATGCAATGAGAAAGGCTAAAGCCCACCTGGAAATTGAATCTGGCGAAGGAGATAAAGGATAATAAGAAAGGTTTTTTAAGTATGTCAACAGTAAGAGGAAGACTAGGGAAAATGTGAGTCCCCTACTAAATGACGGGGTTGTTCTGATAATGGGGGATGCCGAGAAAGTGGAGATACTGAACAACTTTTTTACTTCTGTCTTCACTGCAAAGACTCCCAGATAGGAATCTGGAACCCTGGAGGCAAGTGAGAGAATCAGAGGAATGGTTGCCATTTTTTGAGAGAGGACATGGTCCAAGAGCATCTAGGCAACATCATTGTACATAAGTCCATGGGCCCTGACAGGATGCATCTGTGTGTGCTGAGGGAGTTGACAAAGGTGATTGCTGAGCCATTCTCTGTCAACTTTGAGAGATCTTGGAGAATGAGAGAGGTACCTGAAGACTGGAGGAGAGCCAGTGTCACTCTGGTCTTAAAAAAGGGCAAGGAGGATCTGGGGAACTACAAGTCAGTCAGCTTCACCTCCATCTCTGGAAAGGTTGTTATTTGTTCTGGATGCCATCTCCAGGTGGTTGGAAGAAATGAGTGTTGTCTGGAGTAGTCAGCCTGGGTTCACCAGGGAGAGGTCATGCTTGACCAGCCTGGTGTCCTTCTATGATGCCATTACTGGCTGGGTGGATAGGTAGAAAGTAGTGGATGTAGTCTACCTTGATTTCAGCAAGACATTTGGCAGTGTTTCCCACAACATCCTTATAACGAAGCTGAGGAAGTATGGGAAAGATGAGTGGATGGTGAAGCAGGTTGAGAGAACTGGCTGACTGGGAGAGCTCAGAGGGTTGTGATTGGTGGCAGAGTCCAGTTGGAGGCCTGTACTTAGTGGTGTTCCTTAGGGGTTGGTGCTGGGTCCAGTCTTGTTCAGCATCTTCATCAGTGACCTTGATGAGGGAATAGAGTCCACCCTCAGCAAGATTGCTGATGATATGAATCTGGGAGGAACGGCTGACACACCAGAAAGCTGTGCTGCCATTCAATGAGACCTGGACAGGCTGGAGAGCTGGGCAAAGAGGAACCAGATGAGGTATATCAAGAGCAAGTGTAGAACCTTGCACCTAGGGAAGAGTAACCGCATGCACCAATACAGGCTGGGAGACGACTTTCTGGATAGGAGCTCTGTGGAGAAGGACCTGGGAGTCCTGATGGACAACAGGTTTGCCATGAACATTGTGCTCTCGTGGCCAAGAAGGCCACCTGGCATCCTGGGGTACATTAAAAAGAGCATGGCCAACAGGCCAAGTGAGGTCCTCCCTCTCTACTCTGCCCTAGTGAGACCTCACCTGGAGTACTGAAACTTCTTGAAAAAAGAAGGCTGATAGGGGATCTGATCCACACCTATAAATATCTAAGGTACAGGTGGCAAAGGGACAAGTCTGGACTCTTCTCAGCAGTGTGTGGTGATAGGATGAGGGGAAATGTTCACAAACGAATGCATAGGAAGTTACACACAAATGTGCTTTGGAACTTCTTCACAGTAAGGGTGACGGAGCGCTTGTATAGACTGCCCAGAGAAATTGTGGAGTCTCCTTCTCAGGAGATGTTCAAGACCCACCTGGACACCTACCTGTGCAACCTGGTCTAGGGAGCAGCTTTGGCAGGAGGTTTGGACTAGATGATTTCTTCCAGCCACTACAATTCTGTGGTTCCATGATAACACAAATGGTTTTATGCTAAGTCAAGTTTTATTTGACATATTTAATAATGTTTAGGGTAAATGTGTGCTCGGACAGAAACAGTGCTGTGGGACTGAGAGGAGTAATTTTGGGAATAAAAAGAGAAGAAATAAAATAATAGAACATCTCAGACGAGTTAGAAATCTGGAAAGAAGTAGTACAATTTTGTTGGAATTGGCATGGTAACTCTATCTCTCCATGAACAATAACTTCTCTAAATTTATATCATATGGTTTGGTCCTTTAAAAAAACTAAACCCACATTTCTTTCTATAATACTGTCAGTCATCTTTAAAAATATTTTCTTAAATAGGAACCATTTTATTCTAGCAAATATTGCAAGCAGACATTTCTTGGCAAACTTCATTGGTACTGAGGAATATTTCTAGGGATAGTAAATATACATGACATTCAAGTGTCTGTTTGAATTTTCCAGAAATGCTTAGCCAAGCTTTACAAGAACACACACATAGCTAGTTTTCTAGTGAAGCCAACCAAACCTATGAGACAGTAGGAAAACCCCTTGCTACAGTAACCAGCCAGTTACTTAAGCGTCAGTCCTACAATACCAGTAATACTGTCCATTCCTCTCCCATCCCCCTCCCTTCCCCTTCCTCTCCCTTCCTTTTTCCTTCTCTCACATATGTTTCAGTAGAATCACAGGTGTAAAAAATCAGGATGTAAAATAAACATTCAGCTGTCCTCTCTGTATGTTTAATTAATCCCTGTTCATATTCTAGCTATGTACTCCAGACAATCAAAGCTGTATAAATGTAGGTTGAACAACTCCTGTCTCCTGTTCTTATGTACAAGCTTGTTACCTTGCTTGTTTACTGTCACTGTCCTGAATCTGCAGTTTCTTCTAAACTTTGCTCATGGGCTTTGGGTCATTACCTTAAGATAATATGCATACACAGTAGTATAAAAGTCCAAATAGTGAGCATCAGAAATTAAACAGCTTTTGTGTTTAGTGTACTTATTATATATAAAAATATTTGTAAGCTACATTAGATAGATAATTGGCTATTAAAGAAACTCAGTGAAGTGACTTCAGAAGGAATACGTAATTTGGTTTTGTCGTGGTTTTATGATTTTTGCATTCGGTACTCCACATTGTAACATCATGGAAGGCACTGTGAGTTAAAGATTCAATGCTCCAGTTCCATGGACTGCCGAATTTCTGGGTACCTCGTTCTCAGAAGAGAAGAACTACATACCCCAGAGGACTTTGTATTCACTTTTTCCACCCATAGGGAAAGAAAACTGCATACAAGTCCTGAGACTTCCCCCTTTTTTGCTGCATCATCTGTAATGGCTGCTTCCTAGCTGTCTCGCCTTCAGTTTTAGAGAAAAGGCCTTTGGTTTTGAACACTCTCATTTTATTTTATTTATTAGCTTCAATTCCAATTATATTGTATTATACTGTAGTCTTTTGCATTCTGATATCTTATTTAGTAAATTAGATTTCCTCCTGAGATCATTGCTACTGTTTTGCTTTTAGTCCCATCTTACTACCTTCTCCCTTTTCCTCCTTCCTCTTTCCCAGGGTGTGGGTCCATGGGTCCCCTGCCCCATTAGTCATGGAACTGAGCCAAACCAGTCCATAAATCATTGACAGGTTTTCTATATTGGAAGTTGGTTGTAAACATTCATTTCCTGTAACTTGGACCAATTACTGCATTACAAAGAAAAAAAGGACAAGCAAAACTAACTCAGAACTCCGTGAGATTTACTCCAAGTGCCTAATATAAAACATACCAGCAGTTATTTGAGTTTTTGGTATGTGGTTGGGTTGTATCTATCACACAAACATCAGGCTTTAGGTGCCAGCTGAGATACTTACAGATTCATGTTCTCAGACTGAAAGTGTGGGAAAGATAGCAAATGTAATCTTATCACAAACCCTGTGAGAACTACAAGATGTAACAAGAGTTAATGTACTTGATAGGGTTTTAAATCTCTTGCAAATATCTTCCCTAAAGAAAGTGTAAGAATGCAGGAGAGGATTCAGTCCATGGTACTTAGATCCTTAGCTAGCCCTAAAATTTTAGGAGCCTGATGAAGCATCATTCTTCTTCATTTTAGTTGTCACTGGTGAGGGAGCTTGTCATCAAGTTTGGTAGAAAGGGTATAATCATATTTTCCCAGAGGAAAAAGTAATTCTGGTTTGGTTGTCTTACACTGAATCAATAAGGAATAGCTTGATTGACTTTAAAGATATTATTTTGCATTGGTGTAAGTGAGACCAAAGTCTGGTCCTTTATCTGTGATAAATATTTCTTGTATTTCTGCTGCCAGTGTTTGCCATTGGATATTTTTGAACAAAAAGCCTGTGCATTTTAAGAGACATAGGAGTCAACAAAATTGTCCATTTCTACCCTTTTTGAATGCTGTATCATCTAATTTAATGTACTTTTTCATGAAGCATCATCAATTTACAAAGTGGAGTCATCTGATCCCACAAGACCAACCTTGCTTTAGGAAAGCATGCTGTATTTCCTCAAAGTCATTCTGAATAATCTTATGTAACAAATATAAGATTTAAAGTATCTAAATATATAAACTTACTGTCTTTTAAGCTATATAGTATTTATTTAGAATGAATATATTATTTAAAATACATTTGAAGTATTTCTAGTCTTCAAATATTATTGATATTCCCCTGAATATAAAACCTATAGAGATCACTCTGTGGGCAGCAAGACAACTTTATTTTACCTGCTAATTCAAGAGGTGAATAACTCTGAATTTATGCATGATAAATATTATGTGTAAATTCTGTGATATTCTGGTTTATGACAGGTGCTTTATAAGACATACAGAAATTTAAGAGATGTACTCTTGCAGTGAAAAATAAACTAGATTCTCTTTCCCTTGCCTAAAAACTTGAATTTTTCTAGACCCGTACTTAATTTTTCATGAGAAAATCTGTTTTCCAAAATATCTAGATTTTAAAAGCCCCTGTAAGCTAAAGCCCAATAAATAATAATAAAAAAATAAAACCATTTTCTTCCATGAAATCACTTGCCTTACATTTTGTCTTTTCAGCATAAAATTATATATTATTATAATCATAATATATAAAATTATATATTATTATAATCATATATTATTGTATTCATTTCAATTGCAGCTTGAAAGAGAGTGAGGCAATGCAGGGAGATACTGGTGTACCAAATGTAAAACATATAGTTATATATGCTATTTTTTTTTTCTGTCTTTATATCAGAAAGTGTCCAAATTCTCAAATGGGCAAAGTGTAACATGTTAAAAACAAATATACTGTGTGTTGAAGAAAAGGACTGTGGGAATTTGAGATGTATATTCACATTTAGAAGTGAATAATCTAATGTTATGTTTGTAATGCTACATTTTCATCTTAGCTCCTTATCATGCAGTCAGTTCATGCAAAGAAGTCCAATGAAGTTAATAACATTGCTCAAATGTTTTGAGGATTGAACCACTAATAAGCATTTTCCTATTTTATCACTTAATTTTTTCAGCTTGTGTAAGTAATGAGTGTTTTGACTGAGTCAACATAAGAATGGTAACATCAATGAATCAAAGGGATTCATTCTCATTGGAATGTAAAGCTAGAAAAGTTCTGCTCTCCAGAGCAAATATTATCCTGAAAAAATATTCTCATTAAAACAAATTGCCCTCTGTGGCATAATAAAATTCATATAAAGAGCAACATCTGGCAGAATAATACAACCTACTGTAGCATAACATTTGGAATGAATTAATTTACTTCATTGTCTTAAAACTCCTTTTTGAGCTTTTTCTCATTTTTTCTGGATTTAAATTCATCAGTATATCGCTTAATGTCATTTTATTATGTACATAAGAAAATCTGGAAGGTGGAATACGTTGGAATTAAAGAAAGTTCAGGTTAAGTTTGTAGACCATAGTTGATGTGCAGTAACATATTTAATCTCTTAGGTATTTTCCAGACATTCCAACCTATGGAGGTACTCCATTGTGCTGATGTTGAGAAGAAAATTTTTCCCTGACTGACACCAGGAGCTGTGACTGAGCTTCACTCACTTGCATCCAGGTATTGCTAGGAGCTGGCACATGGTCCTTGCAACTTCACAAACACACGAGAGTGAGTGCAAACACACAGGGAGATAAGAGATTTAATGAAAGGCAGTAAATAGGACAGACTGCAGTGATCAGGCACAGAGCTTAGCCAGACAGGTGTACTAGCTGGCCTCATTTTACATGCAACCATCCCGTTTATGCCCTTTTCTACCTACCCCACTTTATTGTTCCTCCTACTGCCCTTTTCTGACACACATCTCTATGGGTTGCAGAGCTCCACAGTTTCTGTACCCTTCAAATATGGGGCCCCTTGTTTCACAATCTTATCAGTTGCAAAGTCCATGTTGATCTTCCTGGAAGCAGTGTCTGTAGTTTCATAGCCCAGTTAAATGTCACATAGAGGTGTGTTTCTTGTGATTGTCATCCAGGTTAGAAGTTCTTCATCAAATGCTCATAAATTAATGTGACGTAATTCTCATTCCTGCTTGCTTTTCTTATTTTCCCTTGTTACTTTCAAATAGGGCCCATGACTAGGTACCCTTAAAAAAGCAGACACTATCGTTCTACTTACCCTGACACTAATGTTATTTTGTTTTTCATTTCTTACCATAATTACTTGATTAGTGTCCATTTCATGTAAACATTCTTTTTGTATTTGAAAATAATGACTTTGTGATTCTTCTAAGTAAACAGAACTTCCAACTTTCTTCCTATTAGGTACTTTAAAATCACTGTAAAATTTCTTTGAAGTTGTTTTTTCCCTCTGGAATTTTAATTGTCATCTCTGAGTTTTCTGAGGTCTTTTTGTCGTTTATGTTATTGATATTCTCTTTACCATGCTGAGAATTCTGTGTTCATTTACCTATATCTCTTACCATTTCCCTTCTTTCATAAGGTCTAGGTGTCATTGCTTTCGGTGTTGCGTAACAAATTATAAAATCAGGCTGTCCAAAGAAATTGTTGGATGTTGTGTTTTTCATTATATTCCTTTTCAAAAAATACTAATTTGGTATCAGAGCATTGCTTATCTGTTCTGTCTTTCTGGTTTAGTACTACTGCAATAGTACCCAGTCTTATGATCCTGCTCCTCTACCCTGCTCTGGTGGGACCTTACCTGGAGCACTGCAGAGAAGAGCTAGTAAAATCATCCAAATACCTCTTCTATGAGGACAGGCTTAGAGAGCTAGGGCTGTTCAGCCTGGAGAAAAGAAGGCTCCAAAGTGAACTGATAGTGGCCTATCTAAAGGGAAGCTACGGGAAAGAAGAGGACAGACTCTTTAGCAGATTCTGTGGTGATAGAACAAGAGGAAATGGCTTAATGCTTAAAATGGGTAGATTTAGGTTGGATATTAAAAAAAAGCCTTTTACAATGAGGGTGGTGAAGCACTGGAACTGGTTGCCCAGAGATGTTGCGGAAGTTCTGTTCTTGGAGACATCCAATGTCAGTCTGGAGGGGACTCTGAGCAACCTGATGTAGCTGTGGATGTCCCTGTTCATTGCAGAGGAGTTAGACTAGATGACCTTTAAAGGTCTCTTTCAACTCTAAGGATTCTACAATTCTGATAACGTAATGAGTCAATAGTAATGAACATGACAGTAACACATAAAAAGTCATATACCTTAGTCTGTTGTTAAAATATGAAAATAATACTAATAATACTAAGTAATACTAAGGATGAATAGAAACAGAGAGAATTATAGAATGTCAAAGGTTTACAGCTAGTCAACCTCAGATCAGTCCAAGGCTCTTGGAGCTTAGGGATTCCTGATTCCCAATATTGCATATTTGTTACATATATAAGATAGTGTATATAATATGATATATATTCCCAGTTATATTCATCGATTCAAGTTACACTGCATGTTATTGTGAAAAATAGTAAGTGTTCTACTTTTCTTTCTCCATATCCTCCTTTGTCTCTGTCTGGCCCTTAAGTGTTCAGTCCTGAATAACACATCTTACATTCTGCTCTGTTATCTCAAAACACATCTTCTCACTATAATATAATTATGCTGCAGTACTGTGGAATAGTTTCTGTACAGCATATCATAACAGCACATGTGATATCAACTATTTTGTATAGCCTTTAGTATTTCTGTTGCTGTTGCTGAAATACAATTGGAACATCCCCCTGCTTTTGCTATAATTTTGTTTTACAAAGTACTATTAAGTGCTGTTAACACAAATAGGGATCAATAGATTCATGATTAGATCACATATGTTTTAATGATATAATCTGCTAAAACTGTTCGCTCTATAAAATACACTGTTCAAAATGCCATTTAATAACTCGCTATGTTGTCTGACTGCCAAGTCATTTATATGCTGTATTTTTACCACAAAATAAGAAAAATGGAATTAAAATGGATTTTTGTTTAGATTTCAGTATTTGACTAAAAATAAAGCTTCTAAGTCTGTAAACAATATTTAAAAGTTTATTAGAAAGCTAAGTTGGAAGAAGCAATGAAACACCAAAGATGGTAGCTAAAAATTGACTTGCATGGTTTCAGACATTCTTCCTGTATTTAGGTCTAACACATAAATTTTTCTGTGATGTGTGTCAGCCTACTGAGGCTTATATTCTGTATCAACCTGTAAACTGGCTGACTTCCATCGTGCAAATGTGTGAATGGATTAATGTGTACAGCTGACAACTCTGTCAGACTTTCATGTGGTGCCAGGAGGCCATCAGGTCCTGTTGAACAGCAGTTTTTTTGAATGACTCACTCACAAACTTATCTTGGATTGACAGTGAAATACCAGAAGCTGGAGAAAGTATGATTCTCTACATCCAGATTTTTGCTCTGAAAAAACGACATTTAGCTAACTAACATTCCATAGCTGCTGCAGTTTCCAAATTACTAAAGGTGCTCAGAAATTATGCTGCCATAAATATCCAAAATAACCTGATTTATAATGTATTTTACAAGCTTTTAACACAACCATAGTGACATATGTACAGTGTAGATAATATAGGAGATTCAGGTTGCTTTCTACCTGAAGGAATCTGAACCATTTATTTGCTATTTTGATTCTTTAAGCAAGAAAATACAGGCTGAAAGTCAAGCAGCTTTGAAAACTTTTTGAACTCCACTCTCTAAGATAGATTTCTTTCTGCTACATAAAGAAGAGTACTGTTGTCACTATTAATCCAAGCAATTGATTTCCTTCATGAAAGCATTCTTAACACAATATTTGAAAATGCAGTCATTTTTCTTGCCAGCATTTGACCCAGGCTCCCACGTGCCAGCATTCCATACCCAGTTTTTCCACTTCTGGACAGAATGAGCAAGAAATCACCAAATTCCATTAGCATGCAACATAAATGATTTCCTGTGTTTGACAGTCAAAGATCAGACCACAATAGAGCACAAAAAGAAAAAGATCAAGAGCTGGTAACATCAATAAACAATGGTTTCCTAATCTCTGGGAACAGTTTGAGATTTCCAAGCTCATTCTCCCTCTGGCCTCTGAGGTCAAGGATCAGAAAATGATTATGTGATAAAGCAGAAGTGGATGGTCCAACCCAGCAGTGACTTGCATCACTTTTCTTGAAGGAACATAGAAACTGTTACCTGGTAATCTTACTTCTCATTTGAAAACCATTATCTGTGGAGCATTAGTGGAACCAGGCTATTTATTCTATTCTGTTTCACAGAAGAGGCCACTGTGTGAGGTAGATGAGTGCCACAACCTTGGCTACACTTACACATTAACGATATAGTATGCTGTGTCAGATTTTCCACTGATGCACATAACTAGCTGTCATAATATCTTTGGGATATGAACGTTTAAATAACAGTCTCCCTCAAGCACAGTAGAAGTGATGATCCGAAAAGGAAATACTGTGAGAGATTAGATGAGCTGCTGTCTGCATCTTCCATTAAAGATAAAATCCTCAGCTGTCCAAAATGTCAGTAGAACTTAGAGTATTCTGTCTTCTTTCTATGTTAGAAAAATCAGATAGCATACTTAAAAAAAAAAAAGTCTTAATTTCACCTTCAGTATGCTAGGATACAGTTTAATCTGTATAGCTAACTTAACTTAGTATACTGCTATTTATGAAAAAATGTTGTATCATTATAAAGTAATAGTGGTTCCCTACTTTTAAGTCTTGATCTTCTGGGTGTTTTTCGACATTGCTAAAGAAATTAACTGAAATTTATTTTCTGGGAGAGTGAATTGCTGTGTAGCTAGATTTTGTCCTATCACAAATGAGGGAAGGATGTGGTCATACAGCCAGAACAAGAAAAAATAATTCATGCATGTGGAGATAATGATATTCAGAATACATAACTGTAGGTGGATTTTTTAGAACTAAAGATGCAGTTCAGAAAGTCAGTTCACATTGAACTGCACTGAAATAAATAGTTTGCTGGGAAGACATAATTTAAATAAGGACAGCACAGTACAGACTTCTGTTTTTGTTTTTGTTTTTGTTTTTGTTTTTCCAGTTACCTATTTCTAGTGGGTGCATCGGTATGGTGTAATGAATTCCTACAGAAGTTTAGGAAATACATATTAAAATAACAATGTGCTACATCCATACCTTAGAGAACATACATATTATTTCATTCATAAATAGGTGATGATTGATCATATCAAGCAACACAGACATTAAAGTTAAAAATTAAATATATTACTGGTAGATAGAAGCTAAATAATTACAAAATTCTAAACCTACTAATATATGTTTTATAAGATATCACTGACTTAGTTGGATACATTTAATAGGATCTAAGTAAGAGCTTCCTCTGCCCTTGAATGCTATCCAGTGTTTCATGGTTTGATGAACACATAATCAACAGCAGCATACTTCATTTTTGCTAGACAAAATCACTGCTCCAAATGGAGGAGATTTTGGCAGTTTTTTTTCTCCCTTGCAATTCCTGAAGTTTGGGAAATCTTTGCTGGAAGTAATTAATTTATGTAATTGGTTAGACCTTTTGGGCTTCATCAGGAGTTAGCACATAGTCAGGTAGGAGGTAAAATTATATTTTGTAACTGCATTAATCATCTGCACTTGAAGGCCCTTGAAAAATTAATTTAACAGCCAAAGATTCACAAATAATGGAGATTTTTTTTTTCCCCACACACTAATAGAAGAAAATATCTTTGTGTTGAATGAAGACCCATGAGGTAGGTAAACTTAGTATCAAAATTTACTAGCACTAAACCTGGTTGAATTTTAAGACTATGAGTGGGATTAATGTTTTATTTCAGCTACCTACAAAGTAGCTGAGGGACTGTCTAACCTATCACCACATTTAGGCTCTGCATAGTTTGTGAAGAAATAAAAGCAAGTTGAGTGCAATTAATTCCATCCCAAGTTGGATGGCTGCTATAATCAGAACGAATTGCCCTTCAGAGGTGCCTGTCTGATTGGAAACTATGACTTGCACAGTTAAAGCATCTATTTAATTAATCAGTATTGCTAAATTTGCTTCAGAGATAAAGTAGGTGTCTGACAAAATAGGAGGTGTCTGTCTGAACCCACTGACATAGAAGGGTAGACAAAGTACTGCACTTCTGGATGGCTAAAGTGAAATGAATCCTGCTTTATACTTTGAAAAAATAATAATAAAATAAAATAAAATAAAATAAAATAAAATAAAATAAAATAAAATAGCACTTCATTAGAAATTTCTTTGCAGTGATGTTGCCAAAACTGCAATTTTGAAATAGATATTTTTATATTTATTTTTTAATTATTTTTTTTTAATCTGTCCCAGAACATCATTAGTGGCAAACTCTCGTTGCTGAATTGTCCTACAAATACCTATATAAACAGAGCTACCCAAGAGAAATTTGAAAATAAAAAAACGTTTTGTTTGTTTCATTTTAATCAGTGAAGATTATAGGTTTTACAGGATTGTAGCAGCAAGGTATTAATGTGGCATGAAATAAAATCCTGCATCAACAATTAAAAGACAAAGTCAGAACTTTACCTTTTTAAACTGTTGTTACTTTAAATTTTGAAAAGTGAAAACCAGTATAGACCAAGAAGCAGAATGCATTCTATGCACTTGTAATAGAAAAAAATATAGTATTTCTTTTAGAATATATTTTACCTTTTCCATTATTCCTCCAAGTCCTTCTTTTTATCTGCTGTCTATGAAGACATATGACTGTAAATATGAGTGTTCACAGCCTTGTATCTGTTCAGTGTTGTGTTTTATGTTATGGTGCAGTTTTCTACCAAAAAAAAAAAAAAGTTATAGGTATCATCTTTGCTCAGGTAAATTAAATTTATCTAAGTCCCATTTTTCCAGTTTATTTATGATGTTTCTTGCAGTTGTACTTTCTTCCTTGGCACCTAAATGGCTAATGATAGTTGCTCATGCCATACTAATTTCTCTGCAAGCTAGAGGAGTAGGGGACATATCCCAGGTGACTTATTGTGAGCCCAGACAGCACCAGGCAATTACTCAGATAATTAAGGCAAGGGCAGAGCTTTAAGGGGCGTCCCTTCCCTTAATTTGACTGATGTCTCAAACACTCCTGCATGAGCACCAAACAGTGACCAAGAAACAATCGAACCATGGGAAGAGATCTGGTGTCACCTCCTTTGATTTGGCTGGTGTCAACCGGTCCCAGACTTGGAGCCAACTGCAGCTAACAACAGGGGCTAGTGGGAATCATCCTTTCCCTTTTTGCTTTGATACTATAGATATGGGCTGGAAGGGGTGAGGGGGATTGCCCTTCTCATTTCTGCTTACTTTCTTCTGTGCTATACCAAACTCCTCTGTTGGCATGTCTGATCCTGCATAAAGGACTGGTGATCTCTTTTCACTTCTTTTCCTTTCTCTCTCTCTCAAAGGTATTCAGTAATTCAAAGCTTACTTGAATTTCCTTCTACACAGCTCAGGTATATATAACTGTTGAAAGGCCAACATATATAGGATAACTGTTTTTTTTTTCTTTTATGTGTGAACCTTGAATTTAATTTCACCTTAATATATACGGAGAGATTTGCAAATCTGGTTATCCCTCCCTTCCTTTATAGGCAGGAGATAACAAGGAAAAAGAAATCCCTTCCAATGCCATTTGCTTCAAGACAGATGACAGTTTCTGTGGGTGGTTCGCTTACTCAAGGAGAGTCCTCCAATGGTTGTCACTGATTTGGGAGTTCTTAAACCACTGGTAGCAGTACACAGTGCCTTGAGAAAGTGCAAGATGTTCCTGTATCTCTGCCATAAATGCAATCTGAAAATAAAGTGAGGAAGGGTATTTTTTTTTTTCCACAACTGAGCATTGCTTTAATCTGCACATGAACTTCTGGTCCCAGAAGAGAATAGCAGGGCACATCTTAGAATCTCAAGCTACTGAGAAGTTCCCTGGCTGTTCAGCTTCCTCTTCTTTGCACTGTATGTATTTTGCTAATTTGGAAATGTGTTCCCTGCCTTCACTGAAGAAGGCAATATGCTATTTTCTAGAGAGATTACTTTCATGGACTTGGGGAAAGTTTTTACATCTTTTGGGTGCCCTGTGTTCAGAGCAACATCTTTGTGGTCAAGAACTTCACTTATCACTCAACCCTTAGGATTAAAGGAGATTGAAATGATATAATTGTACTCTGCTGAGGAGTTGTGGTCACAGTCATTTTGTCACTCATAGACAAGTGGCCAGCTCTGGAAATAGTGTAATACATAATCTTCTTTGAAACTTTTGTGAAACTGGATTTAGCTGATGGTTAAAAGCTGTCTGCTAAATGGATTGGAGAACAGGGTTGCCTCTCTGTATGCTTAGTTGAAAACACAACTTCTTCTGCTTTTCCACCGTGTAACTCTTCATTCAGCAATGTCAGAAGGATATAGGAGTGTTGGGGATGGACACGAAAGCACTGCACACTTCACTCATAAGAGGAAGGCAGAAAGATATTTACTGATATAAAATAGATAAAATGTGGTAATTTGAACAGTGATGGCAGCAACGTAAGATTCAAAATGGCTGGATATCCTTGCCTATCTGCTGCACAGAGGGTAAGGCGTGCATAATGAATCTGAGAACAAAGCTGAGAAAGGTAGTATAGCTTAATATACATCTTACTGAGGTGAATCTCTGCAGAGGTATAAAGTAACCTTAAGAGGCGTCCCTACTCAGGGAGAGATTCTGGTGTATAGTCAGCTGCTTGCAAGTGGAACTCTTAGAGGGGTTCTTAGCCTGCTTGCTATTTATAGGGTAAGATGATCCATTCATAGTCATACAACTTAGAAATGGATCTGTTGAACTAAGTGTCTGTTATCAGTTCTCTGAGCATCCAGTTTTAGACTATATGGTGGCTGTTAACTGTCTCTGTGAAACCCTGATTGTTATTAGTCCCTAGGACAAGATATTCTGAATGTTACTGTATGCAATAGGCCTTGGGCATAAATGCCCAGATTGGGTGGCAGAGCAAGGAGTGCAGCGTCACAAGGGGATGTAGAGCTTTCTGGAAAACTGGAGTATGCCAAAACTTAGTTACATCCACACTGTGTTTTAGGAGTGGCCTTTGTAGACCAGACTGTAGAATCACACAGGTTATCTTGGAAATAGTTAATAGAGATGACCTGTAACTAGTCTGGGTAATAATCTATTAAGTGTGAGTCCTGTAGTCAAATTCTCTCCTTATACCACTTTACTGCAGTGGGCTTGTTACTCATTACTGGTGGGAAGGTTTAGAAATGTGAAAAATATTGGAAGTGCAGTCTAATTTACTTTACAAATAAATCACCTTTCTGTAGTGTCTTAGAAAATTGTGGGTTTTTTTCAGACTGAGAGATTCTGCATGTATTTTTTGCATTTCTGTCAGTGACTGATCCTTTTGGAATTCTGGCTTGTTTCTGGATGTTTTAGCATTCAAGTATTGGCATTTACATTATGTATGATGCATCTTTTGTAGTGGTATTCTGGAAAAGAGTCGTGTTCAGATGTGAGAGTGAAAAGAAGGGAGACTTTGATAAATGAGACTACATTTTTGTGACACAATTTACTTATGAAGAGTGATTGCAAATATGTGAGTCCTTGCTTGTTGAGTCACTGATAGTCAAACAGTACTAAATTTCATCTGTCTGCAAAGCAAAAAATAGCCTCTATTATGTCCTGCACTCTTTTATTTTTCGTGTTTTGGTTATTAATGAAAAATCAAAATAGTTTGACAAAGACACAAAAGTGAAAAAAAAAAGTTCATTTAATACAAGTTTGTTGAAATGGCCTCTTTTTTTGGAGGAACATGATATAAGGTATACAAGTTCGTATATGGTAAATATGTACATTTAAAAGTGTATCTGTTGGGACAAAATTAAACTCAGTGTAGTTTTCATAAAGAAATGGGGCATGACTTGGAACTTACTGAGGCATATTGTTCAGCTTTTGTACAAAACATGTTTTCTTTAAAAGTTCATCACTTTCACAAGAAATGCATTCAGTGTTACAGATTGCATTGATGCTAGATGAATATAATAACATTTTAAAACAGATCTAGTTACATGAAAGTCTCATGTAAAGACAGACAGATATCTGGAAGGAACAGTTTGATCTGATTTTCCCTAGTGGAAATTCAGAAGCAGATGCTGTAAGATAATACTACAAAAGTTTTAAAAGTGTAGAAGATAGAAGTAAATATGTCAATAGTATGGAAGTTATAGGTAAATTTGTAATTAAGATAACATAGGTCTAAAAGAGAAATAGCAAAACTAATGACTATTATTGTGGTAACAGTGAGATACCCTCAGCAATCTCTAGTAAATTGATAGAGACACTTCTTTTTTGGTATGATTCATCTTCTCATAAACATCTAAAATAAGTAAGATGAATCACAGTTTAAACATCACCATTACTTTCCACTGTTGAAAAAAGAGGATATGGTATTTAGCTGAGATGGTAGTTGAGATGAATCATGACCCTGTGAGCTTGTGTGAGATGTCTGATAAGGTGATGTGATCTTTTACTGCCCTATTCCTTGTGGGTTTTTGCTTTGGCAGTTGTCCTTGAAAATATCACTGCTTTTATCAGTATTGGCATCTATTCTTGAAAAATAATTTATGGACTGTATAAATTGGAAGGCACAGTAGTATGCCTTATACTTTGTATTGTAGAGATAAATTAGGTATTGATAACTGACATCATGGTATCCATTACTCTAGGACTGTAATTTTATAAATCATATTCTCATACAGAGTCATTAAAGAATGCATTAAAAAGCAAAATGTTCTTGTGTCCTGCCAGATTCTACTTGAAATATTTAATTCTGCTGAAGTTCAGATGTCACCATTGTTGATCAGACTTTTAATAGCTGAAGAACCTCTTTGCACAGTTAAGAGGCAGAGTGGTCAGGATACAAAGGATTTTCACTTGTCAAATACACACTCTCATGTACATGAGTAATTATCTTTGGATTTGTAGAGGTGGAGAATGGTGGAAAAGGACAGTTTGTTTTTGTTAAACAGAAAAGAGGGCATTTTAGACTGCTTAGGTTAAAATATTAGGTTAGGATGAAATATTTAGAAGCCAAACACAAAAAGATACCAAGTTGAGAAATAAAAATGAAACTGTTCACTAGGGACAAGTTGGGGCCAAATTAAAATAATTTCCCTCTATGTCAGGGAACCAAACTAGGAGTTTATGATAAGCAGAGATGTTAAGTAACATCTTTAAGTGTTAAGTAATCACCTGACTTGACATATGTTCTCCAAACTAATCACTCTCTTTCTATAATTAGAGGAGCGTGATTTGTCTTATTTCCATGTGGACACCTAAACTAGCTCAGATGAATCATGCCTATTCCTCTACTGGTTAACTGAGATGCAGACATCTGCTGTGGAGCTTTGGCGATGTTTGCAACGAGATGGAGAGGATCTAATCTGAAATACATGGAGGCAGAAGAAAATAATTTCTTTAGATTGGTGTGAATAAATGAAAGGATGTGAAGCAGTGGAATGGTTTTCCTGGAGATTGTATCCACCCTGAGCTTTTTTTTTTTTTTTTTTTTTTTAATAGGTTAAATAAATACATTGAAATATAAGAATATAGATACAATTGAACTTGTCCTATGATTCAAATATTTATTACAGGACATCTCACATTTGTCCTGGCCATCTGTTTCTATGTGGTTTCATTATTTAGTAAGAATGATTCCAGCTCTTGTAAGCTAATTTAGACACCTGAAAAGGGAATAGGGAGGTAACCATTCCGTTTTGAGTCATACAAGAGATGTGTACCTCTGTCACATTGCATGATAAAGCAGAATCACATAATGGAGTAGAAATCACAGTGGAATTATAGTTTGGAAGAGACACATTCACAGCAGTTCTTATCTCCAGCTCATTCTTGGAAATCATTACATGCCTTGAGAATGTATTAACTGTCAGGGCTGCAGCAGAACTTGCATAGCATGTCTTAGCAGAGCATCTGCAAAGAGGGTGAAAGGCTGTGAGCACCTCCAGTGAAGCTGGATAGTAAAAACAGATAATGTGTATACTGTGGTCTCTCAAATGTAAAACATGTAGCATTAAAATATATATATATTTTTGTATATTTGGGTGGAATTTGGTGAAGGTTAAAAAACATTAAGATATAAAGCTCTACGGAATAATTACATGAATCCTGAGTTGCATAATTATTCATACTACATTAAGCATTATTGAAATACATTTGAATTTAACATCTATTGTTCTTGGCTCCACTGTGTGAGCTCTAATTAAACATTAATAGTCATTAAAAAGCATCTTGTCAACCAACATCAGGTAGTAATAAATGAGATTAACTCATGAAAAATCTTAATAGTTGATGAAAGGGATTTTGAGTAGTAGATGTCATCTTGACCACATGCAGAAACTACATAAAGAAGTACTAATTTTGACTTCTTGTTCAATGATGCTATGAGGCCAGGTAACTAGACTGAAAAATAAACTGGGATTTCCCCTTGGCCAGGACCATTTTACCAAAGACAACATAAAAGAAATGCAGTAGCTCCTCTTTGTCAGATCAATATCCAGGAATGAAAAACAAGATTCTTTTTTTTTTTTTTTTTTCACTGCATTGTATTAGTAATGAAGTGTATATATAATTTTGTGTCTTCTTTTAAAGCCACTGATCTACTGGTTTATTGTGATTTCTTTGTAGTTTAGAATTATCTTTTGCTCTCAGGAACAGAAATGCTAAAGGAAGTGAATGAAGGAAGTGAATTATTTTTTAAAAAAGACCTGTTAGTCTGATAGTTATTTTATATTATTTATGTTGACTTTGTTAGATACGCTATTGTCAACAAGGAAGTGTATACAGATAGAAGAATCCACTGAATGGATTATAGCAGAAATTTTAGATCATAAACTTTATGATTTTAATCTTTGAAAAAGTAATAATAAAAATGAAAAATATAATAAAAATCTTATTAATGTAATTCTAAAGACGTTATTATAACATCATTATAACATATATAAACTTTATTTTACTAATATTACTTATTTCAATAAATTTCATCTGAAGAATTGCCAAAATTTGTGTTATAGACTGGATCTACAGTTACAAAAATAGACATTTTCCTATGAGCTTTATTATTTTAAACTGTCTAAAACAAGAATAAAATTGACTTATCTTTTTCTTTGTTTTTCTGTCTACTCCAAGCTTTTAAATGAAAGGTGATTTGATGATAACTAGAGATCTGAAATTTAGTTCAGTTGTCTAGACACAGCTATCTAGTACCAGTTTAACAGCAAAATATCCACATGAAACTGTCAGAAGTAACACAGTACCTGCAGCGTACCCATCTCCTTCTGCAAAGATATAATGGCATATACCACTGAAGTTGGTACAAAACGCTCTTCAGCCAGCTCAGCTGAGTCTCTGTGTTAGGTTTGTACTCTCTTTGCATTCCTAGTTTCAGCCAGTAAAGATGGGATGTTACTGTAGTAGGATATGTAGAGCTGTCTGTGTCTGTGTGCCTACGTGTGAGCTAGGTGTCTCTACTGCCTTCTTGTGGAGATCTCATCCTCAGTCCAGTTACTCTTAGGCGGGCATCTTTATCAATCTGATATGCCTTACCCAATACTATGTCTCCAAATTAGCCAGCCAGCGTTTCCACATGTTGACCAATGGGATGCATTGAACTCCTGTGTTGTATAGGTTAAATGTGTAAGTGACAGTCTAGGATGTAGAGTCCTAGTTTTATGGAATTCAATTCCTAACTTTGAGGAATTAAATCCAACATTTAGTTATGGTATTGATCATGTATAAATGCTTGTAGAGAAATTCACTTTGTGATAGAGGCTTATACTTTGATGACAAATTGAATGTGCTTTCCTTACTGTAGGCAGCCAGTACATTTTTCCTTTCTAAGGCACATGTTAGGAGAACAAAAAAGACAGAGGTAGCAAAACCCTTTCACCTTCTTAAGGGTGATGTAAATTGTGAAACATAGGTAACAGAACAATAGATTTAAAGACACAGAATTACTCTGAATTCGAAGCATGTATAACAATTTTATTGGAGGAAACAATGCATACAAATTTTAAGCATATTAGTCAAATAATATGTCTTCTCTATGATCTATGTGATCTTTTCTCCTCTACAAAAACTGGAATTTCAAACCTTCTAGAGCCAGAGAGTGTTACTTCACAAACTGGAACAAGTTTCTTATTGCAATATAAGGCAATTATTCTTATGTGTAGATACATATTGAAGAAATGATAGCCAATCTTGCTCATTATATTAAAATTATTTTGTGTTCTACTGTTCCTTAGCATCCAACTTCACGTTGCTTTAGTAATTACTTGACATATTTTGACACTGCTTGACTCTGCAAGACCAGCCCATGGTCCCTCTAATAACGCTGGTCCCTTTATAGCACTGTCTCATGCTTGAGCCCCTGTCTTCCCCTTTATTCAGCCCTCCCCCCAGTCTATACCATTTTTGTCTTCTGTCATTTGTTGCTTCTGAATGGAAATTCATTTATGCAGAATATTAATACTAAGATATTAGCTTCCATTTGGAACGAATGAAAGAAACTTACAGCCTGTGGAGATATTGTGGCTTTGAGGGCAATTCTGTGTTTTTCACCTCAACAATAGTAATTACCAATCTAATCAGCACTGTTTAAAAGTATGTTCTCATGTGTGCTTAATATGTTTCCTTTCTTCTTTCAAGAGAATGAGCTCTTTTATCTTTTAAAAGTTAAGTTTTAATGGAATGGAAGAGTTGTTTCTACTGGTTAATTTTGCTTTTGCCCATTCATTTATGGTAGTAAGATATGATTTGAAGGAGAATGACTAAAAGCATTTCACTTTTCACTGCAAGTTGCAGAATGAGTTGTGGGTTGAGAGATCTATTGTATGCATATATAGACAGGTACAGTAATGCTTCATTGTGTTTAGCAGCTTAATAACACAGCTTACAACTGATTTCCTTTTATAATTGTTTAGACTGGACTTCATTAATAATTATTCTTCCAAGAAAACAGATAATCATTCTGTTGTAACATTACTTACAAGGTGTTTGTCCAAGAAGAAAATATAGTTTTCACAGTTTGTGTGTAGTTCATCTCTTCATAAATTCTGAGTCATCATCTTTGCAAAAATACTTTCAGGATAAATGAGAAGTAAAACAATCCCTGTGTTCTTATGCTAATTTCTGATTATTAAAACCTTTCTTTTTAATTACAGAAACCTTTGAAATGCTCATCAAACTGGCTGAGAACTACACAAGCACACTTTTCTGCAGTGCATATAGAAACATGGCTGCTGAGGCTGCTACATGCATTCAGGAGTTTTTCACAGACGTTGCACTCTGTATTTGGCACAGACATAAGCACGGAAGAATTTGTCAACAGATTTTTTGACACCATGTTCCCCATGGTCTACAATCACGTGATTAATCCATGTCTGACTGATGTTACAGTGGAATAAGCAGAGTGTCTCCAAATGGCAAGAAGAGATATCAGGCCCTTTGGTAACATTCCCAAGAAAGTCGTGGGACAAATGGGAAGATCACTGTTACCCAGAAATTTCCTGCAGGCTCTGAATTTGGGGATTGAAGTACTCAACACAACAGACCATCTGCATTTCTCTAAAGACTGTAGCAGAGCTTTACTTAGAATGCAATACTGTCCCCATTGCCAAGGGCTGAGTTTAAGTAAGCCCTCTATGGGCTACAGCCTCAACGTCATGTGAGGATGCTTAGCCTACATGGCAGAAGTTGACCTTCATTGGCAAAGATATATTTAGCCTTTGGAAGAGCTCTCAAGTGCCATGCATGGAACATATCACATTGAGCATGTGCTTCTAAACTTTCATTCACTTGTTAATGATGCTCTCATGCAAGCCCGTGCCAGTGGACCAGAATTAACTAAGCAGGTAAGAAGCTGTTGTTATCCATGCTTGGTGCATACATGACACCAAAAAAAGCCTCGCTAAAAACTAATAATTGTTTGGCCATTTTTATAGCCGTGCACATATTTGTATCTGAATTCAGCTTTATTCAACAGCATGTTTTTCCAGCACTGAATTTTAATCTATTTTAATAATCCACATGAACTTCTTATTTCCCATCATCTATTTGTAAGTTTGATGTCAAGTAGAGATTCAACATTTTGAGATTATTTATTGGAAAGAATTTTCAAAATGAAAGAAGTTTGGATATGGAATTTTTTTAAGCAGTGTTCTCAAAGTATCTGCAGTAATGTTGAATTTTTTTTTCCCATGAAACCACAGCATTTTCAAAATATTGCTGAAAGAAAATTTTGTTTCACAATCAAATAGGAACTTCAATTCCTTCATCCTTTTTGTATAGAAGTATATTTATCTCTGTATTCTTGCATGCAGATGTCACTGGTAGTGACATGTTCTTTCTTTTTTGAGGGAACGGAGGTTCATTTATGCCTGTGCTCCACTAGAGTTTGGCGTCAGCTGACATGTCAGTCATACTTAAAGGAGTACCACAACTTTCCTCCTTGATTAGCTGAAGAGGAAAATGCCTCTTCTACTAAGCAGCTGATATGAACTCTGACAACAAACAACTTGACCTAATATAACAGAGAATTGTTCATTTCTTATTGAGGTGAGACCCGCAGTCCATTAAAATGGGTTTTTCATCCTGCTTTCAGTCCTTTCCTGGGAGTTTCCCATTTCATCTACTTTATACAAGCCAGCTGCTTCAGCCAGAATCTCCTGCTGCTTAACCATATTAAGAGAAACTGTGCTAGTGAAACAGATTTTTCACTAGCATATTGGCTCAAAGGTGGCTCACTGATGTCTGTCCAGTACCAGAGCTACACTTGCTTCTTAGAGATACTCCATTTCTCTTCAGATTGTTTATTTTTTACCTACAGTTTTCAGGAACAAACTAGGAAAAGAAAGTAAAGACTCAGTGCTTAAAGTTCTTCTTTCTTGCCTCATATTGTGTCAGTTTGTATGAAAAGAGCTCTCCTCTTAGGTTTTAGGTTTGAATTTTGAATCATGTACCATAATTACCCGAGATTTAATGACTCTTAAGACACTTGTGTTTTCAAAATGGAAGATTTTATTCTTGAAAATAATATATTTAATCCAATTTTTAATGAAAAATTAAATGAGTGAAGAGTTCTACATCCACTGTTTTGATTAACACAAACCAAAATGCTTTATTTTGATATTCCTGAAAATTTCATGCTTTCCTTCTCCCTTTTCCTCAGTGGACATAAAGAATGTGGAAATTTCTTATTTTGTGACAATATATTTGTTTGAAGATCAACTGTTGATTTCTGCTCTAGGAAGATATTCTCATATAGAATCATTTCCAAACCTTAAAAGCTAAAAAAATTCATTTCTCACTGTTTGAATCAAATCCATATATTTTAACTATTCCTTGTGGCATCCATCACTTAATCTCCGTGTTACGGTTGATCAGTCTTTTTTCTCTTTGATTTGTAATTCAATCAGTAAGACTGTGAAGCACTGATCCCTTGAAACATAGTGATCTAGTTCTAGTAATCTGGTCAGTACTGATCTGCTGAGTATGGCTTTAGTGTAGTTCAGATTTGCCCATGTGTTAGGCTGACTCTGATGTGTAATAAATATAGTCTCTCAGCTTCCATAGGAAGAGGATATGAATTCTGTTGAAATTAGCTCATTAATATTTATTTTATCTTCAGAGTCACGCATGAACTGCTGAAAACTTAGATAAGCAATTAGTAGCATCAGTGATCCTGACTCAGGACAGATGATTATGAGCTAGCTCATAATGGCTTACTTAGGCATTCAGCAGTCTCTGCAATTTTAAAGCTAAATTTCATCACAATAACTTTTTTTTTTTTTTGAGTTTCCAAGAAGCAGATAAAGAAAAAAAATCTTAAAATGCATGGAGATATGCTATATGCATATACAAATTTAAATATAAGAATCTATTTTGTATCCTGTGTAGTGATAGATGTATTTATCTAGTTCTTCATGTTATCATATGCATGTTTGTAGAAATAACCATATTTGAATTATTTTTTTGCTACCACGTATTATTATCTCTACTCAAATCTACAGTACATTAAGTTGATCTATGTGGTGTGGAAAGACCATTAATGCCTAAACAACACAACAACATTTTATTTAACAACTCTTTTTTCCAAATTGTTCACTTTTCTGCTTGGGTCAGCAGAGCAGTGCCAGTGTCTACAGTTGCAATTCTTTCCTTTCCTTCTTCCTATTTTGAATTCATGCTCTTAATTCCTTCCTCCCACAGCTCTGTTGACTGACAGGTAAATGCAGCATCAGTTCATCATCTTTACACCTGGACATTTTTCTGTGCTGTTCTGCAGAATCTACTGGAGATGTGTGGGTTGTGCAACTACTTATGTATTTATGTATGGTCATATATATACACATATACTTAATGCCCGTTTGGTTCTGTGTTCCTGAAGCCTACATATGTCCATTTATGTACTGTTTATACTCAGTGCTGTAGTGGGCCCTCTGTTTTTTATCTGTTAGGAGCTGAAACAAATGTTTTTAGCAGACTGTTTTTGTTTGTACACTCCTGGAAAAATAACATAGAGGCTTAAGGGAGCAGTGTCATGCAAAACAAGAACAGTATAAGCTATTCTTTATTACAATTTAAAAAAAAGAAAAGGAAAGAGAGGAGGGGAAGGGAGGGGAGGGGAGGGGAAGGGAAGGGAGGGGAGGGGAGGGGAGGGGAGGATATGTATTGTTATCCACTGGGTAGTAGGTAAAAATGCCCATTCCTATAAAGGACCTTGTAACTTCTTCCTCTGCTTTTTATGCGTAGCCTAAGTTGCCACATGCCAATCTTTCTGAGCTTGGATATAGCCAGGGAAAACTCCAGCTAATGAAACTATACAGGCTGATGAAAATGCAAGCGCTTTTTAATACAGGTAAGCTGTGTTCTGGAAAAAAAGAAAAGCAAATGAATGGAAACTTTTTACAAATTATAATAAAGTGTTCTGTTTTACCTCCATTCTGTTGTTCTCCATTCAGGAGCTGAAGGAAGAGGGGATGAGACCAGGGAATAAAAGAAAGAGTAAAGGCCCAAGATTTTATGATTAAAAACTTTCTTCCAAACTAATCTTTACATTAAAATATCATTCTTGAATGCCAAAAGATCAACGTTTGAGATTAATGCTGAATAAAAGAGATGAAAAGAAATATTGATTAGTTGTTCATTATATATTCTGTGCACTCTTGATTTTGGGATCTGGAGGAAAATTAAGTATGTGACTGTCTTGTGGAGAACTATATATGCATACAAAGGTATGGGAATCAGAAACCTAACAGAAAATTTTTTTATTTTTTATTTTTTTATTTTTTATTGTCATTTATTCTAGAAAAAGAAACATTTCTTGTATTATAGTATGCTCTAAGAAAGAAGTAGTTAATAGACTATATTTATGTTTTCTTCCTTATTATTTTTGTGTGAAATGACTAGCTATAAACACATAAACAGTCTGAACTGCTGCAACTGTGACATGTTGAATTTCATATTCCTATGACAAGAGCTATTCACAGACATTATCAGTGAAATGGATTTTATTTTATTTTTTCTATTCCTGCTAGGTTTTACGTAGCCACTTTTCATTGAAGCTTCTCTGGTGAAAAATTGCACAACCTTTTTCAATGCCATTCCAGAAAATGAATTACCTGTATAAGTGCATTAAACCAATTAATTAAAGACATCTAAAAAAGGAATAGGAAGAAGGCAATGAAAAGCATGCTTTGATAATCTCAAATATACCTGTGCAAGCTGTAGTATAATTGCAGTTTTATTTTGGGGAAGGAGTATGCATGACTATGGACTAGAGACCAAGTAACAGTATTTCTTACTGTGGGAATTTCCGTACCTAGATATTTAGTAACCTTCATTGTTTATCAGGTTAAGGCACCTAAGGAGATGCAAGAGATCAGTGTCTTTCAAGGTAGTTATCCTGTGAACCCACTACTTTAATATCTAAATCTGATTTTTTTATACCTCTAAACATGTCAGTACTGTGCCTGTTGCTTCATAACTAATGCATTTTGATTGCTTCCTTAGAGTGAATTAGTCAATCATGAAATAAGCTCAGAAGCTACTTTAACATATTAAAAATAATACTTTCACTACCCTACTTTAAAGAATTCTTGATATTTGAAAATGCTAATTATAAATCTACTACATAAATTAGATCATGGAGGAGATCTGAAATTCATAATTTAAAATCAAGTTTGTAGGTATCACAAATATTCAGCCCACTTGAAGAGAAATTATATATTAGATACCTTTAAGAATATGAAGTATATCAAAAGTGGTTGTGGATTTGATAACAACCAGAGATACAGTATTTTACCACAAGAGAAACATTAGGCTGCACTTCCAAGCTTCACTTACAATGTCTACACTTGATTTTGACTTGAAAAACTCATAAGTTAACCATCTAATGAAAATTAAGAACAGAAGAAAGAAGAAAAATAAAAAAGCATTTCTATTAAAAATGACGATTCAGGCAAATACAACAGAAGATGAAAATAATAAACATTTCCCCTAAAACAATTCAGTCTGACTAACTAAGAAAGACATACAAATGTCTTCTCGTACTACTTCCATATATTTCAGTGCACCTAACAGTATATAAGTAGAAGATATACAAATTTGTTATCAAATACAATGACTATTTTATCAGTAACTTAACCATTGCTGGGAGAATCAGTAATCCATCATTCTCTGATTTTCAGGACTTCATATTAGAATGCTACAAGATTTGTGAGGATTTTAACTTTGCTTCTTTGGATTTCATTATTCTAGTTCATAGTCTTACCATCATTCAAGCAACTCTTAATTTTGGATTTTGAAATCTTTAAAGAGGAAATAATTTGCATTTTCTCTTGTGGTGTCAATCCTCTGATTCTTTTAATTTACAGTGAAATGGGAAATGTCATTTTGAATTGATGTATTCAAGATTTTATTGTTTGTAAACTAAATATCCATATTAAAAATTATGTTCAAATGCTTTTATGAAAAGGCATAGGCCAACATAAACTCTATTTAAAAAGAAATAAAAGCTCTAATCATAAGAAGAATTAATTAAATGATAATACAGCTTCACAGCTTAATTTCCCATTTGTACTACAGCAAACTAGCAATTATTGTAAAGTAATCTAATCACATATTGTTGTACATGTTAAGCAGTTTACACAGCAGTATGTGTAATTTATGACTGTTTCGGTTTATTATCTGTATTGTTTGTACTTAAACTACAGGTAAATTTCTCCATTGCATACATTTTAGGTACACTTTATCTGATTGGAAATAGGTAAGGTTAGCCAAATATCCGGCTGGCTCCTTGAAACAGTTGACTGCATCTGCCTATGATTCATCTGCTCCTGTGTATTCTAGTACTTGCAGGTGTGCAGGCAGCATCCCCTCCGCTTATGAAGTTCTCCTGTGCTGTAGTAAAATAATAGCAGCCTGAGGGCAGGGGCAGCTTTCCTCATTCACACCCCAGTCTTCCTTCTACACATGCTCCTGCTCCTCTGTCGTGACTACTGCTGTTTGGTCTGGGGATCACTCACTCTCCCTTCACAAGAGAGCCACATGTAATGGAAGTCTGAATGCACTTGGCATGGGCAAAAGGGAGAAGTGGTATCAGTGCTGGATGCAGAGCTCTATCTCAAGATGGCCTTGCTCACTTCTCTCTTCACATAGTTCAGCACTGTGGCCACTAGCAGTCGGGATGATTGCAGGGAGGCAAATGATTCACAGCACACTTATTTTTGTCTCTCAATGATCAAACCACACTGTTTATATATAAATATACATGTATCCCCATGTAGGACGTATGGGAGATTACTTGCTTGCACTTTGCTTCTGGAAAGGAAAACAGATATGTTTAATTCCAAAGGGGGATTTTTTTCTGAAATGGGATGCAAAGTATTAGGAGAGTGGAAGTGTTAGTAGAAACGAGGAGAGTAGATAGATATGCTGAGGAAAATGTATCCCCACTCTGTCAACCTTCTGTTCTGTACAGGTTTACATTACAGCAAGCAGCAGAGGAACCAAGGCTCTGTCAGGTTTCACTTCAACAACATCCATAGTTTATCAAGAATGAAGTGTGCATTGTAGATGGGAGTAATCTGTAGCTGTTTTAAACACCTCACAGGCATCAACTAGGGAGAATCTGCTGCTGGCAAGGAAACATCTGTCACTGTAGGGGAGGGCAGGAACATGGCAACTTACAAGAGGAAGTGGGCAGAATAGCCAGCAGCTGATTCCCACTGCCAGGCCATAGCACACTGCTTCCATGGAGGAGTGTAGATGTTAGAGACCATATGTGATCTGACAGAGCACCTGAGTATCTTCTTCATTAGCTCTGTCATGTTTTTATGATTTTTGTTATTGGTATTCCACATCATAACATCATGTAGTGCACTGGGAGTTGAAAAGCCAATCGTTCAGCTCTGTGGATCATTGATAGTTCCGGATATACCTGTCTCAGAAGAGAGCTATATACACCAGAGGACTTTGTGTTGCTTTGCATTTTTCTGTTTTCTGCTCAGAGGAAAAGATAAAAACTGTTTGCGTGTCATGAGACACAGGCTCTTTCCCTTTTGGATCGACCCAGGAGCGGGTGCTTGCTGCTGTCTCACCTCCAGCGTTTAGCGTATGGCCTTCAGTTTTGGGGTACTCTCCCTCTATCATTTTATTTGATTGATTAGCTTCAATTCCAAGTATATTGTATTATATTGTGTTATTTTGCATTCCGATATCGTATTTATTAAATTTTCTTTAGCTTTCCTTCTGAGATCGTTGCTGCTGCTTTGTTTTTAGGCCCATCTCCCTTTTCCTTTTTCCCTTCCCCCTTCCCCTTTCCTGGAGTGTGGGTCTGTGGCTCTCCCGCATCAATTGTCATAGAACCGGGCCGAACCAGCCTGTAAACCATTGACAAGCTCTCTCTTCTGAAATCTTTAGCTTACTTCTTTAATTTTTTTGAGATTATATGAAATATAAACTACTGTTTTACTTGGCTTTTAAGCTCTCTGCCTGTGCTATTTCCCTCAAAAGCAGATACGTTCTGTTTATTTTAATGATTCGTGGAAAAATATGAAACTATTCTCCTATCATCCAGCATATGGGCTCTTGAGTAGCATAGTAATGTTGCTGCCAGTGCTGTACTACAGGATCTGTTCAGTCTGCAAGGGATAGAGTGATTCTTTCACTCTACTTAGCCCTGGTGAGGCCACACTTGGAGTATTCTGGGCTCCCCAGTGCATGAGAGAGACATGGAGCTACTGGTGAATTCAATGAAGGGTTAGAAGGATGAGTAGAGATCTGGGGTATCTCTCCCATGAGGAAATGGTAACAGGTGGAGGATTGTGTAACCTTGAGACCAGAAGGCTGAAGAGAGTCTGCAGAGGACAGAACCAGCCTTTTTCAGTGGTGCCCAGTGGCAGGAAAAGAAGACTCTTTAGGCTCAACTGACTCTCTTTCTGAAAATCAGGAATCACTTCCTTATGACAAGAGCGACTGAACACTGGCACAAGTTGCTCAGAGAGTCTGTGGGGATCTTCAAAAGCTGCCTGCACATGGTCCTGGGTAAGTGGCTGTAGGTGACATTGCTTGAACAGGATTGTTGGGCCAGATGACATCCAGATGAGCCTTCCAACCTCAATCATTCTGTGATTCTTTGTCATTCTCCAGTTGCTAGCCTAGAGATTCTCAAAAGAGTTTATCACAAAGCTATATATCAACAATATGTACTTTTTCTCTCAAGAGAAGTACAAGTATTGATAAGCTATGAGAAAATGAACCTCATTTGAGAGATTTAATAGATACAACATAAATTTGATGTTGTGGCAAAATTCCTCGCATCAAGAATCTAACTGGATTCAGCCTTGTATGCTTATAACTGCCTGCAAGTGTGTATTTCTACTATGAAGTTATAGAAGTGAGCTACATGCTGTGTAGCTTTCAGCAAAGCAGACTTTGGGATAAAATTGTGGAATTCTACCTGAAAATTTTGGCTTAATCTGTCATTTTTGCTTTGCTGAGTTTAAATTACCTGATAAATTGATTAATTTAAATTACTTCAGAAGATCAATATAAACTGATTTGTGGAAGCTGCTGAACAGTAATTGAATTTTAAGACCTCACCTTATGCACTTTTGTATTCTCATTGATTTGTGTGGTAAAAGGTGTGACACCTAACCTAATACACAGTTGAACACTATCACATAACATTTCCATCCATTCACAGATATGCATCCAACTGCAGCTGTGAAAAACTACGATGTTTGTATAGTAAAGACTGTTTTGATACATCAGTCATTTTTTGAATGTACCGAGAAGCAAGTATACTGCAGTCATGACCTCCATTTCAGATTCCTCTACTGTTGCATTTCACTTCCCCAGTGTTACAAAGTGGAAAAACTCCTTGCTTATGTCAAGAAGTTTTCTCCTGGGACTAAACTGGACTTCAGTTGTGAGAAATGAGAATAGAACATAGTGAAAATCAACAAAGCAAGTTTATGGATCACTTATAACTAGTTAAAAGCTTTTTTTGTATTTGAATGATAGGTTTTTTTCCTATATAACAGTACAGTTTGATGGCTCTTATCTTTTCTGGTTTGACACTTCCTTTTTTGTTTATTTAAGTAGCTTACCCTTACTGAGGTCTGAAGTCCGTGAATGTGAACTAAGGACAAGAATAGTGTTTGAATCTTAAGAAATTAGAATCATAGAATCCTATTGCTAGTTATGTGGGAGAAGAGGCCGACCCCTACTTTGCCACAACCTTCCTTCAGAGGTGGCTTTCCTCACAGAGAGTAATAAGGTCTCTCCTGAGCCTCATCTTCTCCAGATTAAATAATCCCAGCTCCCTCAGATCACTCCTCGTAAGGCTTATGCTCCATACCCCTTACCAGCTTCGTTTCTGTTCTCTGAACATGCTCCAAACTCAATGTCTTTCTTAAAGTGAGGGTCCCAAAACTGAACACAGTACTCAAGATGTGGCCTCACCAGAGCTGAGTACAGGAGGATGATGACCTCCATGCTTCTGCTGGCTGCACTATTTCTGATATGAGTCAGGATGCTATTGGCCTTCTTGGCCACCTGAGCTCAACACTGGCTCATGCTCAGAAGAGAATTGACCCCCAGGTCCATTTCTCCCACACAGTCTTCCAGCCACTCTACTCCATATCAAAGTTGTGGCTGAAGTGCAGGACCCAGCACTATGTCTTAGTGAAATTAGATCCTTAAGCTAGTGTCTTAAGCAAGGTCACAATTCCTCATCTCATACCTTTTGCATGAAACCTGTGCATACTAATAGATTACAAAGCAACACTGAAAATTATTCACAGTCTACTTCTGCAGATAGTAAGGAAAATAAGTGCAAACACAACATGTACAATTGTGACACAAATTTTACAGAATGTCAGTGTTAAAAAAGAAAATAAACTATAAGAAAAAGAACTCAGATCTCCCCAGTGCCAAGCAACCTGAAAGTGTACTGTGGGAGCCTTTGACAAACATTTTTACAAAAACATTGAGTATTATGGAAAATGCTGTTGTTAGTGCACATATGTATAAGGGATACATATTTAATATATGGTTGCATGTAAAAAAAAAGAGTCCTTGTTTCTATATGCACAAATAAAGTGAAAATATAAAGCAGTATCAGAGATTACTATATCAAAACATAATGTGTTTTAAAACAACTTTCAGGAACTGATTTTCTGAGTCATCATCGGCTATATTTTTAAGTGAGCACTAATAATGGAGAGCATTACAAATGTAAATTAAAATCTAGAATTTAGTTTGAAGGTTTTACAAAGCGTTATGTAACTTTAGTGAAATAAATAGACTAAATGATAGGCAATTTACAGTTTTTTTCCAACTATGAAATAAAATATAGAGGAAATCAAAGTTAAGTTCTAATGTGTAAACCAATTTGAAGATGTACACTTCATCATAATCATCAACAAAGAGTGAGGAATGGCAGACATTGGTTGAAAGACTTTTGTATAAAGTGCAAACAGCAGAGTATGTTTATGTAATTTCAGTTTATGCAAAAGAAGTAATTCCCTGAGACACTGCTTCTCCATTTTCCCATTTGTTTTTTCTTTCATTATCACAATTGTTTCTGTAGTCGTACACAGAACACTGTAAATGCTCATGCTGTTGTATAGGTTCTGTAACTAAACCCAGAGTTTTCCAAATAATGACAAAATCTGTGAAAAACAGCATGGACATATATAGTGCTATAATGTTTAACATGAAAATAGTAGTAAGCCTATCCCTCAGCATTTCTTGTTTGTTGGAATCCCATTGTGTGCTCTGTGCTGCTAAAAATCTGCCTCCTATTCCATCGTGATTGGTTTCTTTGCCTTTAATGCATAGAAAAAAAGATTTTCAACCATGGGTAAAGTATTAACAGAAGCAGTAACATCTGTAAGTATTCATACATCTTGGGAAAATATACATATTAATGTATGTTCTTTTATCAGGGTATTACTTCTCATGTAAACTGGTGAGTATTGTACATAATATCTTTAAGGTTTATGATGTAATGATGTGTGGCAAACACTGTGCACCCATTTCTGTAAAGAAAGTGATAGAACATGAAGTCATGAAACTATGTCTATCAAATACGGCAGATTGGTACATCCATTTCTCTGCTTCTCAGAATTTGAATGTATGGTGGCACAGCTTTCAATACTTGTCTCAAGGTACATAATTTCCAGTTCCTGTTCTTTCAGTAGATTTTCATTTGTGGGAATGGGAGAGAACCTATTTCTCATCTTTGAGAAAAGGTCAAATCCAGTGTCAAGTTTGTGTCTCACAACTTGTTGAAGTGCCCAGTATGAATGTCAATCCATTTGCCAAATTGCCTTGTTGCTTTTATACAACTCCGACATTGGACTGACTTGCTTTACTGAGGGTCTGTGCTGAGGTGCTGGCAGCGGGGCACCTCTGAGAAAACATACATAAGAAAGGCTACATAAAAAGTGTTATTTGGCATCTGTGAGAGAGGGCAATGAAAAACATGAAGAGAGAACAGCCCTTCAGGCAGTGCAGGAGGTCAAGAGGTGCTGTAGGCATGGATCAGTCTCCCTGCAGCCCAGAAGAGGCCCATGAGGCAGGTTGTCCACCTGCAGCCCATGGGCACCGCATGGAACAGGCAGATGTGCCCTGAAGGAAGCAATAGCGTGTGGGGAGCTGTGACTCATGGAGGACCCACACTGAATATGGGGAAGAGCATGAGGAGGGAGTGGCATAGAAGAATCATTATGGACTGACTGCAGTGCCCGTTCACTAGCCCCCTGTGCTGCTTGCCATAGGAGAACTGGAAGTGAAGCTGAGCCTTGGAAGAAGGGAGTTGCAGCGAAGGTGTTTTGAGTTTAGTCTTTGTTTGTCACTATCCTACTCTATTTTTGATTAGCTATAAATTAAATTAATCTTCTTCAATTTTGCCAATAATGGTAATTGATAAGTGATTTCCCTGTCTTTATTTGAACCTTGGACATTCCCATCTTATTTTTTCTCCCTGTCCTCTTGAGGAAGGGGAGTGAGAGAGCAGCTGGGTGAGGGTCTGCTAGAAAGCTTACATCAGCCCATGGCTCTTGTCAACACAGACATGGCTTTGGCAGGCAGCACTGAGCAGTGAAGTTTTACATGAGGTAAATTCAGTATAGACTGCCAAGTATCGTGGTGTGTATTATGCGTTCCTATTTAATGTACTTATATCAAGTTTATTTCACAATTTGAAATAATTTAAATCTTTAAGTTTTCTGCAGCTCATTATTAAAATTGAGATTTGTTTTGTTAGGAAATAATAGAAACTTTAATGTAAGTTCCTTATTTTTTTATTTGTTGGGGAAGGGGAAGGGAAGGGAGCATTTGACAGTAAGTTAGGGGAAATTCAGGCAAAATGCACATTCAAATAAGCTTTCTGCTATCCCTTAATTGCATTGATAGTCAGAGGCCTGAAAGAGGTGGAATAGCCAGCTCCGTGGACTACCATCATGTTCTGAGTTTCAGGGGCATCCTGAATGTCTCCTTGTGCTTTGGCACCATGGCAGGTTGTCTGAGTGATTCCAATGGAAAACTGAACTGAAGCTGAGACAGTTGCTCCAAGAGGCTGAAAATGCTGCAGTATAGCTCTTTGTGTTTGCAGAAAAAGAAAAGAGGCTTTGCATTCCTCTCCACGGGGCAAGTAGGATGCGTGAACAAGTATAAAGGAAGAAGTGAAATGAGTACGTTATGTAGGCTATCTTATTTTCTTCCTTTTCTACTCTTTCATTTTGAAAAAGAAATGGAGCTACCAAGCAGAGCACACTTCTGGTTCTCAAATGGTTCTTAAATCAGATTTTTGTATTGGAAGAGAAAAACTATGAGCGCAAATCCAGAAATGTTGAAGCCAATTATTTTTTTTAGATAAATTGGTACCTCATATAGTATGTATGTGTATGAGTGACAGTCTTGTACTGAAGAAAGGCATTCATAGAAAACTGGTTTATCCAGGTTCAAATAAGAGGTTGAGGAGACACTGAAACACTTAATATTGGAAAGAAAATCACTAATCTCCTACAAAGTAGTGTAGAATGGGGAAAATGTCCTAGATTTTCAGAAATATTAACTGTATTAATAGTTGTTTTTTCCTTCTCATTTCTCATTTTTTTCAGGTGGTCTTAGATTCTTTATTATTGTAAAAACATGGACCTCCAGTTATATAGGAGGAATAATTGACAGTCTTACACTGAAGGAAATAATATATTCTGATTATTTCTGTGTACTTGTGTTACAGAGCTTTTTTTCAAAACTGCTCTTCCCTCTTCATTTTTGCCAATCTTCCACAAAATGTAAGCACAGATTGCAGAAAGGCAAACATGGTCAACTTGTCTTGCCCTCACAAACTCATGTACTGTAGGTTGTAGTATGTTTCATGTTCTGACTGAGCAACATGCCTGATGGAGGCTTTTGGTGACCCAGGATAGTTGGACTTAATGAACACTTCTGCCAGTATCAGACAAGAAGGCAGGGTGTTAGACCTCTGTGTCAGAGCTATATTTTCAGGGCATACAGAAATAAGGAGCAATAAAGTATATTTTATCCACTAGAGAGCCTAGATATGTCAGTCTCACTACACAGCAGGAGCTGATCTTGGGAAAGAACTACTGCTGGTTTTATATAATTGCTCTGCAGAGGAGAACCACAGAGTGTTTTCACTGAACGTAAATGAAACACCTTGGCATCCACTGAAGCACTTGGACAGGGAGAGCTGGCAGCTTCTCACAAGCAGCAGTTTTGTTGAACTGCCTTTGAAGAGTTTGAACTGGCAGTGCTGTATTCTGGCTGCAGGATAACTTGGCTGAGAACATTAGGATTTCCCCTAACATTAAGCCATTAAAAAAGATCATTTCCTTCCCTCTCACCGTCACTCAGGAGAAAAGAACTATTTTTACTGCCTGAGTTATTTGAGTGTTAGTCCCTCATGAAAGGAGCAGCAGAATTAAAATCATTTAAGACTTCGATAATTAAAAAGAAGATGCAAATTAAAAGCATGTTAAGTAACTCATACTTCTTGGGCTATTATATTTTATTTCACAATCACAATGTGCAGACTGAAGAAAGAGACCAGAGATAATTAGTAACTGATAAGATATGAGAACAGCTTCAAGCACTGGTTTTAGTAAAGGAGAAAGATACAGTTATATGCAGGCTGTGAACTGTGGCTCCCTGAATCCAAAATCTTGGACATCAGTCTTTTGCAAAACTCTATTAAAAATTTCTCTTGGAAAAAAAAAATTCTATATCATAAACTTTAACATTTTTGATCCTCAATCCAGAGTGTAGATTTTGTTTCCCCAGAAGATGCATGTCAGTGAAACTGATGCCCCACTAGTCCCTAACACAGAGGAAGAATTAATTCAGCATATCCAAGTGGTACTTTATATATGACAGAAAATAATTCTTTCCTTTTTTTTTTTTTGCCCACACACTCTTTTATTTATTTGTTTGTTTGCTTGTTTGTTTTGTATAGGAGCCAGCTTTGCTAACTTTCATGTTTACCCATTTTGCATTAATCTTTGTTGAAACTCATCTGGTTCGGTGTGGGACAAACCATGAAATTTAACAAGGCTACTTTGAATTGACTGCTTTGGGAACATACTTCAGCAGGGTTTGTGGAGATTGGACAAGGGGAAATGGTTTCAAACTTAAAGAGGGTAGATGTAGGTTGGATATAAGGAAAAAGTATTTTACAGTGAAGGTAGTGAGGCACTGGAAGAGGTTGCCAGGAGATGTGGTGGATAGAGTGGTCAGGCACTGGAATGGCCTGCCTAGGGAGGTGGTCGAGGCACCATCCCTAGCGCTGTTCAAGAAGCGTTTAGATGAGGTGCTAAAGGATTTAATTTAGTAGTTGGGTAGAGATAGTGATAGGAGGATGGTTGGACTAGATGATCTTATAGGTCCTTTCCAACCTTATGAACTTATGAACTTATGAACTTATGCCCTGTCTCTGGAGACTTTCAAGGCAAGGCTTGACCAAGCTCAGAGCAGTCTGATGTAGCTGTGGATATCCTTGTTCATTGGAGGGGAATTGGGCTAGATGGTCTTTAAAGGCCCCTTCCAACTCTAAGGATTCTGTGATTCTATGATACTATGGATTAGATTGTTTCTTTCATGAGCTTGAAGCTACTTCCAAATCTTTCTAAAAATTCATAAATATAGTTTCTTGTATATCAGCTGAATAATAAAATTGGTTTGAAATTATTATTTGTCAAGTCCATTTAAATTTTGCAGGTATTTATAAATTGAGTGTTTAAAGATTTGTGTAATCATCTTTCTAAGTATCAGTTTCTGTCTGTAATTCTCTAGACTACTCATGTTTTCCCCATTCAGGTTGTGTTGGACTTCTCTCTTAAATTCTGTATAATTGTGAAATGTATGTGTGAAACAAACAAAACTTCAAGTTGCAGCTGTAACTCTAAAGTTCTGATATCTAAGATGTATTCCCATTAACCCTGAGGCTATAGTGTAAAAGAGACAATTATCTGCAGATGAAGGACGAAACATTTACAAGGAAAACAATACAATATTTCTCCAGGATCTGATGGTGTTGTAAATACCAGTGATGCTCCACTGCTCATTCCTAGCAGTTTCATTAATGTCCTTTTCCTGATCTACAAAATAAAATAAAATAAAATAAAATAAAATAAAATAAAATAAAATAAAATAAAATAAAATAAAATAAAATAAAATAAAATAAAATAAAATAAAATAAAATAAAATAAAATAAAATAAAATAAAATAAAATAAAATAAAATAAATATTGTTTTAATAAATATTTATTTTCCTGGTATTCAAGAATTTGAACTTAGGGAATCCTTTAATATTTCATACACATTTGCACTCTGCCACATATTAAAATGCATTTTTTCGTTACCCTGGAAGTATGATATGTAGCAAGCATCTGTTGGAAGCCGTCAGCGTGAAGAGCCTGCTCAAGTGCTTGGAAATGGCGAAATGTTGGTGCTCCCTCTTGTGGTTCAACTGAAAAAAGGAAAGCCAGGTTAAACCAAATGTGAGGATATCTTGGCGTATGTTGCAGGAGCTCGGCTTATAAGTTAAAAGGATAAGCTAATTTGATTTTGAGAAATCTTCATATTTAGCTGTTAGACGATCAAAAAGTGCTGAAGCCCAGAGCTGCCTGGTCAGCAGAACCTTCCTTTCCCTTGCTGCAGGCAGCATGACTGGCTGACAGCATGAGGTGCAGGATGTTCTTACTACGCTCCTCTGACTGACATGCAGCCATCTATCTACCTGAAAGTACCACACATCCATTTGCAAGGTTTGAATCTGAATAGGGAAAGTTGTAGACGTGACGCCTTGGGTTTCCGAATAAATACTTCAGGTAGTTTAAAGTTGTAATCAGTTACTGGAAACACTTGTGATTTCAAGAGTCTGTTTATCAAAGAAAGTATGTGTTTGTTCATTCCCAGGAAACCAACTATAGCTGACTTAATAACTTTTTTATTTTTATTTTTTGTAATAACATATTTTCTTGTTGTTCTGCCATCTTATTGTAGCTCTGGTTTAGAGCCATTGGACTTCTGTCCATTTTTCCACCAGTGTTCAAGAGAACTTAAGGAATGGTGGCAAATTTGTGATAGCTAGACCTGAAGGCCAACAAATTGATCAGTAACTGAAATATGAGTTAAATAAGATCATTTTAAGTTCATACATGGACTACAGTTACTCTGGTACCTTTCAGTTTGAGAGACTGTGTCCTAGTCTAGTGAATGGGAGTGACACACCCTGTTTACAGGAAATCCTGGATATATATTTATCAAAAGCTTACAGTGCACAGGCATGAAAAACTTAAGTGTCAAAGAAAGGGGAGTTTTCTGACTCCTGGTTCTGGTTCCCTGCTAGAGCTGAGCCTAAGCCCTGGGGATTTTGTATCCAAAAGTGTTTTCTTCCTTCTCACTCTAGGTACATAAATGAGAGCTATTGAAAGCAAGCTATAGGCACATTGCGCAACTAGAAGATGCTCATCTTTTCAGTGTATTTCACAACAGCCTGTGACCAAAACTGGAGCAGAAAATCTCAGGATTCCTGAGACCTGTTTCTGGCACAGTGAAACAGCTTCAAGATATGGCTCAGTCAGTCACTGGGACTTGATGCTATCTGATTTGAAGTATATCAAAGCACTTTGCATTCAGTTTGCTTCAGTCATGCCACTGTCAGACTTTTCTGCTGTTCTGGAGCTGGTGTGAACTCCTGCAGTCTGGGAGAACCAGAACCAGTTCTGGTACCTGACCTAGAGTACTTGTAGCTTGTGTCCCAGTACTGTACACTTAAACCAAAATGGAGCAGCATATCATCTTGGTGAGTACCAGGATGTCAGTACTGTGTCTCTACCACTGGTGAATACCAGGACCATAAGTGTCAGAAGCACATGTTGTTTAGATCTGATAGTTCAATTCATCTTCTGTCTCTAGTTATTATCTTTCCTTTTCTTGTGTATATGGATGCAATGGGAAAAGGTGTTTCATGTGTGATCACCCATGCTTGTGTGTATAACTTCTTTTCTTAATCTTCTTTCATATTTGTAGGCAATCATGATACAAGACCAGATCTACTTGTGTGGCAGCTCTGTCTTCTGTAGGACTGTTTGTGATTGCTTTCTCCCAGCAATTTTCTCTCATTCAGTCAAATTCTTGTTTTCCACCAGTTTTGCATATTCCAGGAAAGTCTCACCACTGTGTTTTATTGCATTCTGTTTCACTCCACACCTTGTCTTTAAGATAACACGGGAGTTCTGTTATCATATTTTTAAAGAGGTGTTACTTTTATTTCAGTCCTTAAATGTAGGAGTGATCATGACATTTCAGAATCAATGAAGGCATGAAATAATTTTGGCAGAAATGATGAAATCAGAAAGAACCATAATTGCAGTGGTAAAAAGTCTCAAAGAATGGGACTGGTTTGCCCTATTGAACATGTGAACGTAGAGAACAGCGTCCCACTGTTACTGATGTGATGCTCACATCATTACCCAGTCCTCTTTAAGAGCAAATGTTTATGATACTCAAGTGTTCCAAACTGTGTGTAGCCAGAGATGTTCTACTGAATCGCACCACGCAAAGTCAAACTGCCATAAAGTTCATGGGTGGCACTAATTGCAATTTAACTGCATGGTTATTACAAGAGCTTTTAATTAACCCAGTCATCATACTGTGGCATACAAATTGTGCATAATAACAGCATGCTGAGTATAATGACAATAGGTTTGTCTGAACTGTGAAAATCAGGAGTTTTATGATTTTCTGAGTGTTCGTTTTAAGCCTTTACATATTATTCAGATTTTTTTTTTTTTTTGAGAACATTTGACCAAAGGAAAGTGTCTAGTAAATTGCCTAGACTTGTCTGTTTTAAATTTTACAGCAGTTTTTAATTCTTCCTGAAATTCAGCGAGATTTGTCATTTTCTCTCGAGTAATATTTTGAGGCATTTTTTTCAGTCTTACTTTCCACAGGGTATTTTCAGTTCCCTCTGATAATCATTTTATACTATTTTCTAAGATAAAATACTACTCCATTTGTAGAAATATTTCAGTGGAAGATGATAAGAATATATTCTGATCAGATATTGCTGCAAAATGATCATTTGTTAGTGTAGTGAGATCACTGCCCTTCTCGCCAAGTTATGAATCCAGACTGCTTCTCTGAAGAATGGCAGTGGTAGCCCTGGATGATTTGGGGTGATTTTTTTACTTGGAAGATTAACTTTGCAGCCCAAAGACTGAAACAATGTGTATAATGGATGTTACAGTTCTTCTGAAAGCAGTGGAAATAAACTAAGTGGGGTTATTCTTGTACCATGTACTCATTCTGGAGACTGGAAGAATGCATCCTCAAAAAAGAAGACATTCATTAGACATTCATTATAGACATTTATACATTAGAATTTATCTATCTATCTATCTATCTATCTATCTATCTATCTATCTATCTATCTATCTATCTATCTATCTGTAGTGTATCGTGAGCTTTATACTGGAAAATGAATATCTGATATTTCAGTTTTAAAATGTTTGCCTTACAGACATAATATTACAAAATTGAGCACTGCCCATACTTCCAGACACTATGACCATAAAAACTGCTGGTTTTCTTTATTTGTTCATTTCAGGCAAAGCAAATTGTAGTGACCTTTTATTTTAAATTCTCTGTGAATTCTGACTTCCTTTTTCTTTTAACAAAGTTGGCTATGTACTGAAGCCAAGTTGTAATAAATCACATGCAGTATTAGTTTTTCAGTAGAGCATGAACATAAGATATGTACTGTTTTGTCTGCTTAATATCTTGTCTGATGTGATCCTCAGCATGAAGTATCTCTTATTTAATAAACATATATGGCATTATTTGCTTTTCTTCAGTGACTAGGAAGAATAATTATCTGTGAACATGGATTGATTTCCTTTATAGCACAAAATGCTCAGTATCACATTTTAAAAGAGTTCATGTCAATTCATATCTACTGTCACCTAGATCAGAAAACCAGACATATAAAATTAATGTTTTTAGTGACCACGGTCTGAATCATTAAACATGCATCTCAGATCATTAAATTTACATCTTCTAAAGGTGTAAAGGAAGTTTCCATCATTCTAAGTGTTCACATTGTGCTCTGAATAACTGTGCTGAACATGCCATAATAATTCATCAACCCTGAAAGAAATCACAGAGTTCAATGCATATTAAAAAATATGATTGGAGTTTATTACTGAAAAATGGAAATATATTGCTGTTTACTACATGTCATGATTTCTGAGATTACTGTAACTGTCTGTGTAGCAGTACAGTTTCTTGAAAGGAAGGGAAAAAAAAAACATCAATAAAATTGTGGTGACTTGCTTATACACCTTGTATTCCTTTAAAAGAAATGATTTAATTTATATTTTTCTTACACACATTTATGTGTTTTCTGCTTTCATGGTGGACATGGTGTTGACAAGTATGATAATTAATGATATTTTTCTAAGTAAATGTTCATGATGTGTCCACAGAGTTTCATGTTAAAATGGACTTAAACTAAATAAAGAGATACAAAATAGATTTTTTTTTTCTTACATATGTTCTTTACTTCTAATGCCTGTTTTCCTTTTAGGTGAACAAGGTATGTGGTTCTCCTGTAAGGAATCCTACACAGTCTCCACATTGCTCTTTTGATCAGAACAAATATATTCAAAGGCTGAAGATACTCTCAAGAGACAGTGAAGAAACCCTTGCCAGCAGAAGAAAGTAAGACATTAGTTTTACAGCCAGAAAGAAAGAATAAAGTAAGCCATTAATTTTACATCAGGATAGATTATACTCAGCGATGGCATGAAGTAATGAAAGGAAAGAGATGCAAAGGAGAAGTTTTCTTTGGCTGGCACAGGATTTCATCAGTCAATATCTATTCCATAGGCACTTTTTGTTTGTTTGTTTTGTTTTGTTCTGTGATCAAGCAATTGATGTTTACCAGTTGCTAACACAGTGAAAATATAAAATTGTATTAGAATATCTGACTTCATCGGAGGCTGTTCCATAATTTAAAAATGTGGTGTCTGAGATGACCTCAGGGGGAACTTGAGGTACATCAGAGGAGTGGACAGTAAAAACAACACTGTTTTCTCATAGCGTCCCATCTGAGATCTTGGAAACACTTTATTGTGTGCAACAGGCCCTAAGCAAAAACAAAAACAAAAACAAACAAAAAAAAGCTGAGGGGTTAAAAAGAAACTTCAAGATCCTTTGACACAGATTTCAGTTTAGCAACTTTGCAGTTCCTTTCATCTTCACTTGCTACCTTGTGGATCATCTTCCTTACTTGTCACAATGACTTTATGTTTTTCATTATATTCCCATGGCAACTGTGACAACTCCTGACAGAGAAGAGCAACTTCAGCAAAAGCTACCAGCCTGTTTCTAAGGGAGCACTGTTCACCCAGTCAACCACTTCGTTTGCCTGCCATATACCTCCAGGCCACATGGTTGTTCCCAGCTACATACATAAGTTAAGCAGAAGAGATCAAGCTTCTCCCAAATGGTGCAGACGATCAATGACAATCATCTTAAGAAAAAAAAAAAAAAAAGGAAATGAATGAAAGGACTCCATTAAATCTGTGACTGCTAAGGGTTCCCCAACTTCCTCATATCCAGCTTCAGATGGAAGTTTACATTTTGAAGTACATGTTCGACTACCTCTGAACTTTTCCTAAGTTATTTTCACTGTCAGACAGCTTAAACTTCAGCACCCAAAGCAGATGCTTTCTAGCATTATGTGGTACAAGAAGAAAAGGAAATTCTACCTTGCTTGTGACAATAAAAATTGTCAGATGAACCTTCTGTAATAGCGTACAATATAAAAAGCATGCAATGCTTTTTCCTCCAAAACTGAGCTTTGCAGATAGGTTTTAGCAAGGTGAATGAAACTGTAAACCAACAAGAAAATGAACATTTTCCAAATAAACAGATAAGAAATTTGAGTAGCTTCCACCAACTATAATTGCGCATTTGTGCTCAACTGCCTGTAATTACATGCTGTCTGATCTAGAAGATGATGATGTGAAAACTCACATTCAGAACATCAGCCCTTCTAACTACTTCGGTCAGACACCTACAGGGGTTGAAATCAGTTATTACTTCTATATTAACTTCATCTTTGCCTCAAGTTTTGTTTGCTAATAAACTGAATAAGCAGACTTTTCTGTTAGAATGAAGTTTGTCATGTTACAGCAACTCTATTTATTTCCATTTCTTTATGGGGTTCATTGGATGAACTGATTCTACAGAAGAAATTCCAGATATTTTCTATGATAAGACTCTATAATCACTAATTTTCATCCAGAACATGAACCCAACACATAGTTTAAAGCAGTCTTACTCAATGGAAAATGGAAGAATAACTACTTTGGGGACAGAGAAATACAAGGTATAACTATCAATGGTTGGGAGAGCACGGATAAATCATATTAATGTATTTAAAATATATTGTGCATGTTCAGTTTTATGATGCATTGTCAAAAATGTCTCTGCCTGAGATTTTCAGAACTGCAATTTTAGATGTAATCTGTTTGCATTAAATAGGTACAGTAAATCTGAATCCCTATGCTTTGTGTAGAGTATTCTGATATTCTAATGACAGACAGTATATAATACTCATGTTTTACCCATGTTAATTTTGAGTGAACAATAATTAAGAACTCCTTGTGCTATTTTAGATCTGTGTTAACTGAATACTGGAAAGTGTCTAGAACTTACATAGCCCTTATTTATTTATTTGTTTTTCCAACTCCAAACATCATTCAGTAAGGTAAAATAAATGGAAGCTTGTTGATATATAGAGCAATGAGTACAGAATTTTGGCACCATTCTACTTAGTGCCTGTGGGTCATAGATAACTCAGTATACTGTGATATTCAAAACCAGAATAAATAAGTATTTTAATTTTCCACAGCAGGAATTGGTCTCCCAGGAAGAGATTTTCAATAAATAAGCAAACAAATTATAAACATAAATAACACAATTCAGTTACAAACATACTAACTAAAAAAAAATAAAAAAAGGACTAATTTATTTTGATTTCAGTATAAAAACTTGCCATTAGCTTGGGGCTTCTAGGCAATTATTTAAAATAGCAATACATAATTTATAAATCAGCAGCATAGAACGATAAAATTAATGTCATTTTTCAGACAGTAATTTAAATATGCACTAAATATTTAACACCTATATCTTAAACCCATCCCACCTCAATCTTGAATTGCTCCATAACTCTAACCAATACTCTATTACTTGTAAAACTGTGTAGGGTGTAGTTTGATTGTGTGAAAACAGATGACAATTAACACCTACTTTTTAATTTGCTATGTTTTTTTTTTTGTTGTTGTTAAAAAACTTTTTGAGTACATTTCTACAAGTGTAACATTGCAAGCTGTATCAGAACTATGCAAGAAAATTTCAGTGGAAGAAAAAAATTCCTGTTCCAGAATCTGAACAAATTGTTTTGTTTAATTTTCACAAATGAAAGTATTGATCCTGTAACCTACTGAAATATATCTGAGGGAATCAAACTTATGTAACAGAAAATCACCAAATTGATTTAAAAAATCATTGGAACCAAGAGACAATATTAGAAAAAGCACATTCTGTATCTTCTTGTAGAAATGCACTACAGCAATAGTGCATAATGCTGTTGACTGACACTATCAATTGCTTCCATGTTCTTCTGTAAAGAGAATTTATCAGCCACCTTTGCCTCTGCAGGGCCCTTTATGATGGCCTGGCTGATCAACTGTGCGGTAATGAGTTGGCAGCTGCCAATGGACTCCCATGTTGGAATGGAAAAGATGTTGTAAAAAGGTACCTTTTTCACTCTTCTGTAATTTTTTTCTGTATTTGTTATTTCTCTAAAAGAACTTCCATGTGGAATCAAGTGCATTGTTTCCCTGAGTATGTGTCAAGAACAGCTTGAAAAACAAGTCAGCATAGGTTTCTTAGGCTTCATCTGAAAACAGCTAAAGCATCTCCCTGTCTTATTGCTCCTCAGATATTTTTCCTTCAAATTTTTTGGAGCTTAACCACACTCTGGTTTGAAAGAAGAGAAAAAGAAGACAGACTGGCATTTACAAAATATAACTGGAAAAAAATAATGGGATTGTATTTATTTATTTATTTATCAGTATGATCTTCACAAAATGCTTCTTTTAATATAGAGTTTGTGGTTAGGATCTGAAGATTACAATTTTCTTTAGCTCTGAAGAAAGAGCCAGTCTCTTAATATATATGGTTCCTCAGGAGAGGGCTATAAGTTAAAACACTAAGATAAGGTGAAGCACACATATTATTTTACATATATGCTCTTGCTTGAGAGGCATCATTCAGCAGCAATGGCAAAAAAAGAGAGAAAAAATTAACTACTGTGCTCTGGGTGAGTATGTTTGAAATCAGTATATTTCACAACTTACAGGATGTTAACATTTGTGGATGTCAGATGGACTTCCACAGAAATTATTTCTATGTTTTATTACTTTTGTCAGGAAAGCAAGTATTTCAGCAGGAAGTCCTTGTGATGACAGAGATCCCGATATTAAGAGGTGAATTACAATTATGTTTTATATAGATGCTGCTGTTAATATTAATGGTAGATATTATGAAAGAAGGTAGCCAAAGGCTGTAAGGTGAGCTAATAAAGTGAGAGAGAGCTGGTAATTAGCAGAAAAAGCAGTGACAGGCTGCATCTTCAGCATGGATTTATGAGAGGTAGGTCTGACTGACGTGGTCTCTCTTTATGACCTCATTTCCTATGGCAAGATGACCTGCTTAGAAGATGAAGGAAAGGCTGTGAATGTTGTTCACATGGATTTTAGTAAAGCTTTTGACACTGTTTCTCACAATATTTTTCTAGCTGATTGTTGTTGTTTGGATGGGTGTATAGTTTCCAGCACTGGTGAGATGGGACCTTGAATATTGTGTTCAGTTTTAGGCCCTTCACTACAGGAAGGACATTGCTGGTGAAGGGACTGAAATGCAATATATATGAGGGGTGACTGAGGGAGCTGGGGTCATTTAGTCTGGAGGAGGGTGAGGGGGGACCTCTTTGCTCTCTACAGCTCCCTGCTAGGAGGTCTCTTCTTTCAGATGTGAGGAAACAGTTGCAAGTTACGCTAGGTTAGATTTATATTGGATATGAGAGTGATCAAGATTTGGAAAACTCTGGCTGGGAAAGTGATAGAGTCATGAGTAGATCCATGAAAGTATTTAAAATACATGTGAACATGGCACCAAGGGGCATGATTTAGTGATGGGACGTAATGAAAAACAGTCTCAGAAACATGTTCTACACACTCAAACAAATTCTGTGAATTTAAAGACAAGGGGAATGTGTTTGAGCAAGAAAGGCTCCTGTCCCACAAATTGAGCTGGAAAATGATGGATGAAATGGATTAATGAATCAGTCAGATAGTGAAGGGATCTGATGGGAGATGAGTAGGACTGGAAGTGGTAATGTTTGAGGACATATTGAAGGGAAATGAAGATGTCAGGCGATGGGAACTTGGACTACAGGCAATGATCCTACCCACTGTGCAGACACATCAACTTAGAAGAGACTAAATGAATACAAAAGCAAAATACAATACAAAAATGGGGCATGTCATCCAAAGCAATCTTGTTGTAACTCAGCATGAGCCCAGCTACAGCATTTTCAGAATACTCCCCAAACCATTTTGAGAGCAAAAGAGAATCTAGAGAACAGCTTATTAAATAAATAAATAAATAGACAAATAAATAATAAACAGAGTGAAAGATCTAGATTTGTTTAACCTGGAAAACAAAAAGTGATGGGAGAAAATACAAAGTGCAGACAGACTGTTGCTAAGAGGGAGGAAAATACTATCTGTTTCTAGAGAAACGGAAAATGGCTAGAATATGTGGCAAAGATTTAAAATATAGAAAGATTAAATATTAGTTTTCTAGTGGTGAGGACAATGAAGATCAAAAATAGGCTGTTAAGGGGCCTGCCTGCAGGAGGAAGTTTAAGAACAGGAAGAAAAAGTACTGAAAAATAACTCAGCTAAAGCCAATATTTCCCATAGAGATGCAAAGGGGAGAATTGGATAACCTCCTAAGATCTCCTTCAGCCTTCTGATTCTGATTCTAATATTATCTAAATCCTTTGTGGCTCAACTTGTGTTATCATGATCCTAGCATACTGTGACATTTTAGAAGCAACAATGACCTGAACAGAAGTTTCTGCTTTGCTCTGTAAATACTGAAGAAAGCCTGAGTATATATTATATTGGTGAGTATATATTATATTGGTATTATATAAATATATTGGTGAATTCATCCATGCAGTGTTTCTGGTCACTGAAGGAGAGGATGGAAAAATCTACATTGTACAAATTAATTAAATTTAAAAGGATTTTGTTTGTTTCAATATTATTCATCTCTTTTTTTACCTTCTATTCAAAAATCATGTATCATAGCTGTTGTTGACTGCTTTCTCTGTTGACAGTAGAAAGCAAAGCCATAGGCTACATAATACTAATGCAAGTGTAGCAGCATCTGAAGAGACTGCTAAGTGCTTGCTGTGTCTGTGCTTCTGTCTTGAAGCAGCAACAAGCACTGGAAACAAAAAAAATAAATACATTTAAAAAAAATTTTTGCTACTCTTTTTTCTCTTTTTCATTGCATTTTTATAAAGGAAGTAGGCTAGGATTTTAACAGCTGTAATATCGTATTTCATGCAAATCTTATAGCTTTCATCATATTCCACACCACCTAGAGATTATCAAGTATGAATTGGGAAAGGTCAGAAAAATATAAAAGAAATGAAACAGAATAGAAATGAAAGGTTACCTAACAGTTTACATTTCATATGCTTCTGAGAATTCCTTTTTGCTTCCACTTTTTTTTTTAATGATATTTAATAACTCTAATGTTGTGACTATGTTGTCCTTAATTCTGAAAATAGACCCTGTTCTAAGTCTAGCCTGCTACATGATGTAGGTTCATGTTTTTATCAAAACTAAGAATCCCTAAACATGTCAGACAATATTTGGAGTCAAAAGGACTTTCAGGAGCATGACTATCCTCACAAGGTCCATTTCACTGCAGAATGAGGGATGGGACTGCAAAGAGGAATAGACTGCTTCCACCTTCAGCCTTTCCACTGTTTGTGACTACAACAGCTGGTCATAAAAACATCTCTTTTAAAGGAATAACTGAATGCTGTGATGATGTACCCAGAGGCAAGGGGAGGGGAGGGGAGGGGAGAGGAGAACTGGTTTATCTGGTATTTATGCAGCTTTGATTGTTTAGAGATATCTGGAATGTGAACAGGGATGAATTAAACATCCACAGAGGAGAGCTGAAAGTGTATTTTACATCTCAAGACCTGTGATTCTACTGAAACCAAAATAGATTTGAGAGAAGGAAATAGTAAAATTACATGTGTTGAAGGATTCAAAAGTAATGGGGGTTATTAAAAACAGTTAATCAAGTTTGGGAGGAAGAATTTCATTTGAAATACTTATCAAAAGTATCCAAATTAAGAGGAACTAAACAGCATGATTGATTTTAATTGCTGAGCGAGCTGTTAGAAAGTGATTATAATAAGCATCTATCATCAAATAAATATTCTGTTTTAGCACATCTCTTAGGCTGGGGAAAATAATTTTCTCCTATTCTTATGTATTCTGAAACAAAAGTACAGTCCTGCATCTTTTCTTAGCCAAGAGAACCAGATAAATTATATAAAGAAATAAAAAGAATTCCTCTTAGTTTTTTTTTCTATTTGAGATAGTTCTCATTTTATAACAAGGCAGAACTAAAATTACTATTAAAGGCACCACTTGCCACCTACGTGAAATATTTGCCTGAGCAACTTGAAATGTAAGAATAGCCCATTGTGACTTTTACTGCTTTGCCTACTATGCTATTGCCAACAAGGATCAGCAACACGAGTTTAGAGAAAAGCAATTACAAGTATGCACTTCCAAACAACTGGCAAATTTGGCAATGCCTGCTCCAGAACAGTGAATGTTCATGAACTCTTAAAATTATAGTACCAATAGCATTATAAAACAAACTAACCAGAATTGTTTGCATGTCAAGTCGAGATAAATAATGGATAAAGATATTTGTAAGTAGATGATTTCTAATGAAAGTGAAAATCTAAAAATATGATTAAAAATTCCATCTTCACAGTTTTGCTTTGACCTTCAGAGAATCATTGACTACAGAAAGTTTGAGTTGGAAGGAACCTTTAAAGGTGGTCTAGCACATCTCCCGTGCAATGAGCACAACTGCAGCTAGATCAGAGTGCTCAGAGCCCCATCCATTCTGACCTTGAATGTCTCCAAAGGTGGAGCTTCCACCACCTCTCTGGGCATGGAAGTGCTTCTCTGCCCTTATAATGAAAGATGTTTTTCTTAGATCAAATCTAAATCTCCTCTCTTCTAGTTTGAAGCCATTTCCTCTTGTCCTGTCACAACAGACCCTGCTAAGGAGTCTGTCCCTTTCCTTCTTGTAGCCTTCTTTTAGATACTGAAAGGCTGCTCTCAGGTCTACCCAGTCTTCTTTTCCAGGCTGCATAGTCCCAACTCTCTCAGCCTGTCCTCATCAAGGAAGTGTTCCATTACTTGGATCATTTTTGTGGCCCTCCTCTGGGCACACCAACAGGTCTATGTCTCTCATGTACTGAAAACTTCACATCTGGACTCAGTACTCCAGGTGAAATCTCACTCGTGAAGAGTAGAGGGGCAGGATCACCTCCCTTGACCTGCTGTCCACACTTCTTTGGATGCAGCCTGGGATACAGTTGGCTTTCTGATCTGATGACTCTTAAGGGTTTTCCCAGGGAATTCAGGGCCACTTTTCCATAGTTCATGACATACAGCAGGGGAGGCAAAAAAATCTATCATTTTTTATATAGCATGGCTTGACATTTTTACTCAGGAAAAATCGTGCAAAAGAATTTACTGAATTCTTCAAAAATAAACCGAACATAAAATAAATATCTTTGAATCATTGCAGATTGTATGAGACAGAAGATTTTTGTATTAGTGCTTCACTAAAGTTCCTATAAAATAAAAACTAATTGGATTCAAATTTGAAATACAAGATATTTTTCAAATATGTTCAGTGAGATCTTACAGTGTGGCCCCTTGCAATCAGTGATGTTCTGAAGCATTTCATATTTCTAAAAGCAAATTATTTATCATTTCTAGCCATGGAAATTTAATACAACAGCTCTCACTGTATTATTTAAACAATATTTGAGTTGTGAAAAATCTCAGGGATCCTCTTTCACTGCAGTGTTCACAGTGGTACTGTATCAACACTGCAGGCTTACCAGTTCAGGCAGGAAACTTCTGAGTACTGATGACTGCATAAATGTTCACCACTTTACAGGTTTTCCTTCCCACCTCAGTAATATAAGTTGTGTCAGCTAAAGACTTTTGACAGATCTGTGGGTCAGATTTTCACTGAGCATCCAGTACCAACTAGATCTATACTAGTGAAACTTAAGATTCTGCTGGTTGGGTTTTTTGTTTGTTTGCTTGCTTGCTTGCTTGTACATCTTTACAGCAGGCTTAGTTACTTCTGTATTTTTGAGCAGATTTAATTTTAGAGATCTGGAAATTGGTTAGGAGTCATTTTCTTTCCAAGAAAACCACTGATTTTTCATATGTTTCTAACTGTGGTAGTTTGCAGTAAGTTGTTCTGTATGTACAAAGAACTATTTTGCTTTGTAGTCCCATTTTAGTGGATATCTGGTAAATTATTATGTATATAGTCTCAATGCCATTTATGTAATGCAGTTGATAACAAATTGGTATTCATGCTATTTTATTAATGCATTTCAAATAGTGTCAGTTAACTTTATTTTTTTTTCTAGAAATGGGTATTATCCTCTACAACTGTATCAAATCCTTCTTGCTGCTTTTGCACTTAATAGAATAATTGTTTCCTCCTTAATGAAGTAAAATTAATCTGACATTCACAACCGTGCCTATGAGCATCTACTTCAAAAATACAGCGTTTTCTGTTCTCTTTAAGAAAAGTTACAATTTCTTATCTTCTTTAGCAGCTCTTCTTATACTCCTTTAAGAACATATGATGGGAGGCACAAATTGGCTTATATTCATTACAGACTCTTGTTCTAGCTGCTGCTATTCTGACAGTGCATTCTCAGGATCTAAGTATTTTTTAGCACTTGACCACATGTGGGCACTCAGGGAAAATTAGGCTCAAATAATGAAGGTTGTGAATTCAGAAGTCAGTGTTGTTGGCTCATTTTTTACTCAGTTCATTGAATGACAAACCAAACTGAGGACGCTTTGATTCAGAAAGGATTTGAATTATGAAAGTATGGTATCTCAGAAATTTAATAATGCTTTGCTAGCCTATTTGCATTTGCATCTTTAATATGTTCTAAGTGATATTTTGAGTTAACCCATGTAGACAAACACAAATCAGTGATAGTTCTCTATGAAACAGAATGAAGCAAAAACTAATGAATGGGTGATCTGGGAAGACCATGGGAATGCCGTCCAGATTTGCAAAGATGGGTTCAGGAAAGCCAAGATGTAGATGGAACTAAACTTGGCTAGAAATGTGAAAAATAACAAGAAGGGATTCTACCAGTACACTGATCAGAAGGGCAAAAGAGTGTGTACCCCATATGATGAATGAGAAGCCAGTACTGGCTTCAACAGACATAGAAAAGGCTGAGTTTTTTTGCTTCAGTCTTCACTAGCTGTCAAGGTTCTCATGTCTCTTGGGTCCCTGAACAAATATGCAAGAATTGGGGGAGCAAAATCAAAATCCCTCTTACTGGAAGCCAAAAGCAATTTCGAGACCACATGGCAACACTGAATGTGTACAAGTCGGTGGGGTCATATAATATGCATCCAAGGGTTTTGAAGAAACTAGCTAATGTTGTTGCCAAGCCATTCTCCACATTGAAAAGTCAAGGCAAAGATTCTGGTGACTGGAAAAAAGGGAAACATCACTCCCATTTTAAAGAAGGGAGAAAGGAAGACCTGAGTAACTACAGGCTGGTGAGCCTCACCTCTGTACCTGGGAAGATCATGGAGAAGGTCATCCTGGCAATCCTAAATACATGCACAGTCCAAAGGAAGAACTCATCAAGAGTAGCCCTATAGAGAAAGATTTCAGGCTACTTACTCATGGATGGCAAGCTGGACATGCCTGACATGCCAGTAGGCTGTGCTGCCATTCAGCAAGACCTGGACAGGCTGGAGAGCTGGGCAGTCAGAAACCGGATGAAATTTAACAAAAGCAAGTGTAGAGTCTTGCACCTAGGGAGGAATAATTGCATGCACCAGTACAGGCTGGGGGATGACTTGCTGGAGAGGAGCTCTGCAGAGAGGGACTTGGGTATCCTGGTGGACGACAGGTTGACCATGAGCCAGCAGTGTGCTCTCGTGGCCAGGAGGGCCAATGGCATTCTGGGATGCATTAAAAAGAGCGTGGCCAGCAGGTCAAGGGAGGTGATCCTCCCCCTCTATGCTGCCCTGGTGAGGCCTCATCTGGAGTACTGTGTCCAGTTCTGGTCTCCCCAGTATAAAAAAGACAGGGATCTCTTGGAAAGAGTCCAGTGCAGGGCCACAAAGATGGTGAAGGACCTGGAGGATCTCCCCTATGAAGAAAGGCTATGTGAACCGGGTCTGTTTAGCCTTGAGAAAAGAAGACTGAGAGGGGGACCTGATCCAGGTTTATAAATATTTGAGGTGTGGGGGACAAAGTGGCGAGGCCAGACTCTTTTCAGCAGTGTGTGGAGACAGGACAAGGAAGAACGGACAGAAACTGCAGCACAGGAGGTTCCACACAAATGTGCACAAGAACTTCTTTACGGTGAGGGTGACGGAGCACTGGCACAGGCTGCACAGGGGGGTTGTGGAGTCTCCTTCTCTGGAGATATTCAAGACCCACCTGGATGCCTACCTATGTGACCTGGTGTAGGGAACCTGCTTTGGCAGGGGGGTTGGACTCGATGATCTCTTGAGGTCCCTTCTAGCCCCTATGATTCTATGATTCTATGAGCCAGCAGTGTGTGCTTGCAGCATGGAATGCCAGCTGTATCCTGGACTTCATCAAAAGAGGATGGCCATCAAGGCAAGGGAAGTGATTGTCCCTCTCTACTCTGCTCTCATGAGTACCCATCTAGAGTACCTGTAGTACTGCATTCTAGCTAGGGCCCTCAACACAAGAAAGATGTGGAGCTTTTGAAGTGGGTCCAGAGGAGGGCCACAGAAGCAATTAGAGATTGGGAGCATCTTTCCTATGAAAATAGAGTGAAGGAGCTGGATTTGTTCCGCCTGGAGAAGAGAAGGCTCCAGGAAGATCTCATTTTGGCCTTCTGGTACTCTAAGGGAGATTATGAACAGGAAAGTGACTGACATTTTATATGGTCTGATAGTGATATGTCAAGGAGATATGACTTTAAACCAAAAGAGGGAAAAATTATGTTAGATATAGAAAGAAGTGCTGTGAGGCACTGCAACTCTTTGTCTGGAGTCATGCATGCCCCCTCTCTGGAGGTGTTCAAGGTCAGGTTGGATGGGAATCCTGATCTAGTAGTTGCCAACTCTGCCCACAGCAGAGAGGTTTGGAACTAGATGATCTTTAAGGTTTCTTCCAACCTAAGCCATTCTATGTTTCTATGAAAAGGAAACATGAATGCCCTTACATATGCCATGCTGCAGGCGTAGTAAGTAACCTAGTCAAGAAAGTGTCTAAATCTGAAAGTACAGTGTTCAAGAGGATGCTATATATAGGAAGTTATTGTGAAGTACAGGTGAGAGCAACATAATTAAATTGCTAGACTGATGTGACTGGAGTCTGTACAGCAATGTCTGAGGTTGTTACTTGATCCTGTACAATCCTATCCCACAGTTACATTTATACATCAATTTGACTAGAAGACCAGCTCTACCAAATACTGGTCAGCGCTGCCTTATATTACTTTTAGAAATGGATCGTTTTAAAAAATGCGTTATTATTACTATTATCTGTGAAATATCTTACCCCAAATGGTTTTGGACCAATCTCCATGTTTAACACCTAGTATTTAGCATATTTCTCAATTTAAATATTTTGTATTAGTTATTTAAATTCATTTCAGTTTCTAGATAGTTTAGATATATACAGTGTAAATTCTATCACTACCTTTACACATCTGCATTAATGAACTTTAGAGTAAATGGAAGGAAACATTACCTTCTAGGAAATTCTTTCCAACCACTTAAAGACTAAATGAACTGCATCCTGCAAGGACCCATTTATCTCTTTACTGAAAAAGGTCAAAAAGTCATTTCGGATATGGATTTCTCCACAAATACCTGAAGTAGAAGAGATGAAGAATACCAACAAGCTTTATGAAACTGAAGCTTGCATTTTCTTGGTAACTTCAATTAAAAATGGAACATAGTATTGAATAAAGTATACAATCTTATGTTTTGTCTAGTTTCATAAAGCTTGTTGATTATAAGGGTTAAATACAAATAGGAATGGATAGAGAGTTCAGGTGGTGGAGGAAAAAAATAGATCCTCTATTTTAAACCTCCAGTTCTTATATAGTAATTTCAATATGGTATGTTTTTGTCCTTTTTTCCGATTACACTAACAGCAGCATCTGAGGGAAGCTTATGTTCCCATACACTAGTATACTTCTCACTCTCCTTTTAATATGTCTCTCTGTAATATCCTGATGTCTTTTAAACCTTCTCTGAATTACACATAAGGACAGCAGTAACAAAGGAAGTAATAAGCCTATCCTATGTCACAATCTTAATAAAACTGAAGATTTTTATTTGTTTGTTTGTTTAATAAAATACTTCCAGGACCCCCACAGACAGCATGGCAGATACCTAGGATGATTTCTTTCAGTTTGTACATCAAAGCAGCATATTATATTCTACCTAGAGGAGAATAATATATTACTAGTTCCTCCTGAAATCCTTGCAGAGAAGCTGTTTGAAATAAAAACTAATTTAAAAGTCTGAAAAGGCAAATCTTTTGGTAGAAAGATGTTTTATTTACCATTGAATACTGTTATAGATGTAGTAAGTAAACAAACAGCAGCAGCAAATGGAAGAGCAGTGCTGAAAAGTACAAGAGTTGTAGAGATCAGGTAGAGGAGAAAAACTTCACAAACCATTATAAGTTTTTTGTTGCTTGCTTGCTTGTTTGTTTTGTTTGTTTTTTAAACAGAGGACTTTTTTATTTGCAGATTATCACTTTACTCTCCTCAGTTCCTTGAACAGTAATTCCAAGATCAAGGCAAATGTTTCTTGACTGCATTCATTACTAGCACAAGAGCGGTATTACTATCATTCAAACAAAGCTCATTCTGAAGTGCTGCCCTTCAGCCTTTTGACAGTCAGTACTTACAAAGATCTTGGCAGTAACCATTTCATTTCAAACCTGTATTTTTGTATCTAGATAATTAGTTTTCCAAAGGAAATTCTTCCAGACAGTTCAGGAATTGATAGCTAGCCTATGCCGCCCCTTCTTTAGTTTTAACTGTTTAGTAAAGGAATATACGTTGGGGAAAAAAAAAGTTTCAGTAAATGTATGTTGATTCTTTTGGTTTCATATACTAAAAATGACATATTTGAATATACAAGGAAGACTTCTTTTGAGGGATGAAATTCAACTGTCATCTTTTAGCTATGCAAAATTTTGGTTTCTTTTCTGAGCTTCTTGAGACTGTATAGTTAGTGGAGAGTGACATGTCCTAAATAGTGCTTGTGGACTGGCTGTTTTTGCTTTATGTAACCACTAGGAATGAGTCAAGATGAACAGCATAAAGGAGCTGCAAAGCTTACATAATCTGAATCTTGCCCTCATGAACATGCAAGTCAGATGGAAAAAGGCTTGCACCCTGACAGAATAAATGGAAATAATTCCTAAAGTATCGTCATGACTCTCAGAAAGAGACTACAGATATGGGTTGCTTCTACTCTGTGTCTCAGGGAGCCGTAAGTTACAGGTGTAACACTGTGTACCACCTGCAGAAGACAATCACTGAAGCTGAAAGTCTTCTGAACCTCAACTTGGCTTCATCAATTGCTTTTTCCTGCACCCTTCTTTCAGATTCCTCTGGGATTTGAACTCCACTGTTACAGAATGATCTTAAGTGGCAGATGCTTCAACTCTGCTCTTGGAACTGTTCACAGTGATCTTGGAACTGTTCACAGCACATACAATGAGTTAAACATGCTCATGACAGGAAAAACTCATCTCAGCTGTGTACACAAACCGGAGTGGAATACATGAAGAGACTCCATATGTAAAAAGATCCTACATTTGTTGAGATGAGCAGTTCTCTTTAAGATCTCCATCAAATTTCAAACTGCTTGGGATTCACACTGCCTTTTTCTCTTTTTTCATAAACAGGAAATAGACCTTAAATATAAGGAAGCTAGCATTTGGCATTGTTGAGTAAGCAAGTTTATCATTTCATAAGGAGATAACAAATTCTTTCTTTAGGGATAGAGCAACACATTTCCTAGGTAGTCTCATGTGATAAATAGGCAGCATAATAATACATTCATATATATATATATATATATATATATACACACATATATTTATATGTGCATATATAATTGTTCTGAGCTAATGAATTTAAACTTTCTTGTATCAGAAAATTATCTAACTTCAACTTCACCTAACAGTCTACAGCGAATAAGTATGCATACATGATGTAGTCAGATCATTTTTGTGATAGGAACAGGTTCAACATGTTTCTGAAGCTGAATTCACTCCACTTAGGAAGAGCTTTTCAGGAGATATGAAAAAATAGAAAAATTCTCCAGTTGATTTAGTTATGGGGAGAATGGTACCAACTATGGAAAATTATACTAAAAGTCTTCAGGTTCATCAGTAGTTGAAGGGAAAAGAGAAAGGACCTAGAAAGCAAGCTGGAATTCCAGTAAAATATACTATTGCTATTACCTAATCTGTACCTAAATATCATTGCTATTTTATACAACTTTGCATTTAGTAAAATTAAAATGTTTTTTTTCCTACTTTTTCCTTAGTTGTTCTCTTCAGTTCAAGAAAACTGTAATATTTTGATAATGTCATAAATAAACTTTCTGCTGAAAAGCATTGTTTCCAAACAAAAGAAATCCAGCACCAAAATAGTTTCAATGAAAATAACCCATGACAAATCCACAATAAAGTGTATTATGTTGTACCATGTTAAAATTAACATTCCTATTATGTTGAGATACATTCTCCACACTCTCACCCTCCTTCCCCTCTTCCACAACTTATTTCCCCCTCCCCATTTAAAAATAAATAAATAAATAATTATATATATACACTTGGATAATGATAATGCTAATGATATGCACTCCTATGGCTCTGTTTAGATGAGATCACTATCCTGAAATATTTGGAAATCCTTCCCCAAAACAGATTTCCAACGCATAAACTGGAAAAACTGAATAGGCAGTAGTCCTTTACGGCTGCCAAAAATAAACAATCTCTGTCCAACTCACTAACAAAGATAACTTTTTTTTTTACAGAGAATATAGTTAAATCACAGAATCACTGTCCCAAGACAGTGTGGAAGTGGAAATTATACCTGGGTTCAAAGAAAGGTTGCAGGAATTCGTCAAGGACTACTGATACTAACTTTATCATTATAATATAGGATATAATATATAGAACATAATTTTGTCTTCTATAATTTGCCAGAAACTAGAAGAGTGTATGCAAGGAAGAGGAGAGAGAAAGTATTAATGTTTTCTTGTGAGTTTCTGCTGGCTGACCCTAGAGAGTGGTTGCTGTTACTAGATTAGAGCTTTCTGAGTGGTGATATTTCGACAAGAATTATTTTAACTTCTTGTCCATGATATTGCAGTGGGTATTTCTGAATCATCTTTGTCTTAAACAACAACAACAAAAAAAGATATTGATGGACACTCAAACGAGTACAGTTATAATTAGTGATCTCTCCCACTTGTATGTTCACATCAGGGTCTGTGTATGGCGTATCCACTGAGTTCTCCTTTTCAACAATCAATCAAAGCTAGAGGTTAAAGAAGATATATCATCAATTCTTTGGGGCTTCTCAACTGTAATGCAAGTATGGGTTGTTTTTTTTTCTTATTTTCATACAGTATGAAGACTTCAAATTCTTATTTAATTGCCTGTTATTTTTCTACTGGAAAAAAAAAACAATGTTTGTTGTTTTTTTTTCCTCTGTCTCTAATGTGAACTCTTTCTCTCTCTCTCTCTCTCTCTCTCTCTCTCTTTCTCTCTCTCCTCCCCTTTTTTTTAAACCCCATATTTGTATTTCTTCGACGACCAGTTTTTCTCAATACTTTTCATATTATTTTCTTTCCTTTATCTTCCACTTTGCTCTTTTCCTCTTTGCAGTCCATTTATTACTTGTTACTTCTTCAGAATTGCATTAATCATGCAACGATGAGAGAATGGACTTTGACATTTTATTTTGCCTGATTTTGTTCCTGGTAGCCAAAATTAAGCTTAGAAAATGAAATGAGTTGTTTTACAAGTATTCTGGGATACAGACCTTGTTCCAAGGAATTCTGTGAGGAATTCTGAGAGGCAAAATGCATTTTAAACAAATCAGAAACATAGGAATTGGTGTTTTTTCCCCTTTCATTGCATCTTATATTTTCATGACATAAATTCAAGTGATTGTTAAAATTATTCTTTCTTACAATTTATGGAATTATATGCATGATATATGTAAGAAAGCTAGAAATCAGAATTGGTTTCAAATACTTGTAATTGTGACTACAGTTTCTATTTCATGACCATGTTAAAAGACAAACCGAAAAGATAAAAAGAGAAAAAAATAGAAACTGTTAAAAAATGGGATTTTTTTTTAGGGCTGTGCTAATACTCATTTGAACCATACCCAGTCTTGATTAGGCCACAGTCATTCACTGCTTTTTGAAGTTTCATTTTTTCTACATGTTCATTGCATTGCCAAACGCACACAGAGAGAAGCAAGAACGTTAGGTTGACGTTAACAGTGACTTATTTTTCCTTTCGGTGATCGTCAGGAGAAAGCTCATTATCAGGAGATGCAGTCGCTGTATCCTACGTTGCCACCCAGTGGAGAAGACTGTAAATTCTTATTGCAGGCTCAGAGAGACTTGCTACTCATGGGCAGTCGTCCTTTATTAAATACGGTGCTTACTTTTGTTGTTTTCAGTAGCTATAATTCAGATTCAAAAGGTAAACTAATACAGAATCTTAATGTGAAAGCCTCTAGGGTTTACCTGTGCTCTGTAGATATTTTTCAGTTTTAGCCAGAACATTATATGGCATATTACAGTCTCACACAACAACGTAGCTCAGTTTGTATTAACATTAAAAACTGCTTCATATGGCAGCAGACCTAAGCTATGATTTGCAGCAATGTCTTTAATTTTACCAAAAAAACCCAAAACAAACCCAACCCAACCTAACCCAAACCAAACCAAACCAAACCAAAACAAAACAAAACATTAATTTCAAGTGCTTATTACTTAGGCTATGTGCTTTTAAACCTCTTCTAACAAAAATGCTGAGTGATGACTTGATTTGGCCTTAGCTGTGTTTAAACAATCAGTTTACAGCTTTGAGGAATGAGCAATACACACCAGTCTGTATTATTGAATTATCTGAGTCATTCTGTGCTTACGTCACCTAAGTGTTTGGAAAGCTATACAGAGCAAGTTAGGCAAGTGTTGGCAAACACTGGTATTTAAGTAGTGTACCATGAGAAAATACTTTAAACATTTAAAAGCAGGAGGATACTAGAGAAATTTGAAAAAGAAAAGCGCACACACAAAAGACAAACAAACAAAAAAACAATCCCAAAGGCACTGATCACTGTAAGGAACAGATATGGAAACCAAGATGAAAACTTCCACATCAAATCAGTTATTGAGCAGCTGTAACTCTCCCCTGGTTCATGACTCCCAGGAATGTCCAGAGCAGAGCAAAAGCCATCTGAGTAGCCAGTATTTCCACTTTTCAAATTCTTCCCCTGAAGTCTTTTCAAGGAGAAGGAAAAAAAGGCAGGCAAGGCTGAGTTTAATTGCAGTGGTTCACTTAGGGTTTCCAAATGTCACTTGAGCATGGATTACTTACGCAACAGCAGAAAGTTGTGGAAGGGAAGGTACAGTGTAGTGTTAATTATGGCTCTCATGCTTACCACTCACAGTCAAAACACGAGAGGGCAATATACAGGTAATAATCACCTAAACAATGAAAGTCCAACGTTTTGGCAATGACACGAGTGAAGCATGATTGTGAAATGAGGGATATTTCTCTCTGATAAGATAGATAAAAGTCAAGTAGAGAGACATAATCAAATTTTTCTTAGAGTTGAATGACTTACTGAAACTCTATTCATTCCATTTGAAAATTTGCAGATAAGTATATTTTGTTGACTGAACATGGAGTAGAAAATATTAAAAAAAAAAAAATTTTTTTTTTCTGGCATCTCATTCTCAAATTCCTTTTTCAAAACAGAAAGCTCAGCTGCATATTTTTCTCTGTTCATAGGAGTGTATTTAGCCAATGTATCTAAATGCATAGTGTGATTTCCATAACTTGACTGCCCCCTACCCTTGTCCTGGTCTCATCCCAGACATCATTAATGTGGTTTGGTTGTAGCTAAGTGATAGATTCATACTTGAGACCAGACTGGATCACTTGGTGGGGAACAGATGCCATCATGATGGCATGGGGCAGGAGGCAGGGCACAGTGAAGGCCAGATAAGGTCACATGCAGCCTGCAGGCTGAATTGGACATGCCTCCTCTAAAAAAAACATGTCAGTTTGCTAATCCAAGCATGCTATAGGTGGGTTTACAGAAGACACACATTATACCTACAGGTATTCATGTTTTCTCCGAATTTGTAAATTCTCTGAATCAGGTATTTAGTAGCCACTTTGTATCATGTGAAATTGGCATAGTGAGTTAAATGGTTTATGATAAAATCTAAAACACAGATGGAAGTAAAGACTAAGGAAAAAAAGGATATATTTCAGAATTCTTTTTTTAGCCTGTCTTTGTCATCATGAAAAGACTGGCAAATGTAAATTTGCCAAAAAGTGAATGACTGACAAGATTTAAGAATGGAGAGTAATAAGAGTATTGTCTACTATTAAATGAAATGTGGTGTGCAGCATGCACGTTTTTGTATAGAATGTAAAGAGCTGCAATTAGACATTCAACTCAAAGAGAAATCTGATGGTGTCTTTCTACTAGACTTTTATAAGCCCTATCTTACCAGAGAAAAATATCAGTTCACAATCATGCCTGATTCACATCATTGCTTTTTGGCAGTATGTACATTTGTTAAGAACTATTTTCAAAGATGAAGCACAGGAAGAGCAAAATTAGATCAAAAATCTCTGAGAAGCATCTGGAGAAGTCACTAAGAATTGCAGCCACTTCCGTTGAACCATACATTGACACATTAGTTCCACAAAACCTAGGTCAAATATTCCACTAGTTCTACATTTTTGTTACCATCTTTTTAATATTTACTTTAACAAAAATATTAAAAAGAAAAAGATTTTGTTACTTATATAAATTCAATTATGTTATATATTTTGCATGTAGCCCCAAAAATTCCTCTTCACTCAGTGCAGCCCAGACAAGCCAAAAGGTTGGACACCTACGGTCTAGTCCAACATTCAGTTCAGGGCAGGCCCACAGATTAGTTACTCAGGAGTAGTCAAGCTGAATCTTGGATATTTTCAGTGGCAGAGATTTCACTACTTGTCTGGGGCAACATATTCCAGTGTTTAGTTATTCACATAGTGAATAATTTTTGCTTATAGACAGGCAGCATTTCCCTAAGAAAATTGTGCTTCATTTTCTGTACCTACTTTTTAAGAAGTAAAGTCTGGGATGAGATCCTCCCTCAGCCTGGTCTTTCCAAGGCTAAAACAGTTAATTCACCCCTTCTTCACATGTCATTTTTTTCCAGTTCTCTTAACATCTTTATAGCATCTTAAAGAGTTCACTTTGCTTTTTGGGCTTGTAGAAGTTCATGTGTTGCCATGACATTCGTTTGTTTCCTCAAATGTACCTTGACTCGCTTGAGAATGATTTGGGAAAGGTAATAAAAGTTTGTTCTGAAATCCTCAACTCCCCTTTATCATGACCTCTGTCACATTTTGGTCATAGATCACAGTGTGTTTATAAAACCAATCATTCTGTTTATCTGCTTTATTAGTTACCAGAGCTAGTTACTTCATTATTCTGCTTTCAGGCATTTTTTTTTATTCACATTCTTTAAGACTGTAATACAGTATAAAATTGTGAGATTAGGGTCAAATATTTTGATGTTTTTCCCCTGTATGTTTTTAATCACATCTGTGTAAATATGTTCAGATATTACTAATGTTTGATATATAAATGTATATAGTTAATGGTAAGTAGAATGTGACCAAGAATTTGAACATATTTAATCAGTCAACAGCTATGATGCAGGAGAGTTCTCAAATGATAAAGAAGTTTCATCCATTTTAAATCCTAAGTAAATGGCTAGAAAAAAGAGGGGCATTATTTCCTTCTAAATTATGAACATGATACTGACCTGCTTTCTTTGTTAAGAAATAGATACAGATGTATTCACATTAACATTTTAATTTGGATGAGGAGTATACTTTTGAAGTACACTCATTCATTCCTAGTTTCTGTGCTTCAGTTCATGTTGAGAAATAGTCTTGGGGCAAATATACTAGATTCCTGTCAGATGAAACTCAAACAAAAGATACAGCTGGCAATTGCATCTAACACACCCTAACAACTAAAGAGCATTTAGTCCCTTGGGATTAGAGTAGATCTAATCAGAAGCATTCTCTCCTCTTCAAATACAAGTCCTGAAGTACTTTTTGCTGAAAGAAATTTCTGTAAATTTGTTGTTAGAGAGTTTCACTATCTGCTGCTTTTGGGCATAATCTGTCATGCTGTTACCACAGGGAGATGTGCATTTCCTGTAGAATGAATTAGATGGGATGTAAAATTGTACCAGTTCCACAGGGAAAAACCATGGTACAAAACCTGGCAAATCCAGTACATGAGTGAGACTGTCTGGGTGGGGGATAATGCACCCTAAATATATGTCTTCACAATGTTGTCTGTTTATTACTCTAAAAAAATATATAAATTGATTATATGTAACAACTGACATCCTTAAAAAAAAAAAAAAAAAAAAAAAGATGATACTTGTGATTAAAAATGTTCAACTGTTTGCTTGATATGAAGACCTGAAATTGTTTGAAATAACAATGTATGTAACAATGCAGACATTTAATAAGACATGATGAACTGGGACATCTGCTTCACTGGAGGAAACTAAAGCGAAACTCAAAGTTTTCCTCCAAATGGAATACATGATGGGCTGTTTCAGTGGGACGATTATCATGTATAAGCCAACGTACTGGGATGTTTTTCAGCTTTAATTGCCTTGTCAGTTACAATTAGAGGCGTTAGTGTAACTGTGAAATGCTACAAATTACTTGTGGCTTTTGCTCTGTGTGCATTCTCAGCCTGTCTTGAACAAAAGATATCCAAGTGACTGAGATTTCTTGCTGAGACTGTTATTGAGGTTTGCTTGCTATTCTCCCGGGGTACAGATATTCACTCAGTGTGTGTTCTTTATTATGGGTGTTAAGATACTTTCAGCAAAATGGAATAGTCCTTTAAAGCAAGGGGAAAAACTTCATGTATTGTTTTCTTTTTCTTCTTTTTCTTTTTCTTTTTCTTTTTCTTTTTCTTTTTCTTTTTCTTTTTCTTTTTCTTTTTCTTTTTCTTTTTCTTTTTCTTTTTCTTTTTCTTTTTCTTTTTCTTTTTCTTTTTCTTTTTCTTTTTCTTTTTCTTTTTCTTTTCTTTTTCTTTTTCTTTTCTTTTTCTTTCCCTTTTTCTTTTTTTTTCCTTTTTCTTTCCCTTTTTCTTTTTCCTTTTTCTTTCCCTTTTCCTTTTTCTTTCCCTTTTTCTTTTTCCTTTTTCTTTCCCTTTTTCTTTTTCCTTTTTCTTTCCCTTTTCCTTTTTCTTTCCCTTTTCCTTTTTCTTCAGTATTTATTTAAAAGCTACGAAAATCCACACTTCAGCCTGTTGAGATGGCTTCAGCCTGTTGACCAAAATCTTAGAATACTATAATATTCAGCAAGAAGCACATCATATAACTAAGTGACCAGTGACTAGAAAAAGTGATGGATCACCCAATCACCCATTTTTTCCAGTTTTAAAATGTGTATGCAAAATAGTTAATAACATAGTTAATAAAATATGATATATTTTTCTTCTTCCATTTGTGCAGTGCAAACATTTTGCTAAAGTAAGTGTACATGTAATGACTATAAAGCATGAGTGCTAAGGTCTTTACTTTCAGCCAATGATTATAAGGAGTGATTAAAGGCTCATTAAAGGCTCATTAAAGGTGCAGGAGCATGTTATACTCCTGTACCAGGAGAAAAAGAGAATCTACCTCCCGTGGAAGACAGGACAGGCAGCTTGAGGAGAGTACAAAGAAATTGTAAGGATGTGCAGGAGAAAAATTAGAAAGGCAGAAGCCCAGCTTGGACTCAACTTGGCTGCTGGTGTAAAAGGGAACAAAAAGCTTTTAATAAATGCATATACAGTAAGAAAAGGGCTAAGGAGAATCTCCATCCTTCACTGGATTTGATGAACATGACCACTGAGGATAACAAAGTGGCTGAGATTCTTAGTGCCTTCTTTACATCTGTCTTTAAAAGTCAGATGAGTTATCTTCACAGTTCTCTATCCCCTGACCTGAAAGTCTGGGATGGGGAGCAGAATAAACCTTGCACAATTCATGTGGAAACAGAGACCAACTACTCCAACTGGACTGCCACAAGCCTATGCGGCCAGATGGGATCCACCCGAGGGTGATGAGGGAGCTGAAGTAGCTGAGCCACTTTCCATCATTTATCAGCATTCCTGGTCAATTGGAGAGGTTCCAGAAGAATTGGCTTGCCAGTGTGACTCACATCTACAGGAAGGGTCGTGAGGAGGATCTAGGGAACTACAGGCCTCTCAGTCTGATCTTAGAGCCAGGTAAGGTTATGGAACAGATCATCTTAAGGGAGATCACAAGGCATGTGCAGGACAGACTGGGGATGCAGGCCTAGCCAGCATGTGTTCATGAAAGGCAGGTCCTGCTTGACCAATCTTATCTCCTTCTATGTTTGAGTGACCAATCTGTTGGATAAGGGAAAGGCTGTTGATATGGTCTATCCGGACTTCAGCAAGGCTTTCAACACTGTCTCCCACAGTATTCTCCTGGAGAAGCTGGTATCCCATGGCTTGGTAGATACACCCTGCTTTGTAAAGAACTGGCTGGAGGGCTGAGCCCTGAACAGTGCTGAATGGAGATAAATACAGCTGGCAACTGATCACGAGTGATGTTCCCCAGGGATCAGTGCTGGGGCCTCTCCTGTTCAATATCCTTGATGACCTGGGTGAGGGGATTGATTTCACCCTCAGTAACTTTGCAGATGACACCAAGTTGTAGGGGTGTGTTAATCTGTCTAGCAGTAGGAAGGTCCCTCAGAGCAATCTGGAGGCAATAGGATGAAGCTGAACAAGACCAAGTGCTGAGTCCTGAGTCCTGCACTTTGGTAACAACAACCCCAGGTAATGAGGTAATGCTACAGGCTTGGGGCAGAGTGACTGGAAGACTGTGTGGCTAAAATGGACACAGATGGACAAAAATGGACATTTTTTCCACACAGTCTTCCAGACATTACTTTTTGAATAAAGTATATATTATTTATATATGGCATGTATACTATTTTAGATATGAGGTGACAGCAAAGTATGCACATATGAACGCAGGTTGCTCTGAAAGTAATGCTTTCTTTCTATTTCTATGGAGTCTACAATGAGTACAAAAAGATCAATAACACTGTTAGATAGGGGAAATTCACAGATACAAAACACTATTTTTCAATGTAGTAACCACCATTAGCCAGTTTGGACAGATGAGCTGACTAGGACTGTGTGTAGGGGTGAAAGCTGTGCATGGTTGTCTGGGATGTGGCTTGTCTCATTGTACTCACATCCACTGTTTGGTCTCCATAAACACTCAGCAAATGTTGATGAATGTAAATCAGTGCTATTTTTTCTTCTTGGAGGAATGCAAGGGCACGCCTTTGATTCATATACTCTTCCATGTCAGATGCCATTCTGTTAGACTGCCTCTTTGCTGCCATTTGTCACATGGCAACAAAATATAATGGAATATTGTTGGGAAGGTTCAGCCTCTACTTCCATGCCATCAACATTCATTTCTGATGTCACAGGCTATCATAATAAAATAGGAAGTACTACTTTTGGAGTGACCCTTGTAGATGTCCTTTGTGTGTCTGCTGATGCATCTGAGGAATTCTGTAAGCTAAAGTCATGAATATGTTAACCAAGTAGACTATGCAGATTGTATCACTGGCATGTAACTTAGTATATGAATGAAATCTAACATGCAATTTAGAAAATAAATACTCTTATTAGATGAATATATCACTCACATATACATGTGTTTGAGTGGGTGTGCCATGTTAGCATATTATCAAAGACCAAGAAGTGAATGTCTGACCTACAATGTACAGAAATTAAAATTACCTAGCATTGAAACTTTTTATAATTAATAGTTTGATTTTCAGTATTTCTTAGTGTCATGGTTTTATGGTTGAAACTTAGCTATAGAAAGTGCTTTGAGTCCAAATTGCAATGCTAGTCATAGTACCATAAATATATTTAATGAAATAGCTCTTCATGCTGAAGGGAAACGTTTCACAAGCCAGTGTTGCTGCATGCCTTGCATATGTGAGATAAAAGAAATAACTTGTGTTTCTTTTCTAGAATCTTGGGGATTAAACTTCCTTTATTTCATGTTTTCCACTGTAAGACATCACTTCTCTAGACTGATCAGATATGTAGACTAACAGTTCCAAAAGCTACATCTTAATGCTACCACAATATGGATGTCCACGTGCTTCAATTCCTGGTCTGCAACAAGAAAAATGGAGAAATATTTGAATCTGTGCTTTAGGTATCTGTCTTTGGGTCCTAGGCTAAACTTCTTAGGCTTCCTAAATAGCAAACAGAGCTGGAGAGACACTCTTGGAAGGTGACTGGGAAGCCCTGAGATAAGGTTCTTCTGAACCTTTCTTTGAGAAGAACCTACCTCTCTTCCATGATAACATAGGAAGCCTTGCCCAAATACCCCAGCTTGTCTTTCTTGCAAGCTTTCTTTCTCTTGACTTTGTCATCTGCTTAAACTCAGACCATGAAAAGACATTTAAGAAAGTAAACAGAGTCACAGGAATGCTGCTGAAATCAAAGGAACTGCTTACGTGTGTAACCATACACAAAAAAAGTAATTGCAAAGCTGGGGTGTTAGATAATGAAGTCTTTGAGGAAGAAGCTCTCTGTTTGGCAGAGTTATTTGTTAAATAAACAGTAAGCAGCAGGCTCTGCTTTTGCAATCAATAACTGTACTATTTCTTTTCATGTTTATGTTTAGATAAAAATGTATTTATGCTAAAACTCTTGCAAAGATTGACTGAAACTTTAAAAGCCACAGTCACTCAAATATTTTACAAGTGCTTTTCACCAGAGGATGACAGTTTTACTTTTGTGTAAAAAGCCTTATGATAAACAGAGAAGGAACTAGGCTACTGTATTTCATAGATAGAGCTGTATCTGTAAAGGGTTTTCAACAGTATTACCATATCCACATGCGTATACAGACATCTTTTCTAATTATTACACACTACTGTTTAAGATACTGGACAGTTACACTTGACCTGGTTCTGATCTCTAGAGCAGAAGGTGATAAAGTGCAGTTTTTGTCCCCTTCTTGCTTGTAGATGTATAGAAGAAAGATATAAAAAGGTCTTTTCAGGGGAAAGAAAGAAGGTCTAGCCCACAATCAGACTGTAAGAACTTGGGTTACTGTCAAACTGGAAAATCTTTTTATATAAAATAATTACTGGTTGAAGCGTAAGAAATCATCCACTATGTCAGTAATCTTATCATAGAGGCTATAAGGTTGGGGAGGCATGATTTCCCCTTCATAAACCCATTACTGATAGTGTCTTTGCAGTGGTAACTGCCATGTATGAATGCCATCAGGGCCCACTGGCTTTTTTGTTTGTCCAACTTGTTTAAATGTAGCCTAACCTGTTCCTGCTTAACTAAGGGTAAGTTCTCCCTACTCCAGATTTTTCTACAGGCCTCAGGGATTTGGGATTGCTGGCAGCCAATGTTAGCTGTAAAGAAGCTGACGCAAAGAAGACATTGAGTATTGTGGCTGGCCTTTTCCATGTTTTTTGTCAGCAGGTTCTTCTCCCCATTCTGCAGGAGGCACACATTTTCTCTAGTCCTTTTTTTTTGTATCTGAAGAAACTTTCTTATTGCTTTTGTGGTTGACCAGATTCAACTCCAGATAGGTTCTGACACTGAACCTCTTGCCTGTAACTGATCTCTGTATTCATCTTGGTTACTTGATTCTACTTCCATCTCTTGTAGACGTGCTTTTAGTTTTTCAGTGCATTCAGAAACCTCTTGATCATACATGTAGAACTCCTGCCACTTCTGCAGGACTTTCTGTGTATGGAGATGAACTGCTCTTCAGCTTGAAAGAAATGATCCTTGGAAATTAACTGGCTTTTCTGAATCCTTCCTTTTACCAGAGCTACCTCCTATGCCATCCCTTTTTCAAAAGAGTGCTCAGGCACTGGAATGGGCTGCCCAGGAAGGTGGTGGAGTCACCAACTCTGTAGGTATTTAAAGAACATTTAGATGTTGCGTTGAGGGACATGGTTTAGAGACAACTATTGGTGATAGGTGGACGGTTGGACTGGATAATCATTTAGATCTTTTCCAACCTTGGTAATTCTATGATTCTATCATCACTTCATGCAGATCCCTGAATTGGCTAAAGACAGCTCTCTTGTCCTTTCTCTCAAATTAAGCAGAGTTCTCGAGATTAACAGAAAATGTATTTTAAGCTTCTTGATGACTTCTTTAGGTGCCATGTGCAGGAGCTGAGCTTCAGGCATTGCTACATGTCTACAATCAACCCCATATTTAAATTGAGTTTATATACTTCATCTCCATTCCTGGTTTTGGACAGTGTGTCCAAACAGAAGTAACCATCTTACTTTACCATTGCTGCTCTGCTAAATTAATCAAGCTCTTCAAGAAGGTGTCTTCAGCGCTCAAAGGAGTTCAGTGTAGGAAGTTCTCAAGGTGGTGTCCTGTCAGGCTGACATGTCTGTTGTGTACCATATGAAGACAGAAGTCTTAGCTTAAAGCAGCATTTCTTAAAGCCTGCCTACTAATGTTCTGTCCATTGTTCAATCTGAAGATCATATTTTGGTGGATGCAACATTTGGTAGTTTTTCATGAGTAGTTTATCAAGTACACTTGATATGGACCTGAAAGAATTTCTGTTATGTACATGAGCCTTATCTTGTGAAGAAAAGAAATAGCATGAAATGTAATGATACAGAGATCTGTTATTCAATTGCTGGCTCTTATTATACTCATATTAATCTCCAGTGGCTGCTTCTAATAGATGCATCTGATGCACGATGCAGACAGACTGGGTAGAATAAAATTAATGTTTTTATTTCCAGTATGAAATTAAATTTACATGTAATGAGCTGATTGTGATCATAAAAATATATCTATTTGACTTTCTGACAAAGACATTGTAGATTCTTTTTTTATATATATTATAAGTTAAATAACCACCCCAGGACTCCAATATACATTTAAGCTCTTAATATTTTAATTATAATATAGAAGCTTTTAAACTATATGCACATTAATTTAACAGAAAAAAAACCTATTTTTATTACATCAAAACACTTGTTCTGAAAGCATAACCTCTAATATTGTACTCCATAAAGGAACTTAAAGTGATCAAAAACCTTTGACTTTTTTCCTTAAGAATGTCCATCTCTTAAAATCCGGTTAGTCTTGGTGTCAAAGGAAACAATAAAAGATTTTTCACCACTTTTACAGGTAGTTGGACAAGATACATATAGTGAGAAATGATTAATTCAATTTTTAGAATTACTGCTTGTGGGAAAAATATTAAGAGATCAACCAGGAATCTTTGAAGGCAGAAGAAATCAATACAAAAATTATGTAATTGAAATGTCAGTCTTCTTGGGAATTAAACAAAACTGAATATATATTTAAACTCTTGAAATGGTTCTAAGTATCTTGTTCAGTGGCTAGTGCTGCTCACTGAATATATTCTGAATACTTTGAGTAAAATGAGGGATTGGATTAAATTCTGATATAAATGGGTAGAGCTCTACTGAATTTATGGGGTTTTCTTTATAATGCTGGCTTGGCTCCAGCCCTCATTTTGTACTTACTGAACTGCAGCATTCAGTAAGACATTAATTCAGTGATGTACTACATGTGTAAGTCCAACACTGCAGAAACAATTATCCATTTTGTTACTGCATCTGAATCATACTACTTTTATTTACTTTTATCTTTTTGTTTCATGAATGAATATAATGTATATTGAATAACAGAAAGACAGGTTAATATTCAGAAGCTCTACTATGGAATTATAAAGCATATTCTGAAATGAACTTTGATGTCTCTTCAGATGTAATTAATATCAGCTTTGTATTTCCAAAAGTTAGTCTTGAAGGGCTCAAGATTCTAGAAAAGTTAAAAAATAATGGCATTTTATCTTATACCTTATATGTTAAATAATGTCAAAATTCAAAGTTGCTGTGTTTTAAAAAGCCTCTTCTTATTGAGATGCCATCTTAAAATTAAAAACCTATACCATAATAATGTTAAGGTATTTTTAGTGAATTATTAAATTGCTTTGAATGGTTGAAATCATCTATTTTGTTACCTTAAGTCTCTGAACCTACCCAAGGCTTATAGTAGCAGACTGCCTAACTATGACCTGGGGCATCCTAAAAATATATAAATAGTATAATAAGGTGTTACTGGGAGAGCAAAGCTGACACTGAAACTCAGTTCTGAGTACTGCTCAGAAATTCACTCTGTTCTTGCAGTCCAACCTGTGCTGAGCACTGTTGAAGGGATCATGTTTATAGGAGACAGATGGGGAAGGGCATGCATCTGGTAAGAAACATAAACATATGTATACTTTGTCCTCCAGGTCATGTTCTTTACTACGTAAGAAAGAGTTGATATAATTTGCATTTTTACAAGGTTCTTCTTTTTTCCAGTTCCTAAAAGCTTTGTATCTTCTACAGTATTCAGTGTGACTTAGTAAACTTAGTTTCCTAGAAGTGTAGAAAATGTAGTATTTATTTTAGGGCTGATTAAATTTTTACTGGAGGAAACAGAACTTAAAGTACTTCTGTGCTGTACATTTTAAATTCTACAAGATTGTTTTTATTGGTAATTTTTATTAGTATAGCACAATTTAAATCAGCAAGTAGGATTCTGAATTCCCATTAATTCCAATTAATTCAAGTTTGTCATTTTAGATCTTCAATTTTCATTTGAAAATGGAAACATTCAGGAAAGGAGTTTGTCAACCTCTTAATGGAAATAAGTCAGGATTGAAAAGACATTTTCAAAACACACTTCCAAAGCTAAAGATGCCAAAAATCACTGCATCTCAAAAAGATACAGAGGAATATAAAATCAAATTTTCCAGTGTCTCACATGTGATGCAGTGCAAGTGAAAGGAAAAGAAATGCACAAAATCTGTAGCTGAAGACAGTCAAGTTTTTGTTTTCCTATACTCACAATTAGAGACTTATTTTCAACAATTTTTGATACCTTCAGCTCTGGATAAAGTCAACACAAGTCTCGTATTATTGCTCTGTAATAATGCAAGATAGACCTTCAGGAATCAGGAGATGATGTTCTCAAATAATGAGTTTAATCTGTGAGCACACAATTTTAAAGACAACTGGAGTTAAACGTCTATAGGGATGAGAATTTTGATGAATGTGCAGTAGGATGAAATGGCAGACTGAGAAAAGTTAGCTACTAAAATCAGAGATGGAATCTTTAAAACAAAGGGAAGAAAAGGAATGACAAAAATAAGTTCATAGAACCACTGTGTGTCAAGCAAAGAAACTTTTAAGGGAATGAATGAGAAGGAGAATAATACCATGAAATAAACAGAGAGTAGGAAAAGGTAATCTACTGAAAAGACCAAACATTAATTTACCTTTGAGTGGCATATTTTTTACTGCTTGGAAAAAATACTTCTCTGCATTCAGCAGAAGACAGCAAATAAATATGCCTTTTTGCTAAAATACCACCCACTTCTGGCCTTACTAGTATTCCCAAGCATAAAGACAACTCAGCCTCGCTAATTCTGCTGTTAATTCTGCTGTTTTCACTGTTAAAGCAAGGATGTCATTTCTGTCCCCTTGCCAGATGGCACTCTGCTCATATGTTGAAGTAACCTGTCATCTGAATGACAGCTGGCAGTAAGAGGACTTCTGGTGATGGAGCTGATTACTAAGCTTCATTGAGAAAAGTAAGTGCTTCTGTTCAATCTTTCTCCAGCCTCCCTTCTGGACAGGAGAACAAAGATAAATATTCATCGACAGATTTTCAGTTTAATGAGAGTACTCATCTTCGTGGATTCTTCTCACTCTTCTCATTTATCTTTTATTCATCTATTTTTATTGGAATGATTTTTGGGGTACAGCCTGCAGATGCTTTAGAGGAGATTTCCTACTCTGATGCTGTTTTTGTGCTATTACTAGTGTAATACAGTCAAGGCTATCTCTTCTTTTTTACTGTGTTGCTTAGATTGTTTTTTTTTCTTTTTCTCTGGAACACAGAAACAGAGCCTCAATTGATATTTTTGTCACACTTTCAGACAAAAATGAATGTTTAATTATACAAGATAAAATATAGCAAGTATTCACAGCCTTTGAAAACATGACAATACAACGTAAGATTTAAAAAAAAACCAAACACTCATCCACTGAAAGATGCAACCAAAAATGTGAAAACAGAAAGCTTATACAAAAGGGTATGGATGCTATTATCAGTGGAGTCTTAAAAAAATGCTAGATAGCTGGTTTTCAACTTCCATTGCTGATCTTAGGTAAGGAAATCCACACATGTACAGACAATAATAATTAAAAACTCAGCAAAACTATATGTGAACTTGGCTAAATATTTTATCAGCAATCGTTAAGTTGCAAAAGAATACTGGTGAGCAATTTTAAGGATTTTTTTTCTCTAAAATAATATTAAATACTTTTATTTCTAAAACTGACTCTCATTCTTATACTCCTTAAAAAAAAGAAAAATCATTTTTTTCTTTTAGCAATACTGATTTTTCTAGAATTCTTTCTAATACTGAAGTGTTCATGCATGTTACTCTGTATGAGGCAGGCAGAAGACAGCTCTATGCCTCTTACATCTCTATGGTTTGCTGAAGGAGCTAGGCCATAGCAAAGCCCACTGCAATATAGAGTGTAAGCAGTTCTCTGTGAAGATGAACTCCAAGGTAGCCCACATGGCATGTTTGAACTGAAGTGAAATGTGGCTTGTGGCTGTATTTCTACAGTCTGTATTTGTATAGCATGTACTTGTGATAACTAAAATTTTCTGAGATATGTTTTGAAATGAAAATTGTGGCCCAGATTTTAGTTGATTGATATGGGTCACAGAACTAAGTATGAACAAGACAATTACTATTATAGAAATAATGCACTTATATTTATATGCTATATGAATACTATTCATTGTATCTAAGGACTTAAGAAGAATTGTGTTATGCTGTAAGACAGACAGAATGGGAAAGTTACTGTTATTTTGTGGAATTTTTAAGTTTACAAAAATGTAACAGCATAAATTATAATAAATAAATTTGCTTTTAAAATTTACTTTGATGTCAGTAAAAATCTCTGAATTAAAAATACGAATGATTAATAGATGTGGAAGGAAGCATAATCTAGAAGACTGGGTTCATCAGGAAAGCTCTAGTCTTAATCTTGTTTTAACGTTAGTTTGTTATACAACATTTTGCAAAGCATTTTGCCTTTCTCTGCTTCCCTATGGAGCAGAATGAATATTAAATCATGCTTTAAAAAAATGCTATTAAATATTGCTTATAACTTGATTATTAGATCTATTTGATTATTAGATAATCTAAACTGTGACCAAGATTTTATAGAACACTGCCAATTGATGTAAGAGGGATATGATCTGTCACTGGATCTTTAGTGTCACACCCTTGTCTGATTTTACAGGCATATTTGATATAATGTGTGATACTTCTTATCTAGACATAGATAAGAACAGAGTGTCAGTGTAATATATATCACAGTGGCCCCTGGCCAGAACAAATCTTTATGGTCAATTTATAAATGCCTGAAAAAATTAACTAGGAATAAAATAATGCAAACTGGCAGCCTTAACTGTATTGTAATTTGCCAGTTTAATTTTTTTCTCACTGGAATGAATCAGTTCAGCAATAGTACCACAGAATTTAATGTGTTCCTAAACACTAACAACATTAATCACTTCTACAGTTAACTGTAAAGGAACAAAAATGTATTTATTCTAAAAGTTCACTGCAATAAATACTTATACCGAATGAACAGTGGTTCTGTATTATCTCTAAACACTTCCAAGGAATACTTGAAGCTTGATCTGTAGTCCAACTTTAGACAAGTTTGGACATACATAGATGCTACAAGTATTCAGATTTGATTTACCTTTAAGCTTCTCAAAGATATAATTCACCATAAAAAAATAATTGTTTGTAAGACAAATAAATGTTCAGTGATACGTAATTCAAAGTAATATATTTATCATGGTTTGCAGATTCTTCTCCAGTGAACCTAAACAATGAAAACCTGCTATGCATCCTATGTGTTGCTTAGCTGGGGAATGCATGCATGCAGCAACTCATTGGAAATTTATCTTGCCTTCAGTACATTCTCACATTGGCCACATTGTGGAGCTACAACTAAATAAGTGAGAAACTTTTAGAGACACCCTGCCAGTTCACTGAAATAGCAGGATCAGAACCTGTGCATTTTAACTTGATCATGAAAGGCCTTTGTTTTCTTTAAAAGCATATGATAATATAAGTATCTTCTATTATTTTTAAGTGTGAATGAAAATTTTCCTTGGAAGCACAAGATACACCTCAGCTTTTTTCCTGATTAACGCACCTAGAGTTTGAGAATAAGTTATGTTACCATAAGCAAGCAATATTGTAGTACCAGAGTCGTTCTGTTTGACATCATGCCTAGTGAAAGAGATTTAATAGCATCTGCCTTCATTACTATAGTTACTGAAATTACATTTACTATTCTTAGTCAAATATTTACTGTCATTTTTAGAGAGGAATTAGGATTTTTCCCTACATAGCCTGATTGATTTTCTAGAACTCACTGTCTTTTTTTTTATTTTCACTGCATTTCAATAAATATACATTACAGCCTTTCATAGGATTTCATATTTAAGGTCCTTAAACGTCTGCTTCAGCTTTCAACAAAAGCCACTTCAAGCTAAGAGGCTCTGGCTCAGTGGCCAGATTGCTGGCTGAAGTGGTAGCAGCTTGGAGAAGCTCTATTAAGAAATAGGTCTATTAAGAAATGCCAGGTGTTCACTTGTTTCCAGAATATTCTGGGTTTTAATCTAGGGCGAAACAAAGATTTTGACTTAGTCGTGTTTTCTCAAGGTTGCCACACAAACTCATTTCTCTCCAGTTCATCCACTTCAAAATATCTCGTTGTCTAAGGAAGGCTGCTTGTCTTGATGGCTTTATTGAGGCTACTGTTGTTGTAATGAATTTTAAACGTATAGATTATGTATTTTCTGCTTCAATAAACAACTATGGGTTTTTTGTTTGTTTGTTTGTTTCCTGGTGATAGGCCATAGCAGATTTTTTTTTGCTCTTTTTCTTTCTGTATTCTTTCTTTCAAGTGTCTAGATCCCTCAGAAATGAGCACAGTGGTTCAAGTTTATGAAAACAAAGGGGGGAGCTCTTGCTGCACCAGCTGTAATACAGAGGCAGATGTAGGAAAGCTTGTGTTTATTTAAGCCATATACCAGAAGGGGAGATTTAGAAAGGATTTGGGAGTGATCTCTCTGGTCACTTCTCTTTTAACCCTTGCATTGTCCATGCAACTCTTGATACAGTTAGTAATAGATTCATGCCTGAAACATTTTGGATGAGAATGTAGTATGGCATACAGAACTTGAGTTTTCCCTCTCTCTGTTGGATTCCTTCCTTAATCCGATTTACTTCATAAATACTCTCTGAAGCATACATGCATAAATAGAACAGAAAGCAATAGTTATGATTTGGTGAGTTGTCATTTCCTTTTCAAACTGAAGCACTATCATAAAGCCTGAGACATGCTGTTTTCAATATATTTTCTAAGGTGTCAGGTTAATAAACTAAATATTTAAAAAATCATAACGATTAGAAAATTTATCTTGATAAATCAATCCACAAATACATGGAAGTTCATATTATTTTTTTCTAGTATCATTCCTTGGGAATGCAGACGATGAAATTTTAAATATATCGCATGCAAATATTGTGTCTAATTTCTTTGGTGTTTGCAAAATGAAAATATAGCTGGTTTTTTTTATAGACCAAACTGAGGAGCAGCTGAGCATTTGTGGTTTCTAAAACATTTATGGTGCAGGACACAGAATACTATCCATGTTTGTATGTTTACTCTTGATTCCTGACGGGCTTTTAAATGTTTAATCTGAAAGGTGTTTCTTCTGCCTCTGGAAAAAAGACTCACTTTCCCTTCTACACCATTTCCTTTAATAGAAACAGCCAACCTCTTGAGCACTGGGAAAATATTTTTGTTTTAAAATACATGTAAAGTATTTGTAAACTTGACTCGTGATTTTTTTTTCTGAGAAACAAAGAAAGAAACTTTTTTATTGGTGTTGTTTTCCTCTTTACTTAGATGCTTCCTATATGTTTCCACTGACAACCCTGTCACTTTCTGCAGCTCCAAGAAGAACCTTGTATCTTTGAAATTCTCATTAACTTTTTTTCTGTCTGCCAAGATTTCTACCACTGTACTCTGGTAATGCAACAGCAGTGTCTTGCACCACCAGGCCAGTGGTTCCAGATCAGATGGCAAAGCTCCAGAATGGTGTTGTTCAATGACTTTAAGTTTGTGTTCATTGCCTGATTGGTTCAAGAGGCTGGAGGCAGAGTGGGGACTAAGTGCAGTGCTGATATAGAGGCAGCCACTTAATTTAACAGTGACTGGGACCAATTTTATTCTTTCAGAGGTTTGATAATAGCTACTATTGCGAATGAACATGGTATGTAGCATTGAATTGGGTGGATATTTAATATGGATGAATGAAAAACACCAGCAGTGTTTTTCAGGGATATATACAAGGACTATAGCTGTATTACATTCAAAGATATGGCACAATTCAATGTCCAGTATTGTGTATATTCTGGACTGGTTTATAATTAGGTAGCATAGAGTCTAGCATGTTGCAGTTATATAGGAACCTGGGTAAATATTCAAGCTCCTGGCTGAAAAAAAAAAAAAAAGAAAAAAAAAGAAAAAAGAAAAAACCTAAGAAACTTCAGTCCTGTCACAGTTTCAGTCATCTGAGTCTATCTGAGCTGTAGGCATGTCTTGGCTTACACTGAGCAGAAGCACTGCTTGACTATTTGCAAAAGTCCACCAGATGCATATTGCCCTCCATATAGAGCCATTACCACTAGTTCTTATCAGGATACTTCATCATTCAGAGGAAAGGCAAGCCCTGTTTAGATAAGAGCTATGTCTCTGATTGAGCAGGACAGTACAAGGGTAGCTGAGGATATGATGTGTGCAGCTATAATCCTTTCTTCTGTAGATTGTAAGGAGCAGCAATAATGATATTAATTGCCTTGCATATGGCACTGGGGAAATTACTCTTGCTAAGGACACTGTCATGAAGTTCAATACAAATTTTCTGTATTTTTTTAATTTATTTTTTAGTTTTCAAAGTTCTTCTTCTAAGGTTGCCAGCCTGGGATTTTGTATGTATCCATTTTTCAAAACAATCACATGCACATGAAAACAAACAAACAAAAAACAGGTTAAAAAAAAAAACTTAAGCAACATTTTTTTGTTTTCCTTCCAGCCACAGATGGTACTCATTAGCAGAGAACCAACCAAGAATTTCCCACTGCATCCCTTTTTCCCTAGAAATTCCTCCCAAGCGATGGCTTGAGAAGATGCAGCCTGTTTGAAAGATTATATAGAGTGTGTGAGAGCCAGAAATAAAGGGAGTTTGAAGCAGATCTCATGTGTGATGCTGCCTTGGCAGCCAACTGTTTCACATATACTAGTCTTTCATCCTCATTGCTTATTATAAGAAAACTGTCTGAAGAAGAAACAACAGCAGCCTGCCAAGTAAATTGCAGGACATTAGAGAATTTACAGATAAAAATGAAATTCCATCCTCTACCTGAGACTCAAGTTGTATATATCTAAATATTCTTGTGGAAGCTGACACGTGCCTCCCCTGCTGATAGATTTTTGTTTGTTTGTTTGTTTATTCATGGTAATTGCTCATTTGTTACATAAAATCCAGAAGAAAAAAAAAAAACAAAAAAGACTTAATATTATTGTTGTGTTCTGTGCAAGTCACAGACAATCAGATGAACTGTGCTTCTATAAATAAATGTTTCCAGTCAGAAATTGGAAGGAAGGAGAGTCTGAGCTGGTATTCACTCCCTGCTATCCTGTTTCCCCATTGGCGTTGCTCAGTACAGTCTGATAGAAGTCAGGTAAAGTTCTGGTCATTGGTATCTGAATCAAAATAATATTTTGAAGTTTTTCACTAGATTTTTTCTGGAAATTTAATGTTCCTGGCCAAGTAGAACTCTGGTCACATGAGTGACATATATTAATATATTTATAGGAATATAATTTTGTGTGTATATATGTATGTTATTTTTTTTAAATGTTAGTATATAAATTAAGCAAATTAAATAATGTTCAAGAATGTTCCTAGGCATCAAAAAATTATCATAAATTCCACTGAATTGTTAAAGCAGTCTCTGGAATAGTTTGATTTTTGTCAACTGGCACTTTCCCAAACAGTACCCATGCATAATTTGAGAGTTAGAAGGATCCAGGCACAGTTCCCATTAAGCAATATGCTACACCCATTGTAAGCTAAAAGATTTTACTAGCATATCAAGGGCTGTTCCTCATCTATCTATCTTGGTGTCAGGGAATGCTTGTAGCACACAAATGTCAATTAATGTGAAACAGATAGATCAGGTGTACCAGACAGTGAATTGAAATATTCAGTTTCTATATGGGTCAGAAATGTGCCATTTCAAAGTAATTATCTTTCCTTCACTTGTTCATCTCCCAAAGCCATGTTTGCTTTGTGGAAGAGTGTAGCATTTAGTTTCCTCATTTTTGCATTAAAGCAAATGAGTACAGTGTATTCTAAGTTGAGTGCATTCTAAATTAGATGCTAAATTGAGACATGGCAACACATGATGTCACCAATTTGTGTGATGCTGTCTACACACTGGAGGGAAGCGATGCCATCCAGAGAAACCTGGACAGGCTGGAGAGGTGGGCCCATGTAAACCTCATGAAGTTCACCAAGGCTAAGTGCAAGGTTCTGCACCTGGGTCAAGGAAATCCAAAACTGGGTGGAGAATGGATTGAGAGCAGCCTTGAGGAGAAGGATACTGGTTGATGTAAATGTCAACATAAACCAACAACGTGCATTTGCAGCCCCAAAAAACAGCCATACTCAGAGGTACGCCAAAAGAAATGTGACAAGCAGAGCAAGGGAAGGGATTGTCTCATTCTGCTCTGCTCTCATGAGATTCCACTTGGAATTCTGCATCCATATCTGTGGCCACCAGCTCAAGAAAGAGCTGAGGGAGCTGGGCTTATTCATCCTGAATAAGAGAAGGCTCTGGAGAATTTTCTCCAAAGAAGTTTTGTTGTGGCCATACAGTACTTAAAGCAGGGCCTACAGGAAAAGTGGAGAGAGACTTTTTATCACAGTCTTCCTGCTACTCTCCCAAAGTGCAGGACCCGAAAGTTGGTCCTGTTGAACTTCATCCCATTGTTTTCCCCTCTGAAGGGCCGTCCTACTGCCTGGCAGATCGACACTTCTTCACAACTTGGTGTCATCTGCAAACTTACTGAGGGTGCATTCAATGCCCTCATTCAGGTCATCAATTAAGATATTAGGACAGGTCTCAGTACTGACCCCAGGGGAATATCACTTGTGATCGGTCACCAGCTGGATTTAACTCCATTCACCACCACACTGGGTGGTGAATGGAAAAGTCTGGGCCAAGCCCTCCAGCCAGTTCTTTACCCAGAAGAGTGTCCTGTTCAAGCCATGTGATGCCAGCTTCTGCAGGAGAATACATTGGGAAATAGTGTCAAAAGCTTTGCTGAAGTCTAGGTAGACTCCTTCAACAGCCTTTCTGTCATCCATGAAGCGGGTCACTCGATCATAGAAAGAAATCAGAACAGTCAAGCAGGACCTGCCTTTCATGAACCCATGTGGGCTGGGCCTGATCTCTCAGTTGTCCTGCACATGCCACGTGATTTCACTCAAGATGATCTGCTCCATAACCTTCCCTGGTTCTAAGGTCAGGCTGACAGGCCTTTAGTTCCCTGGATCCTCCTTATGACCCTTCTTGTAGACTACCTCCTCTGTGAGTTATGCCACCATACTGAGCCGATCATCCACCTGCTCACACCTCACACAGGTGGTACTCCTGCTGCCCTTCACCAGTAGCAACAAGCTAAGGCACTCTGCAGCCAGAGAATGATCAAGCAAGAGAGTAAGAGGGTGGACAATATGTCCTGTTGTTCATTTTTTTGAATATTTGTAAATGGGACAATTACTTCACTTGAGAACTCACTGGTGCTTGTGGTTTGTGTAGTCCATCAATATAGTTGGGCTGCTATACATTATTTTTTTTATTCGTCTTCCCAACACTTCAGTAAGATAATATTACTACTTTTGTACAAATGGAAAACTGAAACATCAAGAATTTAGGTCATTTTCTTAAATCCATACAACTCTGTTCTACATGCAAACGAGAATCGAGGAAAATGTCTGGTGCATTAGTCCTCTTCTTCAGTTGCAGAATCCTGTTATCAATCTAAATACTAAGTTCTGTTTGACTTCCCAGTTTGAACCTCAATTGTGCATTTGTTTGCCCAGCTTTAAATATAATCTTAAAGCATCTAGTGCATTGCATGTGCTTAGTGCACCTCTGCAATGGAGGTGCACAGCTGAGCCTTAAATTCCTTGTTCTAGTCCTTAACTAAATATTTTTGTGTTTCAACTCACTCTTTCAGTTTTCTACCTGAATTCTTTCTTTACTATTTTTAATGGACTAATCAAACTGTTTGTAACTTCCAATAAATTCTACTCTGCAGTGACCTTTATTTTCAGCTGAGATGGCTTCCTTTTATTGCTACTGAGGTAGACTGTAAATACCTGTTGCTTTTTTTTGTCATTGCATCTATGTCCATAAATGTGTCCTGCTTCCACAAATAATGTTCCTGTGGATTACTGATTCTTCTAATCTGTCTTTTGGGAATAAAATTGTCAGCCTTTTTCCTAACTGACTAGTGATCCTTCCCATCTAGGTTATGATCCTTAGTACACATGACAGTCTGAACCTATCACTGTAACGTATAGCAGAACTCTTAAATTCCTTCTAACCTGCTTCTACTCTGTTGCTTGCAGTCCAAGTAATCTAGGTTGTCCCTATTCTACATCAGTTCTGTAATCCTCAAATAGTTATGTGTCTTCTGTTTGGACACAAATCACACTGGAACACTTGCATATATATTTTTATAGTGCACAGGCACCAAGATGTGTACTATAGCAGGATGTACCATCATTAAAAGGATTCCATACAAATACAGTTTTCCCTTTTCATTTCAGTGTAACTTTAACAAATATATTTGTGTTTAAAGGTCATATCTTTGAAATGTCTAGGGAGAAGCAAAGTGGTTTTCTTGCTATCAGTTGCATACCTGAGGGACTGTGTTTGTGGCTGTTCCTGGCCTGATGGCACTGGCATCTTCCCAATCACTTCCTAGCTGTAGGATATCCAAAAGTGTCAGATATCTTTTGTGCTAACTAACTAGTATTTATCTCTGGTTTTAGAAGTCAGATTAATCTGACGTAAGGTGTCTATCACATATATATTACATGAAGATACAAGCACAGTATTGTAAATTACAGTCCCTGGGAAGATATAAGCTTTTCTACATCACGTATTTACTCAAATATGTATCTATCAAGAAGTATTTAATAGTTAAGTTTCATAATATAAAAGCAGATTATGAACTTTTATTTCATGAATTCCGTTTTCTTGAATGTGTCTCGAAATATTGTTAGAATAATGGTTCTTTGTTATCACATTAGTATTCCATAGGAGTATTTTAGGTGCTTCCATTAACACTGATTCTGACAGATTTAAAAGTAAAATTAATGTTATCAAATGATATTGTGTAGTAATGAACCATTGGTTTGATATTCTTCCTTCTGCATTTCAGAAAGCTAAATTTGGAATTACTTTTTTTGTGTGTTTGTGTGTTACTGGACTCAAAACAAACTGGTGCTGAAGTCTCATTGAAATTTAAAGCATACTCCTCAAAACTCATCAATATGATTTCTGAACTAGAAATCTGCCTAGTGATGTTTTTGTTGTTGTTTTTTTTTCTTTTTTCTGAGGATAGAACTAACAGAGTGGACAATAACGCATGTTGTCTACAAATACTGTCTTTTAATCTCAGTTTCAAACTACATGTGTCTACAAATACTGTCTTTTAATCTCAGAAATCTACTTGACAAATTTAGTTGCAGGTGACTTAGATAACTTCAGAAAAAAAATTCAAGGTAATTATTTTAAATAGAAGTTTTAGTGTGTATACAAATGTAAATATTTTAAAAACAGATCTCCAGTTTTTACTAATCTGAAATCTATCAGGAACTCAGTTGGTTTTACTTATTTATTTTGATTTTTGAGACAGAGAGATATATATATATGAGATGCTTGCAACTTCACTCACAGATATTTCAACAGATTTTACAATCATGAAAGCAAGGAGAGAATTTAATAAACAGGTGTTGAACTTTTAGCGTATTACTTTATATTCATCTGGATTGTTTAAAATAACTTTCAGATGCTAGTATTTACACATTCTTTCCAGGCATTATTCAATCTGTAAGACGTCCAGCTTAAAGAACGTGCTGAGTCATATTTGTAAAAGCTGGAAAATAGCTGGTGCCAGAGCTATACTCACATTTTTAATCTATTTGAGAATGTAAAATGCAGTGAAATGTTTGCAGTAAAATGATTCTATATAATAATGCAATTGTGAGATGTCAAAGTATAGAAATATCTGTCACATTCAAATGCATCAATATTTTGGTTTGGATATAGTATGCTGGTTATGGTCACTTTGTAGCAACTGTATAAACCTATGTGTATCTAAGGATTTAGGAATTATAAAATGGTTGTAGACTTTTTTAGTTAATAATCTCTTCCTTTTTTTAAATTACTCGTTTCTTTCATCTTTGTTGTTTTGCTGTATCTGTCTTGTTTGATTAATAAAGTAAATGTTAAATCTGGATAGCAAATTTTCCAAGTCACCTTTCAAAGTTTATTGACTGGAGGAATTTCTTCCTAAAAAAAAAAAAAAAAAAAAAAAAAGACGATTCTTGTAATGTGTTTTACTTCAGCACATTTCAATTTTACTTAGCAACTTCAGTCATTTGAATTTAGGAAACCACATATGCCTCTGTTTCACAGGGGACACACAACAGCTTCACCAATAGACATGTCCATTTGCAGTGTTTCTACCCCATATACTGACTTCACTTTATAGTTAGTCATTCATCTCATAAGATTACATTGCACTTTTGTCTGGTTGTATAATCAAAGCTTACTTCCTTTATAAGTTCAGTGTTTATTGAATTCTTTTACTATTTCACAGACTTTATTGCGCAAATGGGCACTTTTTTTAATATTCCTCATTACCAGGATTTCGTCTGAATTTTGCAACTGTATGACAATTTTTATGTGTCTTTTAAAGAACTGACTAGCCAGAGTATTTTGGAAGCTATTTATTTTCTTTTCTGAACGCACAGTTAATGAAGCCAGTCACCTCACATTTGTGCTGTACTAAATTTCTATACATGCATGCATCATCTAAGTCTCTCTGTCTCTCTCAGCAAAAACATCCCAAATGCTCTGAATCATATGAGCTGAAGCTCTGACAGCTATGTTTATCTTCTTTCACAATATAAAGTTAAAAAGAAGGAAAGAGATCTGTATTTTTCAGTAGATTCTCCAGCATATATGTTTTTACTAGCAATGAACAAAAGCCTGCATGCCATGCTTGTAAAAATCTGCACAAGTGAAGGTGACCTCGATACTGTTACCACTGCTAAAATGCATCACCCATGGCTGACACGTCACTCACCATCTATCTCACTGTGCTCCACACCTTGGTCTCCATAAACTTTCAGCAAGCATCAGTGAATGTCAGTGGGTGCCATTGTTTCCTCATGGAGGAATCCAGGGACACGCCTTTTCTTTGTACTCATTTCCACGTCAGACATCATTTGGTCATTCTGCCCCTCTGCTGTCATCTGTCACATGGCAACACTATGTAATGGAATATTGCTGGGAAGGTTCATCCTCTACCATCATACCACCAACATCTACTTCTGATGTCATGGGCTGACATAATAAAATAGGAGACAGTACTTTTGGAGAAGCCCTTGTACTATGACTTCCAGTTACATATACAGATCTGCTCAAAAAACATTCAATAAAGCCTATCTAGATTAAGAAAATTTAGCTGTTTTCTTCTTTGCTTTTCTGAAGGAAAAAAGTAAAGTTGTTTCATACTTCAGTCATTTATTAATTATAAAAGAGGGATGTATGAATGAAGTACACACTTCTTCAAAGGAGTATGACATAAGGAAATTGGGAAATTTACTTAGTAACTCTGAATATTCACTTTTCCACTTTGACACACTTAATGATGAAATGTGTAGAATTTTTTTGATTTCCAGTGAAATTTTGAGAAAATATTAGTCATCATCATCATCATTCATCACACTTTAGAGAAATATAAGATAAAGGTAGAACAGTTCTGACAGTTCTAAGACACTGATAGCTCCTGCTTTATGTTGAAGCTGTAGTTACCAATTTTTTGTTTGTTTGTTTGTTTAAGATAAAGTGTTTTTAAGGTAGAATATTACCTTTGTAGGGTAATGGGCTTTGGAGATGTCTCTGTATTTCATTGCAGTCTCCTTTAAAAGCCTTTTCATTTAGGAAAATTCTTGCTCTACCTCACCTATTCCATTCTTACATCTCCCTTCAATGTCACAGAAAGCTGTTAGAGCTTCCAATAATACCTGAAAATACAGTGCCAATAATTGAGTGAGATCCTATTCCCCTCACCCAAGCCTAGGCTTTGGAGCTGCTGTGACAAACAAAAAAGGCACAGGATTAGAATATGCAACCCAGTTCACTATATACTTTTATTGTCAGCAATAATTGTGCTTTATGAGTTCTGTCATAATTTTAATAAATTCTAGCTTAAAATTGATATATTTTTTCCCTGTATTTCATGGTTGGAATACTGTTTGAACCCTGTATCACTAATGGCTAATAACTTCTTGATTTATGTTGAAATGTTTTCATTCTCCAATTTAAAGTATTTTTTTATTTTGCCAAGATTTTTCTTATATTTAAATAATATTCTCTCCCTAAAGGGTGAACTCCATCATCCTTTAGGATGTTTACTCCTTTCATCTTAGATTCTATTACCAAGATTAAGTAAAAATTTATTCTCGGTGTATGATTTGATTTGATGACATTAATCCTTACTTTACATTCTGGTAACCATACTCTAGCACTCTTATCACTGGAATTTCTCTCTCCAAGGACTTTTCATAATAATCTTTCTTGTTAGTCTTCTACTGTTAGGCAGTAGAATAAGGGATTTTAAGCATATTGTGAAATAACTATACATGGATATAGTATATATTGGCACACATATCTAAATTGCAGCCCTGTTTTCTGGCAGACTTACTGGTCTCCCACAACCTGACATCATCCACAAACTAGCTGAAAATGCATTCATTTTATTTCACTGTTGGCATCATTAATAAAGCCATTAAACAACACGAGTTCCACTGTTGACTCCACTGAAGTGGTTTCCAGCTAAAGTTTATTCTACTGTATAATGGTTTTATGATTTTTGCTATTGGTATTCCACATCATAACATCATGCAGTGCAGTGGCAGTTAAACAGTCAATGCTTCAGCTATGTGAATCATTGGTAGCTCTGGATATAGCCTATCTTAGAAGAGAACTATTATGAACCCAGACAGACCCAGCAGCGGGTGCTTGCTAGCTGTCTCTCCTTCAGCATTTAGCGTAAGGCCTTTGGTTCTCAGACACTCTCTTGCTCATTTTGTTTGATTTATGAGCTTCCATTCCAATTATATTGCATTATATGTGTTATTTTGCATTCTGATATATTTAGTAAGTTAGCTTTGCTATAAATAAACAAGCAAACAAACAACAAACAAACAAACAAATAAAAATTAAGGATCCCAAGGGGTATCGATGGGCTGCTGCTGGGTCGATTTGCAAGGGAAGAGACTGTGTCTTGTGATAGGCAAACAGTTTTTATCTTTCCCTCTGAGCGGAAAAAGGAAAAATATAAAGCAATGTAAAGTCCTCTTGGGAAAGTAGTTCTCTTCTGTGACAGGTATATCTGGAGCTATCAATGATCCACAGAGCTGGAGCATTAATGCTTTAACTCCCACTGCACTACATGATGCTATGATGTGGAATACCAGTAACAAAAAATATGACATAATGATCACAAGCCATTATGTTTAGTAATCCAACCAATTTTATATCACTGCTATAGTCTATTTATCCAAACTGTATGTCACCAGTTTGGCAATAAAGATACCATAAGAGACCATTTCAAAATCTTTAAAAATTCAAGTTATAAACTACTCATTGCTCTTCCTTCATCCCCAGAGCCAGTCATCTCATTAGAGATGGAGAGATTGGAGAGGAGCTCTGAGGATAGGGACCACCTGGGTGTCCTGATGGATTACAGGTTGGCCATGAGCCAGCAGTGTGCCCTGGTGGCCAAGAAGGTCAGTGGGATCCTGGGGTGCATTAAAAAGAATGTGGCCAGTAGTTCATGGGAGGTGATCCTTCCCCTCTACTTTGCCCTACTGACACCTCACCTGGAGTACTGTGTCCAGTTCTGGGCTCCTCAGTACAAAAAAGATCAGGATCTTCTGGAAAGAGTCCAGCAGAAGGCTACAAAGATGATAAAGGGCGTGGAACACCTCTCTTATGAGGAAAGGCTGAGAGACTTGGGTCTGTTCAGCCTTGAGAAAAGAAGACTCAGGGGATCTGATCTATGTCTATAAATATCTAAGGAGTGGGAGGCAAAGGAAGGAGGCTGGATTCTTCTTTGCAGTGTGTGGTGATTGGATGAGGGGAAATGGTCACAAAATGAAGCATAGGAAGTTCTTCACAGATGTGCATAAGAACTTTTTCACAGTGAGGGTGATAGAGCAGTGGCACAGCTGCACAGAGAGGTGGTGGAGTCTCCTTCTCTGGAGACATTCAAGACCCACCTGGACGCCTACCTGTGCAACCTGGGCTAGGGAGCTGCTTTGGCAGGGGGATTGGACCAGATGATCTCTAGGGGTCCCTTCCAAGCCCTAAAATTCCATGATTCTGTGAATCTGTCCTTAGTACATCTCTGCTGACCATCCTCAATAATACTGTTCATTTCTTACATTTCTACCCATAGAGAAAAAGAGGCTACGCATATTATGATTTTGGAAGGCTTTACTTTGCAAGTGTCTAATATATGTGTCGTTATAAAATTGTAAACTTTTAACATCATTTTATTTAAGAAAGTACAATCTCAAGGCAAGGAGAACACTGCAGTGACATTTGTTTCAGGTGCCTGGCTAGAGTCTCTCTTCATCTTCAGATGTCATACAGTAGACAGTACATTTCCAATAGCAACATCACTAAAAATGCAGTTAAAGAATATCTGCTGAAAATGAGCTAGTGACTATGCCTGAATTCTGAGTGATATTTCCAGAAGTAAACAGTCACAGGTTTTGCAGTACAAAGCATGTCTTGAAGAAAATTTTAGAGACAGATGAGATAACAGAATACCCCAGGGGATGTATTTAAGGCTAAAAAGGCCTTTCTTTTGCTAGGTTTCACTGATGTGAAAAGAATTAAAATATATATATATAAATCAAAATCCAAAACAGATCAGACTGCATTTGTTTAATCTTAAAATACAGATAAGTGAGTGGAAGAGGACTCTTTCAAAGGTCTGGATGATCTGTGGATATGAAAGCAATGCAGGTCTATGCCCCAGGGTATGCATTACAGTGCTTGGCTTTTCTTGGCATTTGTCATGTATGACTGTCTTGCTGGGATAAGCTCGAGTTAGAGGCCGACTGCTGAAATGATAAACATGTTGTAACATAACAGCTTGTGATTCAGAAGGCTTTCATCAGAATTAAATGAAATTAACCATCTGCACGTGAGGGAACATTTTGTCTCGTGCAGTAAAATTAGAGGAAATAATTCGTTTTGCAGAGCATAGATGGGGGTGTATTTTAAGTCTGAAAAACTAATTCAAGGCTTGATTCAGTTTCTGTCAATATGGCAACTTTTTTTATTATTTTATTTATTTTATTTTATTTTATTTTATTTTATTTTATTTTATTTTATTTTATTTTATTTTATTTTATTTTATTTTATTTTATTTTATTTTATTTTATTTTATTTTATTTTATTTTATTTTATTTTATTTAAGGGAGATCTAATCTCCAGTGGTTAAGGTATCAGCATTCTAGTCATAGTTAGTGAAATAAACATGTTAATTAATGTCCAAGATAACAGCTTCACAGATTGAACTGGATGCTTTTAGGAATGCTTTTACTCATGTCTGTAGGTGGCACCAGTGTATTATATGAAAGGCAAAAATAATTAATTATGCTGATAAATCTTGCTTTCCTGACTTCTGTTACCAAGTAAGCAACCTGGAGAGTTTAGAAAGTGCTCTAATATACAGGATACAAATTTCCTGAAGCTGAATGAAAAACAACAGGAAGAGTAATGCATTCCTTTTTCTCTTACAGATAAGCATGGCTTCCCATCATACTGTTAGTGTCAGCATTTTTCATAGATGTTGTGTAGCAGGCACCTAGAGAGAAAAATTTAACATTTATTGATTTTTCTCATGTTGGGTTATAATAGCAAAATCTTCCTGGATTTACAAAAGGTGAAATTGAACTTGTTGCTCTAAACTAGAATCTATATAAATGTTTACAGAACTAAGCAAAAAAAAAAAAAAAGCAGGATTTTTACTCACCCTCCCAAAACTGAATGCCATCTGCAATTATTAAAATATCAGTGAAAAATTCTTTCAACGCATGCATTTAGCAGTAGACATTATGTCAAAATAGAGCCTATATCAGCTCCCCAAGTGAGCTCCAGGCATTAATATTTTTCAGTGGCAGCTGTGAGACCGCCTGTGAAGCACATACCACAGCTTACCACCAAGTGGGAACTAGTGACCAGTGAGTATGTGCACTTTTGACCTGCAGTGAAACAAAGAAAAGATTAGCAAGCATTAAAATATGATGAAACATGGTCCTTAATCTCAGAGGGCATTGAACATATGACCCCTGAAACTGTAACTCACGAAAATGTACACAAATGTGCAAATCATCTTAAGTATTTCTCACAGTATGTTATCAAGCTCTGTGAGATGTACAAGGCAGTTTTTTTTGTTTTTTGTTTTTTTCTTAAGGAAAGGACAGACAGTGCAAAATACTCTTATATTAATTGGATTATTTAAAGAATCTTCTTAAAGAATCCTCTAGGCTTTTCAGAATAGTAATCACAATATCATAATTATTCTGCATTAAATTGCATGCATTGAGAGCATACGATATAGTCAATAGTTAGGACCAAGACCCTTTGGAAACTAGAACAACAAAGCATTTACAGCCAATATGGTAAGTGCAGAGAGCCAAGAGACACTGGAGAAAATGTCTGAGCTCCATGCCTGCATTACAAACTTCTCTCCCTCTTTCCAGGCTACTCTGTGCCTTTCTAGATGCAGTTACCTCCAGTATTTGTGTGGTGATCTACTTATCAGTGGAACTCAGGACACCTAGCAGAAAATACACTTTGCTGCTGCAAACCCAAAAGAGTTACACCTGTAGGGAAAAAAATAGTTACTCAAGTACAAGCATGTGACCATTCTTGCTGTGTATTTTTTTTGGAGGCTTTCCAGCATAGCTCACACAAAGATCTTCCAGAAGATGCCTTGGCAAGGTCATGAGACCACCTATAGGGTGGGCAAGGCCACCTCATTTTGAAAAGTAGAAGCTGATAGCTGTACGGGCCTGTATCATGCCACTTTTTCTTAGGAGCAAGGATAGACCTTGGCCCAGCAGAGAGATAGTCAAGATGACTGAGACACCCAAATGCTCTAAACTGCATCAAGGAATGCATACTTTTCTCCTAAATCCTTTAAAGATATTTGACTTAGAAGTTCGAAATTTAGGTATATCAAATGGCACTAAACTCTATGTTTAGAAACTTACGTGTATTCTTAATCAAACTCAAACTAGTCAGGCATTAGAACACATGCATGGAAAAGGACTGCTGTGTAATGAATCTCTGGTCTGCACTGCCACAAAAAACAAAATCACATAATCATAGTCGTGTTTATCACACTGAGTGCTGTGAGCGTCTAGGCTGTGTAATCCTTCTGTTCTCTTGAAAAGGTAATTTCTTTTTTCTCATTCAAGTTATTTCAAAGAATTTACCCTTAGCAAATAAAAGTTTGCTAAAATGTAGTACATCTGTTTCTCATTTCACTGATCATAATTACTTATGTTTGTAGGATTTCTTGATCCCTTTTCCTTACCTTCTATGGTTACCCACCACTTTGATTAATCTCCTTTATAAATACAGGTTTTACTATTTCTTTTCAGTCACAAATACTCAGTGTTAGAACATGACTTCACTCATAATCATGACCTGAGTATACATGGCAACAGTCCTTCTGAGTAGATTAAGGTATTAATTTGGTGAGTTTTAAATTAGCTCTTTGAAGTAGTAAAACCATAACTTTTTCTAGGTTTACCTCTTTCAAGTAAACTTGTTTATGAGCAATATTGTCTAGTGCCGGAATTTTCCATTTATACTTTCCTATAGTTTTTACCATCAATGTCTGAATTGTTGGGCAAATTTAATCTGGTCTTGCCTTTACCTGGCATTTAAATAAATAAGCCAGCAAGGATGTAGTAGAGGGTGAATTAATTTCTAGTAGTCAGCATTTGCTGATTGAAATGAGGTGATGGACTATTTGTTGCTGTTGTTGTATTTTTTTTTTTCATTGTACCTTGCAGATGTTTTAGGTGAGTTTTGAAAACACATACAATACCATTTTCTCCTGAGAACTGTAAATATACCTGTTCAGTATAGTGTCAACAAATGCCCAGTGGGTTATACAGAGCAGCAGCTGTGCTATATAAATTTGTAATGAGTAATTTGGGGACAGAGATTGCTGCAATCTTTACAGAAAAGGAAAAAAGAAAAACAAAAAACAAACAAACAAAAACAAAAACAATTTCCATATAATCCCTATGCACACTTCAGTGTAATGGAAACACACTCCAGTTGCAAGTTCTAGAGCAATAATAACAAAAAAATTACATGTCATTTTCTTTTACATTTTACTTTTTATATTTTGTCACAGCCTCAACCTCCTTGCAGCTATCAAAATGCTGTTGTCTCGGAAGCTGCTTGCTTTATTCACTCTCAAGATTTTAAGAATGTCACCATTAGAGAGAAAGAGAGCCTTCAGTCACATTTGCCAGGATGTGAAGCTCATAGGGAATTTCCCAAGACATTACTTCCATATTTTCCAGGTAGCACTTTCTTTCTCAGGCTTCTATGCTGCAGCATTATTCACATCACACTCCTCTGTATTCTGAGATAAAGGACTGCTTTCACAGGAAAGTAGCCAAGGTCATAGATCTTTTCCCTGCTAATAAATGGAATAGAATACACTCACAACAAACTAGTTTAGCTAAGTAGAGAGAATTGGCTGTAATGAGTGGAGAAGATTTTCACTTGCTGTAAATAGGCACTGTGAGTTTACAGCAGCAAAGAAACTGACCTACATGTAGCAAAACTTTCTAAAATATACTTGCAGATAGATAATGACACTGTAAAATTAATAAAATAGCTAACAGTGATCACAGAACTCGTGTCTAACTTTGATGCAGTCATTATTCTGCAAAACTCATTTTCTTAAGTTCACCTATATGACGTGGTCTCTCTTTGACTTTTCCCTTAATTCAAGCCCACTTTCTCCATCGCATCTCAAATGATGAATGTATTCATTATTACTGATTTGATGAGGTAGCAGTAATGCAAAAAACACATCAAGTCTTAATGTCTGGTTTAGATAATACTGTAGTTAGTATGATCTATTATCAAGGTAGGGTTTTTTGTTTCTTTTTTTTCTTCTGTGATACTTATTAAATAACAGAATTGAGTAAAACAAATCTGTGTTAATGCTAGCATTGTGGTTTAACCCTGGCAGACAGCTCAGCATCATAGAGCCACTCACTCTCTTTCCTCAGATGGGATGGAGAAGAGTATTGGAACACAAGCAAAAAAAGAGAAGGAATTCATTTACTACTTCCCATTGGTGGGCAGATATTCAATCACTCCCAGGGCTCATCATGTATAATGGTTACTTGAGAAGACAAACATCACTCAATTGCCCCTCACTTTCTCCTTCTTCATCTCAGCTTTTATTGCTGAGTATGACACCATCTGGATGGGATATAATGACAATATTCAACACTTATTCCGTGTCACTTCATATCACTTATTCTGTATTCATTGAGACCCTGAAGCATGTCCAGAGAAGGGCAATGAAGCTCATGAGGGGTATGGAACATCTGGTGTATTCCACACTTCCTCAGTTTCGTTATAAGGATGTTGTGAGAGACAATGTCAAACACCTTGCTGAAATCAAGGTGGATTACATCCACTGCTCTCCTCCCATCCACCCAGCCAGTGACAACATCATAGAAAGCCACCAGGTTGGTTGAGCATGACCTCCCCCTCGTGAACCCATGCTGACTACTACTGATAACTCTCTTCTCTTCCAACTGCCTGGAGATGGCATTCAGAATAAAGTTATCATCAACACACTGAAGGAACCTCCTGGACTGAGGCTAAGTAGGCCTCCCATCAAATATCAGAGTAGTTAAAATCCTCCATGATAGCCAGAACCCATAATTGTGAGGCTGCTGTCAGCTGCCTGTAGAAGGTCTCATGAACATCCTCATCCTCATCCAGTAGCCTGTAATAGACACCAACAACAGTGTCATCCATGCCAGCCTGCTTCTTCATTTTCACCCACAAACTCTCAACTCGCCTCTCATCTGCCTCTGGATAGTACGCAATACATTCTAGTTGCTCTCTCACATGAAGAAACTCCACCACCTTGCCTTGCTGCCCTGTCTTTCCTGAGAAGCCATCTATGACCACATTTCAGTCATGTGATCTGTCCCACCGCATCTCTGTTATTACCATCAGATCATAATCTCCCCATGCTGCATGCACTGTTGTACAGGCACTTCAGGGAGCAAGCTGAGCACATCAATTTTACTGTAGAGGGAAGGGTGGCTTCCCAGTCTTCATCAATACTAGAGTGCTGCCCCACCAGTGCAAGTCCATCTATAACCCCATTCTTGTTCAAATCTAGTTTAAAGCTCTTTGAATGAGTCCTGCTAATTCCTGTCTCAAAACACTTTTGCCAATATGAGATAAACTTTTCTGATGTATTACTGTGAGGTCTGGTGTCTTATAGAACCAGCCATTATCAAAGAACCCAAAGCCCTGCCTCTAGCACCAGTCTTGTGGCTAGGCATTTATGGACTGGATCCTTCTATTCCATCCCATGACATCATTCAAAAACGGTGGGGGGTGAGGGAGAGAATTGGAATTTGTGGGTTGAGATAAAGACAGTTTACTAGTAAAGCAAAGCAATACACAGAAGCAAAGCAAAACAAGGAATTTATTTACTACTTAACATTGGTAGGCAGATGTTCAGTCACTCCTAGGAATGTAAGGTTCATCACACATAATGGTTACTTGGGAAGACAAATGACATCACTCAGATGTACACCCTATTCCTCCTTCCTTACTCCAGCTTATATTGTTTAACACAACACCACATGGTATGGGATATCCCTTTGGCTGTTTCAAGTCAACTGTCCTGACTGTGTCCTCTCCCATCTCCTTGTGCACCCCCAGCTCCTTAATGGCAGGGCATCACAAGAAATAGAAAAGTCCTTGTCTCTGTGTCAGCATTGCTTAGCAGCAACTAAAACATCAAAGTGATATCATCACTATTTTCTTCAAAAAACAACAAGAAAACCACAGCATCATACAAGCTTCTACTAAAAAAAAAAAAAAAAAGAACAATTAACTCTATTCCAACCAAAGCCATGACAGATAGATACTGATGAAATGTAATTCTGTTACATTTTGAGAAGAAAAGAATCTTTACAGGTATTCTTGTCAGAAATGCACTCATCCTTTGAACATCTTCCCTGACATGAGTAGCATTTTAATATCATTTACAGTCCAAACTGCGTATTTACCAGTGGGAAAGGTTACTGTACATCATACGAACTGAAGTCCAGCTAGTGACTTGTTTAAGGATGAAGCTTGGTGCTATGTTTATATAGGATTTTGAAAATTAATTATTTCATTTGACATTGATGTTTCAGCTGAAGGTAAATGATATATTAGAACAACTCTTCAATTTTGACTGAACATATATTAGATTTACACTCACTGAAAGTCCCCTTAACCCAGCCAGAAATGTGTAAATGGCTATCAGTGTAAATAAGATATAGGCTCACTATGCAATATCGTTAGAAAGAAGTCAGAGCTTGAGAATTTAAAGGTAAATATTTCAAATGATGAACTAAATGTTCAAACATGATTTGTTGTTAAATATTGCCTTACTTACACATATTAAAATATTTATAATATAACCTTTAAATGTTGTTTTGTGCTGATAACTGGATCTTTTCACATTCACTGACACAGAGTCATTGAGTCACAGAATTGCTTGGGTTGGGAGGGACCTTACTGTTCCAATCCCCTGCCATGGCAGGGCTGCCCCCCACCAGCTCAGACTGCCCAGGGCCCCATCCAACCTGGCCTTGCACACTTCCAGGGATAGGGCACTCACAGGTTCTCTGGGCAGACTCAAGGCCTCACAATCCTCTTGAATAAATAATTTCCTAACATCTAATATAAATATAAAAATAAATATAAATATATATATAAATATAAATATAAGTATAAATATAAATATAAATATATAAATATAAATATAAATATAAATATAAATATAAATATAAATATAAATATAAATATAAATATAAATATAAATATAAATGTAAATATAAATATAAATATAAATATAAATATAAATATAAATATAAATATATCTTCTTCCTCCTAATTCACTTTTGAAGTTTAGCATTACTATGAAAAAATAATTCTCTTTTAGGAACCTCGTATATTATACAACACTCTGAATGTGTTTATTTTGAGACTGTGGTAGACAAACTGAGGAAGGCAGTACTGCATTATAATATGTAATGATGGAATTATAAGTTTCTCACCAGCCTATCGAATGGTAATTGAAATCAGCCAGGAGTTATTTTTCTTATACAATTTTAAAGGAAAACAGAGTGTCTTTTTTGTTGTTGTTGTTGTTGCTGCTGCAAAGATTAGAGCAATTGAAAGTATAGCTCTTTACTTTGAATTCAAGTTTGTGCCCTAAGGGCCACATTGTTTCTTTCTTTCTTCTGTTGAGAGAATTTATATATCATGAAATGGCAGAGTAAATTGTGATGCACTTTCAATGTAGGACAGAAAGTACTTTTATTGGCCATATAAATCCAGAGGAAGTAGTGTCATTGTCGGCCTACTGCATAGAAAGACTCAGAGAATTCATCTTAATAATTGCAGTCCTCATATAACAATAGAGTAAATGTGTTCATTTTGGAGAAGTCCAAATGCTTCAGAAAACTCTTGTCAGAATTATATGTAAATCAGAATATGCTGTACAGATAACAATTGAAAATGGTTATCCTAGCAGGCTCCTGCTTTGGCCACTACTAATGTGAATCAGAAGACTCAAAATTGGATATTCATCATACTGCTACTGCATTTTTCTAATGAATAGCATCTCAGATGAACAAGTAAAAACATCAAGGCAGATATTTATAAGAGAAAATTTGTAGACAAAATTAATATTTTTGATTAAATAAAATTGTGAATCTTAAAAAAGCAGGCAGTCTTTTGGGGTAAAAATCTGAAGCAGTTTGTCAAAGAGAAGTTGCAACCTTTGCAGAATACAAACGTAACTAATACTCATTGGAATATCTTGGCTTTAACAACACTACTGCCACTGTATATGAGATAAGATATAATTATTTTCAAGAGTTTTCACTGCCTAAATTGTAGATATGTTCTCCTAATTAAGATAAAGTAAAACACTCGTGAAAAATTCAGTGACTTCTCACATTAAAAAAATCTGTATTTTAGAAGTCTGTTATTTTTAATAGTTTCTTGTGTTGTAAGATTATTGGAAATACTCATGAGTACAAAATTTTCTCCAAAACTTGAAGAGAATTCATGGTTTGGTATGCAGGTAAATCTTTACTAGCTATTTTTTTTATGTATCAGTATACCTATGTGTCTATAATAAAAAGCTGAAGAAACATTTCAGAAACGTTTTTCTATGGGATTCTATTTAAGATTATTTCATTCATTGATGAAAAATCTTTTCCACGTGGAGGTCTGATTTCTGGTTCTCGGAATGAAATTTTACTTCTGTGAAATATCAGCATTTTTTGTTCCAACTTTTGGTCTGATCAGAGGGGATTTAACATTTGGAGACAAATGCAAATGTGAGTTAAATAACTGCTTATATTTAAAGTAGAAGCACATATCAGGCATCTTTTAAGTAGAATATTCACATATTTTTTGCATTGTGGCTACTTTTCTAAGAAAAATGAGCAACAAATTCGTCATTTATTAGTGAGAGAACTACAAAATATTTCAATTTTTCAGTACATGGTGAAAGGTAGGTTTGTGGAATGTCATTGTGCATACAGAATTATCCATGCAGGCAGTTTGCAGCAACATATGGATGGGGCTTTTCAAATAAACAGATATGTAAAGATACTCTCTGACAGAATTGTTGCTACACTTCTGATAAGAAAAACAGATTTTTAGACCAGAGATGGAAAATATATGTTTTTTAAAATTCTAAGTTAGTGTGCAGAGTTCAATGAATCCTGTCAATAGTGGAACACACACCACATCTTGCAATTGGTGAAGTAGAGATAGAGTTCTGCAACTGCAAGCACAGTTGATAAAGAAAAATATGTTATGTTTAGTAGAGAGGACTTTGGAATTCATATGGAAAATTCAACAGATACATTATATTCTACTCTGTCACTGAATTTTACTATTGCTTCGCAAGCACTTTCAGGTCCTCCATCTAAAAAGCAGATTTGACACTTAAACAAATGTGATTAATGCTGTCAAAACTAGAAGCGTTTGAGAGACTTTAAAAATAATAAAGAGGACTGAAGTTAGGAGCTTTTTTCTCTCTCCTCCATGTGTCTAATGGATTTGTGGCACAGTTCAGGGCTTCCTTTCTTTCAGTGAGGAGCTAAGTATACATGTACATGCATGGTAGCTTTGTTTGTATTTATGGGTAGATTCAGTACCTGAACTTTTGTTGCAACCACTCAACTGGAGAGTGACACCTGGGGAATGATCTAGCCATTGGGACATCTGAGGATCTACTGAGTTGTCCAAAGAGAGGTATTTAGCACTGTTTTAGGTGTGCAGTGTTTCTTGCCCAGCTGCCAGTTAGTAAGAGTGTACTTTTATGGATACGGGTTAGATTCTGTGTCACATTTGCCAGCCCATTGTAGATACACGGGATACACTGGATCACAGTGATCAGTGCCTTAATTTACACTGGTGATTTCCCATTGTCTATCACATAGCCTACATACAAACAATTAAATTTAAGTGTCCCAATTTGAGTCTTGAGTTGTATCTTAAGACACGTGAGTCTATTCCCTGAAAGCTGTGAGATTACTCATACGTAGCAGAGCAGTAAGCATGGACAATGGCAAACATGGAACTCATTGCAGAATCTCTGATGCTAATAGTTTCTTACAGACCTTACAGAGCAGGAAAACTGCACCTTGGAGTTTCAGTTTTATTAGCAGGTCAAGTAACACTGTTGTTAAGTATAACCAACAGACGATTTTGAGAAATACTTACTATATGTAATTTATGTAATTATACCACTGTATTTATTCACAGCAAAGCTTTCATTTATAAAATGATGAACACATCATTTCTAATGAGTTTTCACTGTAAAGTGTTATCATTAATTTGTGCATATTTTCTCTCTATAAATATGCATATCGTGGCTTATGAAAAGTAATGTGCAATAGATGATTACTAAGTCAAATATTCTTTACAAGATTCTTTCATTTCAAAATACCAGCCTTTAACTGAAAATTGCAACCTTTCAGAGGAACTGACAATTTTTTTTGCAAAATTAGACAAAAAAAAGCTAAAATACTTTTTAAAATAACAAAAAATAATGGTTTTATGTTTATGGAAATGTTTTATTGTTATTTGAATTTTTATTTAGAATTTTAAAACTGTCTTTCATTAAATGTGAAATTCACATTCATTAAATGTGAAATTAATTAAATGGAAGAAAATGGCCTTCCATTTCATTATCTAGAGAATCTTGATATTCAGTTTGCTGTTCAAAATTGTGTTGATGTAACTTGCAGCACACTGTATGATAAACATTATTTAGCGATATGCCTTGTAGAATATAAATACTGATTTTATTTTTTATGTATGCTATTGCATACATTGCATAGCCAGTTCCACAAAATTATGTTTTAAAATAATGTGCTATATAATAAATACACTTTTGGAGGTGAGTCAAGATTGGAATCAGAAAGATACAGTTCAGTGTTTATTCAGTTTTGGACATGTTTTGAAAAGGATCACATGGATGACATTTTCTATGCATATAGAAATTGTGTTTATCAAAGTATCACTATCACTGAATATTCTTGCAAATTGTGGAGCCCTGAGGTTCAGGAATAATGGAGAAAAATGAAGTTCAGGATGGTCATTCAACTACAATAGGAATATCTGAAAAGAAACAAAAAAGAAAGAAGGGGATAGGGTTGGAAATGGATCATCTAGACAGGAATCTGCTGTCATGTTCTATGACTGTACTTCTTTCCCACACGGTCAGAAATTCAGAAGGAGTTCCAAAGCCTGCTCATATGATATCTCATTTAATGAATAGGTCGGTGAAGGACATAAGAAACCTTTATGATTCTGCACTCAATGCATCATCAAAGACTTCTGATGAAAGATGGAAAGTTTCAATTGTCCTCTAACGACTGAAAAAGGTCTCTGCGGGCATTTGAAATGAATAGAACTGGGGGAAATAATAAATCTGCTAAAGAGAGGATTGCAAACTCAAAGTCCTTCCCAAGGAACAGTTCAAAATGTGATTTTACTCTGCAGGATATAAATATTCTCTTTTCTGTTACATTTCCTACCTAGCTAATTATGTATTACGTTGCATCTTGACTGTGCAGAGGGAAAAGTCTATTGTGATTTTCTAAAATGCATATGAAGAGAATATGATCACAAAGCAGGGAGGCTGTATCCTTCTTTATATAATCTAGTGATATTGTGTTCAGTTTCAATGCACAGATTTCAAAAATATACGGCACTGCATGTAACAAAATCTTCTGTATTCAGAGACAAAAGCCGTGTTTTTTGTAATGGAATATAAGGAATATGAGGAATACAGGGGTGGTGAAAGCTTATTCCGTTTGAAGGGAGATATTCTGTTTTAATTTATAACAAAACAAAGGTATTCAGGCAAGTAAGATACTACATACTAGGGTCAAAATAGTAGAATAAACTGCTTAAAAAGAGTATTCTTGCATTAAGAGCGGAAATGCACCAAATGCTATGGTAGGCCTATCTTATTTTTTAGTTTTCTTTTTAAACATAATTTTGTGTTTTGCTATCATAAAATCATTCAGTTCAATTTAGGTAAACAGAGAACTGAGATTTATCTCAACAGACTTGTTATAATTCATTATGATCTTGTCCATTTTGATTTTTTTCTTGAGCTATTATTACAGAATAAAAGACAAGAGAAAAACCAAATACCTGTACAAACAGCAAAAAGAGTGGTATCTTTAAGGACACGATTTCATCTGAGTATTTAAATGGAAAGCACGTGATAAATATCATTCAGGTAAAGATGTACTGAATTGTTGCTTTTCAGTTGAGGCATTTTAAGTTACAGATACTACTTTTAGTTTTGACAATTCTCCAAATAGATTTTTCAGCTCTTAAAAAATTTATTGCCAGTTGGATTCATTTTGTTAATCTTTCAAGTACTGGAAATAAAGAGCAGATGAATCCATGATGTGCTCAATTATCTAATGACTTAAATAGCTCTATTAGTTGAAATAATAGCAAGACTATTTGATGGCAGTTCCACTGAAGCTTTTGTATTATGAGGAAAAAAATGCATAATGAAACATGTTCTCTTTCCCAAATGAGTCTCCCAAATTTTAATCTGGGCCTACAGGAATATTCAGTTGCTGTGGTTTTTGCATGGTAGAAAGTATAACTTAACTGTTCTAAATTACACTGGATAAATCTTTGGTAATTGCACATTAAAAATTTAATATTTTTAGATTAAATCTTTATTCATAAATGTCCATGCTGCCATGTTTCCCATGTGAAATCTAACTATAGATAGTGGTGCCAAGATGCTGCTGGCAACTATGGTGGCAAAAACAGTTCCTTATTAGCCTTCATATACTGTTCAGTACTAATCTGGCTACCAAATTGGAAATTATTATGGAAATTACCAAACAAGCATTATGGAACCTGAAATTCTTAAAGGCTGACTCTTTTTCAAAAATATTTCCCAAATGATGTGCCTGAAAAACTCAGATTATCATCCTTATTCTGTAAAATGGCAAAAGAGCAGAAGGAGAAGCAGCTGGGAGAGGAGGAACAGCAGCAGGCAAAATCATAAAAGCACCAGTTTGGGGGTGATTTACACTCGGCTCCCTGGCTCCAACATATGAGTTGGAGCAGAGGTGACGTGAAAGGAAAACATGACCATGGGAAGAGAAATAGGAAGCATTAAAACATGACCATATATGGTCAGTGTTTTGAACTAACAGGTGATACAGAAACATATTTTTACAATTATTCTCTTGGATACCTATTCTTAGCCATATATTTTTTTCTTTTTTTGCAACATATCTTAGTTGTTCTGGTAAGACTGGGTTAAATGCAAATTAAACCTTGTAAATGGAAGACAAAATTAATCATGGCAAGAAAATCTCAACAATTCATGATTATTTTTTTGTCCTGATTTCAGCTGGGATGCCATGGTGCTTAATTACTTGCCAGCAAGTACAGATTCCCCAACATTCAAAAGCTTATAGTTTTTGAATGTTGGGGAATCTGTACTTGCTTTGCAGCCTATTAATTCTGGAAACTGAGATATTGAGGCAGAAGGGTGGTGGCTTTTGTTTTGCACACAAAGAAATACCAGTTTGTCTTCACAATAATCCATTCTATATAGGATTTATATGTAAGAACATGGTCTCAGCTTCTGTAATACTTCGGAGGATCTCCTCTCTGAAATTTCTGTCAAGACTTTACTGCTCAAACCATACTGTCAGTCTTACACAATGTCCAGGACCCTGCAAAATCTGTGCTGCAGTTCTATAGTTACGTGAGGATTTCAACTGTGATGAGGAAGGTGTCCCTGCCTGTATAAGGGGAGTTGGAACTAGATGATCTTAAAGGTCCCTTCCAACTCAAACCATTCTATGATTCTACGATTCCATGCTCACAATAAACAAACAAACAAACAAATAAATAAAGTGAAGCTGAACTGGACACATGATATAATTCTGTTGAAGAAGCAAAGTTCACAGTTTATTGGGAAAAGTTGACAAGGCATACGAAATTGCTAAAATTTTTCCCTGTAGCACCACTCAGCTTAAAAATATCTAATGTCTGAGTCTGAGGGAAGAACCTCATAATCACTCTCTTCCTCTTTCTAAAATTCTTTCCTGCCTAGTAGAAAAAAAGTGGTATATTACTGTAAAACATTCTCTGGATTCTAACAGAATAATTTGCTTTTGCTTTATTTTTTTTTTTTTTGCTCTTTTCTATTTAGGAAACACACTGTCTGTCTCTTCTGTACTACTTTCCACCCTACTTAAAGTATACCTGGATAACTGCCCAAAGCCATGAAATTCAGTACAGCCACAGGGGCACACAAAGGGATTTGTCAAAATCTACTGACAGTACATCTGCTGGTCCTTAAGTGCTCTGCAGTGTGACTGAGAACAAGTCAGCTATACTTACAGGTCAGACTGTATCACACAGCCTTCCACTTCTGGAAGTGCTGAGGAGAGGACTGATGGGAGGAGAAGTGGGAAAGACTGGATGTATACACAGTGTGAGGACAGGACCCACTTCTTGTGAGTAAGGCTTGTCAGGTGGCTGAGAGAAAATAGTATAGAAAGCAATCACCTTAATCAATCAGAAAAACCTGGCAATATATATGTTCACCTGTCCAGAAGTCAAATAATTTTATGGCACACAGCTAAGGCTGTGTCTAGCCTAAATGTTAAAAGAGGAACGCCAACAAGAAATTTGCAAACTGCTGACTCATCGTATTAGGGGTGACTTTTCTGGGCCCAGCTGAAATATTCAATTTCAGTATTTTCTTCGTAGTGGTTCTTATGCTTGATTTTAAGTTTTATTCTGTTATTTATCTTCACATTGCATGTATGAATTAAAACAAGTTTTAATCAATGCAAAGAGAGTCACTACTTCAAAAGGTTTTCATTTACCTCCCAGAGTATGAGAAACAGAAAATGAGGTAAGCCCCATTCTTGGATTTGACAGAGCACTCTTTGTTGTTTCACAGTAGATTTATCCTTACTGTGGTACTGAAAACTTGCATTAAACCCATTAGTTATATCTAAGATCCCAAATCAAGCATTTGAATGAGTGATTTTCTCACTTAGTGTGAATTTGAAATAAGGTTGAATAACAATTAAAATGCCATATCCTGTAGTTTTTTATGATTGTTTTTTCTATCTTTAACTTTTTTCCTCAAAGTATATTTAATCATAATTCAAAAGTGATTAAAGATGTAGTAAGCTTAAACAGAAATAAATTTGTGTATTATTTGTTTATACTTCAACTAAACATTGTGTTTTGGCTCAGCAGGAGTGAATGTACTATGCAGTACTTTGTTCCACAGTTTGGAACTGTAGATGCTTTCATTCATAGTGTGCCCCATGAGTCAGAATAATCTACAACAGAGCTCAGACATAAACTTTTTCTTTTTTTTCACAGCAACAACTGATAGAGTGGGCCATTTTTGCTTGAGAATTTAACTGAGATACAAGTGAGCAATGGAAATGGTTGTTTCCCAATCCACCCTCCTCCCACTCCCTGGCCTGCAGTAAATTACTGTCGTAGCAACATGCATGAGTTAACTCTGATAGACAATAATGTCTTCAACAGTTAATGAATGAACAGAAGAGTTTAGTTAGGTGCTTTTTAAAAGCATCTTATACAGCATATAATTTCCTTTCAACAAAATACAATATTCCTTGAGGTAATACTTTTCTCTATTGTCTTTATAATATCGGTAGTCTTCAGCCTATAATCATATTTTATAGATTTCTTTTATATTAAACATTTTCTGTTATATGAGTTTTATAATTCTCTGAAAAACATTTCAAGCAGTCAGTGTCAGTGTTCAGCTGATCCATGCTTAAGTCAAACACATTAAGACATTCAAAAGCCTGTACTGTAGAGAGCTGTTTCTAGATCATAACGTTTTATTGTGTACAATCAAAAAATGTGGTGTGGTTGGCAAACCTTACGTTGGTTTTTGAAATTGCTCTGCTACCAGTATGTTCCAATCAATGAGAACCTCTGAGCCATGAACTTTTATTGATTTGTATCCTCCTGGGTAACATAAATGGCCTTCCTTAAGTCTTCCAATTTCACCATCGTAATTCTTTTTTTTCTGAAAACATAGCTGAAAAGAATGGCAGGTTTATTTATGCAGTTGCTTTGTGTTCAACTCTCACAGAGCCTGAAACAAAAGTGAATGCTAAACAGAAGTAGAAATGAATTTATAATCTTTGTTTTGATTTTAAGACCGTTGGTTAGGACACCTATGCAGTAGTGTCTGACTTCTGGAAATATGTAATATCATATTAACCTTTTTCTGCCTTTTTAAATTCAATTTTCGTTGTACTGCAGTGTAATTTTTTTTTTTTTTTTTTGCTTTAAATTGAAGAAATGGCAATAAATTCTAGTCATCCTAACATTTTTATTAAAGATACTTGAGAAGGGAATTCCACCTTGACGGGTCAATGCTAGCCAATAGTACTAAGGACTAAGCAATGATGGCTGTCTACTATGAGAATGAACTGTTCTGATGCATGGGACTCAGTGAGGCTACCATCCTGTATCCCATTTGCCAGTCACACTGAATTAGCAGCCCTGTAAAGAGTAAAATTTAGCAGGAAATACCATCTGGATTACATCTGAATCAGAATGATGGAAGATTCCTCAAATAGTTTTGGTCCATGATGAGCTCAAAAAGGGATAATTAAATTGCTTTTCTTTTTAGTTTCATTGAGAGAGATCTCATAACTACTAAGAAATTATTTTAGGTATTTCCACTCCTGCAATCTGCCTGTTAAGGAAATACTGAAACAGAAATTGAATGAATTAGCTTCCAAAAAGCTGTACACTTCACAGATATGTCAGTGTATATGTAACCAGAGCTGCTTCAGAGATAGAAAGCTGAATGCAACTACACATGCTGACCTGGTCAAAGTCACAAAAGTTTGTGTCAGAGCAGGGAATTAAACCAGCTATTCCATTAATTCCAGATCAGGACCATAATCATGAAGTGACTTTGCTTCCAGGAATCTGAACAGTCTCTGCCTCTGCCAGAGACTCTTCATCACAAGTCAGTTAATAAATTTGGCTTTCATCCACAAAAGGATTTATGAGCACATGCAAGAAACTGTGATAATCAAAATAGCCTACCTTGGCAACAACAGTCAGCAGAAAATTTACCTAGGAACCAGTGCTGAGACAAAGTTATCTCAGTTATTTTAGGCACTTAGTGATTTTAGAACAAATCACAGAATGGTTTAGATTTGAAGGGACCTTGAAGATCATCTAGTTCCCAAACCCCTGCCATTAACACAGACATCTGCCAATAGGTCACTATCTCATGTCAAATCCTGACAGTGATCCTTAAATTAAGTTTTCTTCTCACTAAATCTCCTAAGGGCCCTATCTGAAGACATATGCTTAACACACCTGTCAAACATGCTCTGGATGAGATCCATACCTAACAGAACAGTGACAGTCAGTGTTTGGTTTTTTTTTCTTTTTTCAAAATGGTGGGAACTGCCACCTGTCTTGTTAATTCTCTTAAATAATATCTCAATAGCTCCACAACAGAATGAAATCCCTTTTCCAGTTTGGTAATAAAACTTAAGGCATTTTCCACATTTGCTGTGATAGCTTATAGAACCTCCAAGCAAAGTTTGCTCTTACTTTTTTATTTTTATTATTATCTGTTGCATATGAAAGGACAAAGACCCAGTTTACACTGGATTATTTTAGGCAATCTAAATAGTTTGCTGAAACATGCTATGGGAGTCTGAAAATTACTTGCTACGTGTTGTATAAAGCAGCATATACACATAAGCTTGTATCTATGTACATGTGAACAGATGAACAGATAAAGTTTCCATGGCTGAACATAAACAAGCCTCAAAGCATTGTAATAAGAATATAAAAAATTTCTAACTATCTGAGATGCTGCCAGAGATGAATATCTCCTGTATATTTTGGAGAAGGGATGTTTAAATCTTCTTCATTGATGCCATGTATTTTCAAGTGTTTTAATATCATTTTCAAGTACAAATTAGAGCTGTTCTCATTTCCTCTCTTTCTTTGGCTTTTAAGTTTTTACACAGTCCAGCTTTGCTTCCATTTCAATTCATGTCTATATTTTAGTGTTTATTTTAAAATACAAATTTTAAATACAAAGTTATTATTTATTTTTTAATTTTGTTTGGCACATATACTAATAAATTGTACAACAACTTTATCATCATATCATAGAAGAAAAATACATTGTATATTTATTTTCATTAGTGTTTTAGCTAATCATTTGTTTCTCATTTCAAATGGCTTTTAAGGATATTTGTAATTTAAAAACATATTTACCTATAAAATTCTAATCTATTTTTTTTCCTCTTTCAACCTTTTTCAAGGATATATATATAAAGAGTGTATCATTTATCTGTTTTCGTACTGATAGTTACAGCTTGCTCCTAATGCAATCTTAAGATACACATGAGCACATGGAACTAAATTCTTTTAAACCTATAAACTGATTAAGCCAAGGTAGTAAATATTTCCATTAAAATTAGCTATCTGAAAATTCATAGCACTAGAATGTTATATATGTTAGTTAACATATGATGTTGTCGTGAACTGTAGTGGTTGTACTGACAATAGATTAAATAGAATATTCAGGAACACTGGGTAATCCATTAATTGATCTGTAAATTACATGATAGTGTGACTAACTTTTATCCCTATATAATACATGGCTGCACTTTCATTTGTCCCTTCAGTCTTCCTTTTAGAAATGTTATTTGGATGACCAGAAGTGCTTGCTGAAAGTGGAATTTCTTCATCAATAATAATACGTGTCTTTTTATTGTAGCATGTGAAACATTTGTAATTTCTATCATGTAATTACCAACTTCTATGATGTGTATTTTTGACCAGTATTTGCTCACAGTGCTGTCAGGAAAATCTTGATTACTTGATACAGTAAACCCTAGATGAGAAAAAGAGTTTGTTTTTTTTTACCTTGCTCATCTGTTTCAATATTTTATTTACTGTTTACTAAAAGATACTCATCCATATAGCATTCTATTCTCTCCCAAGATGGCAGGGTATTCAGTATATAGAGACACAACCATTTGGAAAAGTACTTCTCAAGATGTCAGTCTTGCCACTGGGTGCCATGAAAAATGATGAAACCAAACTGTTGGGATATGACAACATGCTGTGGTATGCAGTCAACACACCAGAGGGACGGGATGCCATCCAGGGGGACCTAGACAGGTTTGAGAAGTGGTCCCAGGTGGTCCTCATGAGGTTCCACAAATCCAAATATCAGGTCTTATATCTGGGTCAAGGCAACTCCCATTACCAATACAAACTGGGGGATGAAAGGATTGATCACAACCCTGCCTGAAAAGTCCTGGGAGTACTAGTGCATGGCAAGCTGAATATGAACCAGCAATGTGCCCTCACAGCCCAGAAAGCCAACTGTATGGTGGGCTGCATCAAAAGAAATACAGCCAGCAGGCTGAAGGAGATGATCTTTCCCCTATGTTCTGTGCTGATTATACCTCACCTGAAGTATTGCATCCAGATGTGGAGTCCTGAGTACAGTAGAGTCATAGACCTGTTGGACTGCATCCAGTGAAGGGTCACAAAAATGATCCAAGGGACCTCTCCTACGAGGACAGGCTGAGAGAGCTGGAGCTGTTGAGCCTAGAGAAGAGAAGGCTGTGAGGTTATCTCATAGTTGCCTTTCAATACCTAATGGAGAGCTACAGGAAAGAAGGGGACAGACTCTTTAGCAGGGTCTGTGGTGACAGAACAAGGGGAAATTGTTTCAAGCTTAAAGAGGGTAGATTTAGGTTAGATATAAGGAAAAAGTCTCTTACATTGAGGGTGGTGAAGCACTGGAACAGGTTGTCTAGAGATGTGGTCTGTGCCCCATCCTTAGAGACTTTCAAATCCAGGCTGGAGGGGACTCTGAGCAACCTGATCTAGCTGTGGATGTTCCTGTTCATTGCAGGACAGGAGGCTACTCCACCATGGGTCTCTCCTCTGCTCTTGTGCTGCAATTTTTGCTTTCTTAAATCTCCTCTCCCATAGGCACAACCACTGTCACTCATGGCTCAGCTCTGGTCAGTTTTACAGCCAGTTAGTAGCAATTCTTCCTGGGGTGCTCATCACAGATGCCAGCCCTGCTGCCTCCTTGGTAGCAAATCTTGCTAACTAAACCCAGTACATACACATTTTTATTTTTGTACCTTATCCCCAGTTAACACAGGTAATAACCCTGTATTAGCAGTTCATATACCTATACCGAATAGACACTCCATTTGGTTAGATGCCACTGAGACTTAATTTTTCATTATTTTATGTCTGTAAAGTTATGTCCTTTCTTGTCAACAAAAGTGTCTTCATATGTGCCACATTTATTCAAGCGTTACCCACACGTTTTCAGAGATTCTGCATCCAACACCAATTGAACCAATTACTTAACCATTTTATGGATTGCCCAGAATCTGCCTTATTGCAAGATACAGCATATATTCCTGGCCTCCTTCAGAGAAAGCAATACTCATTTTAACTTGTGCACAAATCTGGCTCAAGGCCAGCAAACTTCAATCTGAAAGCTGTGTATCTTTGTTAGTATGGTGCTGTACTCACATTAGGATTACTATATTAAATTGAGCTCACAAACCTCACATCAAGGTCGACTGGCATCCATCCAATTTGGAGCACAGGCAAAGGATGTCTGCAAGACCCAGAGGTTAATACTGAAAATTACAGAATTTCACATATGAAAATTACACAGATATTAAATAAATACATACATTAAAATCCAGGGGTTACATTTATTTGAGCATGACATTTATCTGAAGAATAAGTAAAAATCAACCATCTCATTCAGTACAGTTAGGAACTGTTGAATACATTTATGTTAGTATTAGTTTCCAACTATGGTTGAATGTGTTTCCCAGTGTATTTCAGGGAATTATGAAAACAACTTTTAGTTTAATAAGGAACAATGCTTGTAGTGTGCCATTTGCAATATCAAGATTATCTAGGGTGACCCATATGGATCTGGCAGATATATAGCATGAGAGATCTGAACAGCTCTGGAGCAGCAGCTGTGGAACAGATGTGATACTAGAGAGCATCTCTAATAGAACTAGACACCTATGTTTAGACAATTCAATCAATGCAATTAGTGATGCTTACAAAGTGCTTCAGCTGATGAAATGTAGTTTTCAACGTTAACTTGTGGTGAATGGCTTTCTAGATTGCACTGACAAGGGTCAGTAGATCTTCAGAGTGAAATGCTGTTCCATGGCAGTATGTTACTGGAGTTAGACACAGATATGTTGCAGGGCCTATGGTGTATCTGGAGGAACGTCTATGCATCTGAGTGTCTCATTCAGGGGTTGTCCTACCAGAGAATCTTAGATCTGCATATTAACCATTATATTAGAATATTGTGTTTGGTTCATAGAGATATTTTATATTATGACATGTTTTCAGTGCAAATTCTTTGGTCCTGCTTCAAACAGTTAATTGAATCGATGACTATTTTGGATGAATTTTAACACCTTTTAATGAACAAATTTTCTGACTCTCTGTTGTATGCAATGTCAGCTCAGCTTCAAGCATATGAAATGTTTGTGGGGTTCAGTCCAGAAATGTTTATGACACAAAGACTATCAATCTGGGTACCTGATGTCTTTTGTGACACATTCCAGTAGCTTGTTACCTATATTAACAAGACTTGCTTGGTTCTCATGTAGGATTTTCTTGATCATATGGACATTGGTGACTCATGCTGTTGGGTACCTATGTGCCATGCCAGAATGATGCAAGTCTGACAAACCTCATCTGTCCTATGCTTCTGAAATGGCAGTAGACACCTGTGTGTGAGAATTTGAACAGAATCCTACAAGTCTGCAGCTGAGCTAAGGCACCCTATGTTGTTCATATAGTTGTGTGAGAAAGATTACATTTTGAGACATGGCCAATCTTCTACTAATTAATGGAGAAAGAGATCTAAACAATTAGTGCTGGAATAGCTAAGTGAAATGATCTCAAAGCTTTGCAGAGTGCTTAACTCTTCAGAAAATCAAATCTGAGCCCAGTGTTTGGCCAAGTTTAGGACTGAATGATCCATGCCATGCTATTTACAAACTAAACCTGTGAGTGCTAACTTTGGGGAAACTGAAGCTCTCAGAACTTTTCCATTCCTTGTTGTTTTCCATAGGTCATAATGTGGATTTCAATATAATAAAGCAGAAGTGGCTAAAACCACTCCAGAAACAATTAAAAATTAATGAATAACCATTAAAAAATGCAAGTAGAAATTCTCAATTAGTGACTGAAAAGGAGTTTGTATTAGTAAAGCACTTCCTCATCACAAGTTTCTTGAGTCAGACTCCCAGTAAACAAATTTTTCAACACACAATTTCAGAGGGATATACAGCCACTCTAACCTTGTTTTTCTATCATGTTCCATCAATGCTTGCTCCTGTGACAGATCTCCTTAATATACAAACATTGCTATCGGGTTGGCCCTTGGTGGTTTTGCAAAATATGCCTCTAGGTGCTATTTGTTTATTACAGTGTATAATTAAGAATTAAACAGAAGTAAGCTCAAACTAAAAAAAAAAAAAATTAAACTTCACACTGATTACGCTCTCATCCTTAGGGAAAAACTGACAAAGAAAAGCTATCATGCAGTTACATTGTATTTATGAAATATTCTTACAATTTAATATAACAATCAACGTATTTTGAACATATTTAGAAATCACACTAGAAACTGCAAAAGTACTGTTTAAATCATATACATATGTATATACAATTTCTTAGGCTAAATTACATTGTCTTTGGGTAGAAAAGAAAAGAAAAAGGAAAAGGGAAAAGAAAAGTAAAATTTCCCTGAAAAATACAGTATAAAGAAAGCTAGGACACTTCACTTATTTTGTACTAAATTCTGTTTTTATTAAAAAAAAAAAGTAAAATGCAAGTGAAAGAGTAAATTTAGTGTAAGTGTACTCAAGAAGAAAATCTTGAATACACTTAGCTTTTACTGAAAGTCCCATTTTATCTGGGTATTTCATAAATAATTGATGTAGTTAGTGTCCTTTTTTCTCTGGAGAACAAAGAAAATAGTTGATGTTCATATTTCTGTCATTACAAATGAACTTACTACATAGGAAAAAAAAATTGCTTGGTGTACAAGCAAACAGTTTTAATCACTTTTTTTTTCTTTTTTCTTTTTTTTTTAATTTTCAAATAACAATGAAATCACAGGTAGTTATATTGATCAGATCAGAATTAGAGAAGTGAGAAATCTGAATTAATTTCTCTTCTTTCTGCTTTGGGCAATACATTTCTTCAAAATAATCATTTTCTTATTGTTTGTTTCTTAAAGGACACTGACAAAGTAAGATAGTATACTTTAAGTCACTTGATGGTACCCTGCCTGCCTACCACTCTGGAAGGAAGGGAAAGTTATTGGAAACACAGTTCTGGTGGGAGATATAAAGCAGAATGTCTAGAGAAATCTGAAAATACCACTCAACTGAAGAATGAGTTCGTGTTTGTGAACTTAGGTTGCACACATCAAAACACATTTAAGACCAAAAAGACATAAATCCATCTTGATAGGCAAGTGTTGTGTGAAAAAGGCAAAGAAGTTTGGCAGAGAATAAACTCCCGTGTGTTCCAGCTTGTCCTCATATATCAGAGGGACTGTGGGCTGCTTAACTTGGATTCTGAGTTTCCAAATTCAGAGCTGTAAGTCCAGTTGCATTCAGTGCAGGGATTATCATGATTAAGGGTTCACAAATAGCACAGTTCCCAACTTCTCTAGTCATGTTTGAATGGAGTTTAATGATCACTCTTAAGGAATTTGGCCATGTTCAGTGAGAACTCTCAGGGCTAGATTTGGTGAATTTGTTCATTAAAGGAACGGATTACAGATTCTTTTGGATTGATGGCAACAAATGCACTGTCTGTAAAGCATGTGAGTTTAACAAAGAACATGAATAATAAGGCCAACTACAATTACATTATATCATGGATAACTCTGTAGAATAGGCAAGTCCAACCCATGGCTTGCAGGCTGTATGCAGCCCAGCTTAGCTAGCAGTGTGGCCACTCATTGCCCAAGGTGCTCAACCTTCCTTCAGCAATTACCAAACATCGGTGTGCTATTAACACTCTCTGAGCTGAAATCAGGATACAAGGAGGGGACAGTGAAGTGCTGAGTTATGGCAAGATATGGCAAATCATTCTATGCATTTAGATACATTAGCTAAACAGTCCTGTAAACAGCAAAAAATATGCAGCTGTGCTTTCTGATTTGTTAAAGGTATGTGAGAACAGGTTTCAAGATTTAAAAAATATGTATCTTTTTTTTTTTTTTTGTATTTCTGATTCTATTTTCAGTTAATATAAATAATTGCCTGCAAATTTTCAAATGGAATTTATTGTGTTGCAGATATTCAACTCAAAAATCTGGTCATGTCTCTCTGCTGGTCTTTGATAAGCCATATCTTACCAGACAAAATGCCCTGCTGAACAATCAGACCTCATTCGTGTCACCACTTTTTGGCAGTATTTACATTTGTGAACAGTTATTTTCAACAGCATTATGATAACCCTAGCCCTTCAGGATGATCTTGGTCTTTGGCCACAGGACCTCTACCCAGTTCCACACTCCATGATTTTTTTCTTAGAGTCATACCAGGCTCCCTTCATAATTTTTTAACAGCTAAGGTCACAGGTCACTTTGCTTAGGGAGCTATCAGTTCCCTCATTGCACCTCATTCCACCCTGTAGATTTACCTTCTCTCATGAGACAAACATTTCAATAAGTTACCTCTGGCAAGTATTCCATAGCAAGACTCTGATTTAGTAATAAAATGTGCTGCTTAGAAAGTCTCTGTTATGTATTATTTTTATAATATTGCTGCTTTAAAAAAAAAACTCTCAAATAAGTAAATGGTAAATCAAGATTACTGTCGTTTCTTTATTTCAATATTTGTTTGAGATGTTCAAAACAAAGATGTTATGAATATAATCATATTTTCAACTGAGATATGCATTTTTCACTATTTGTATGGATCAGGACCTTAAATTTAATGGATCTTGGTAATGACAGAAAACAGTGTGTTAATATGGATCTCTGTGAATGTTAATGGCTGAAAAAAATGCTTAGTGTGGTTGCACTATGTGCTACCCATTCCTGGAAGTTCTACATTGATGGAGACGTTCAAGTAGTTACTGAGATAAATAAAGGAATTTAAAAAATCATGAACAAATAATCTATCAGTGTAGAGAGGCTATCAAATAGTAAAACAGTAGCAGAAAAATAACTAGAGGATATTTACACCTTTAAGTAAAAGATGTCTAAACTGAAAACTTGAGTATTATAACAGTTCTTTCTCAAGGCAGATTAGTTATCCTACTGTCTAACTTTGTGTTGAACCACTTAATGCTGTGATGAACTCACTCCAGGAGCCATTACTAAGAGACAGTATGTCTGGCTGTATCCACTCTACATGCCTCTGCATCAATACCTTATGAGGTATTGCATCCTTAAATGCCTCCAGATGTCCTCATGGTACATCCAGTGCACACTCTCCATTTCATACCAGAAAAATACCTCTCTGAAAGGTTGCCACAGAGCACTCACAATGCTTCAGTTTGTCCTACCTAAAAATCAGACTAAACTACAGTGGACCATGGGAGTTTAACAGACCAAAGTAGGCTTCAGAATCAACTACTGAGAAACATGGACATAGCCAGCTTGCTCTAGAGAGGATGTGTCCTTGGCACTTGTGAAAGATGTGTGCCATTGGGTTTATGACCAGCAGACCGCTATTTTTTTTAGCAAGATAGGACAACTGAGAAAACTTCTGAAGGAAAGAGAAGTTCCCTTGGTGATTAGGAAAAGGTGATAAATCTTAAATTCTTAAAAGTTGTTCAGACAAAAGTCAGAATGTTCCAGAAGTCTGGTAAAGAACAATGCCAATATGATTTTTAGTAAAGAACAAAATCCGATCTGTCAGGTGGCAGCCTTCCACAAGCTTTCAGGGTTGCAAATAGGAATATAAGAGGCAAGTTGGAATTTATCAGCTGCTTCTAAAAACTAAAATAAGACAATGCTCTATTGAATTTTGGCAGTCTGAAATTACGAGTGTTACCATGCTATTCATACAAGTGGCTCAGTATCTCATGGAAGGATTTCAAGGCTATGCCAGTGAGTCTGTCTGTTAAATATGCATACACTTAAAGATCAGTTGGCCTGAAAGAAAAAAAACAACACAATTTCCAAGGATGAAATGCAAAACAGACCCATGAGCAGGAATGAAAATATGTTTTAGAAGATCATTGTTTTCCTTATGGGAAAAATAAAAAACAGAACTAACAGTCATAATTCAGATATCCATGGAGCATATTCATGAGTATTTAAATTAAGTAATAACCAGAACTTTTGGGGTAACTTTGGGGATAGATATGTAGAATTAAAAACCATGCTTTTCTGAAGGACAAAAGTTTTATTTGTGAGGCAGTTTTGGATTCACATTTTCAGAGAATGAATCAGAAATGAAACTTCTTTATCTCAATATTTGCATTTTGAAAATTACAGCATCAGTATTATGAAGTTTTCAGAAAAGCTATTAGTCACTGTGAAAGTTATTTGTTAGATTTATTCACAGTGAGAACTTTAAATACAAGTGGAAAGTAAGCTCTGTTAACATATTTTTTTGGTAAAGCTATTAAAGGGTTTGAGAAAGGCACCATGTTACTAGCCCACAAATGTATGTTTTCCCCAAAGTATGCACCTCACAGTTCTCAGATCAAGCTTTAGATTAAGGGATCCCAGGGATTCTGAAAAGAAATATGATTTGAATATGAATTCATATTATGAATTTATCATAACTCCTTCTATGCAGTTAGATCTTCAGTATATTCATATAGTAAGTTAAGATTTAAATATCAGTGATGCTTCTGAGTTCAGAGATCTTGTATTTTATATGTAGCACTTTCTGTAAGTCTTTGCTACCACTAGGGAAACTGCTTTCATTTTGGATGCATTGGATCAAACCTGATATCTGCAATGCTGGAGGGCTTAGGGTGGTGTTTGTCTGCACATAGGAGAATTTAAGATAATTTAAGGAGAATTTAAGTGTTACACTTAACACTGAGCTTCAAGTGCTTGAATATCTTGTTAAACTGCAGTGGAAGAACTTATTGTTAATTCATCTCTAGGTGAATTAACACTTAATATCCAACTTTAAAGGGGTATTCTGCACTAGGCACTATAATCTTCTACTCTGTGCAATTTGTCCACCAAGAAAGACATTAAATTGACAGAAATGAAATATTAATAGGTTCCTGATAGTTTTTCACTGTGGTCTTGTCCATTTGGAACTCTGCTGCCTTGTCCAGTGTTCTGCTGTCTCTTATGATTTGTGCATTGTTCTTTTCAGTACCTGTTCAGCTTCACAGGCCATTTCTCTATGCTGTTGACCTCCCAGTTAGAAATAGTCACTGTATTCTAGCAAGGTTGTCACTCTATGAAGCAGTTCATTCATCTGTAATTAGGTTCACATCCCCTCCATCTTGATTGGCAGTTTACAAATAAGCAGAAGTATGTAGGCCGTTTAACATCCCATTCTATTCTTTAAGAAATTAATTTTATTCTCAATTTCAGTGAGAAAAACAGATTGTAAAATAGTATACTGTGAGTGTCATATCTTGCCCATGAAGAAAGGAAGAGGTGACCAGATTTACAGTTCCCTCCAGTTAGATTAATGTGAAATGGTGTCATTCAAGGCCCGCAAATAAGAGGTAAAAACACTACATTTAATAGGAGATTTCTAAAAAACAGTTATAGAAATGTAACAGAAATGTACATCTGTACACATACATGTAGTACATGCCTAAACATACAAATACTTATCTCTACAAATATATATATTTGCAATGCAAGATTAATGTTTTCAGACATGTAATAATTGCAGCAGAGTGCTGTTTCCCTGAAGAACAATTTTGGCAACAGTTTGACTTCATTTTCTTTCTTTTTTTTTTTTTTTTTTTGCATTTCCCTTAGGAAAGGCAACCTGTTTGAGTTACATGAGTTACATTACCCTTGAACCCCTTGTTGCTTACTTGACATTAATTTCTTTAACGGAGGCAATATCACAAGTGAAGTTTAAAATCAAATCTCAGAATAGTGCTGTCTGGATTGATTCTCTGTTTAGACTGCATAATAAGCAGTCACACAGAGCTTCACTCCAGACACTTCCAAACTCACAACAGTCTTCTCCTTTTGATCCCGAAGGATGAAATTGGAACTCTTCTTCTATTAGGAAATGATTTTAGCTTCCAGCAGTCTATTACAATCTGTATGAATTTCTTATAGGTTTTGTCCTTCACTTTACCAGGATCGACTAAGTATTTCAGTAAAAGAAAGAATTCAAGTTTCACTAGGAACCACAGAAAAGATAAAAATTTGCTATTAGCTGCACTGTTTTCTAGATTGCACTTAACTGCATAGGTTGGGAAAAAAAAATTAAACTCTTTGACATCCTGTTCCTGCTCAGATAAAAAAATTGCATTACTGCAATATATAGATGTATAATAATACTTAAATAATATATTTTCAAAGTACTTCCCATGACAGTGTAGGAGTTAGTATGATTTTAGAAACAGAAAGCTAGAAAGCAGAGTTTATAATTTCAGCAATGAGAACACAGAGGCTAGTACAATCTCATTTCAGTTTAGTTATTTAAAAGTTGAGCATAGTGTCTAGGCTGGTTGTCTAGGTTACAGGTCCAATAGAGATGGAGAATCAGTATTTCATGTTACAGTATATGCTGAATTTCCCTCAAAGCCTTGGCAGTTCCCTTTTCTCTCTCTTCTACTCTGACTGTAGGGGAAGCTTAAGCAATAGATGCCTAGGCAATAAAAGGTGTCTTATTTTTAAATAGCTGAAGTTGGGCAAGTAGAATGCAACTGAAAATCCTTTTTGTCATATTCCTTCCTATGGGAGCATTCTCATGGGAAAACTATATCATATTTGTTAAAAGTTTCTGTTTTGCTAAGTTTTGGGGGAATGAAGAGAGGAGAGATAAACTGAATCACTGTCATATTGTTGTTAAATAGTGTCACAATCAAGTGAAGCAAACAACTAATGAGAGCCAGTTATTTATTAGGTCTTGGTAATATTACTGTCCTGGTTTCATCTGGGGCAGACTTGATTTACTTCTTAGTCTAGTATGATACTACTTTGTCTTTGGAAGAAAAACAGTACTGGTAAAACACTGATGTTTTAGATATTGCTGAACAGTGGCTGCACAGAACCACAGATATTTCAACTTCTTGTACTGTATTATTATCATTAATATTATCACTTTCCTTTTCTTTTTCTGTCTTAGTGAATAGTTTTTATCTCAACCCACAAGTTCTATTTTGTTTGTTGTTGTTGTTTTTTTTCTCCAGTTCTCTCCCTCATCCCACTATGGTGCTAGGCTGCCTGCCAGGTTAAACCACAATGAAGAACTTATTTATCCTTCTGTAAAAAATATTTTAAATACTGTTGGACAGAGAACCTTTATTCACTGAAGAGAAAGTAATGAAATTTAACAACATCCACTCATTTAGTTCTAGAATAAAACTCCAACTCAGTGTGATAAGTGAAAGTTGTAAACTCCTTTGCTTTTGAAAGAAAACATGTCTTAGAATAAAGATGTAAGATGAAGAAAGGGAAAACAAAAAAGCACTGAAGCCTCCAATATGATCCCTTTAAAGAATACAGAATGGCTATGAATGCATTATTAGCTCATATATATACATATATTTGGGTTCTAAGCACAAAGGTTGGTTGAAGAAGGAATTCTCCCTTTTAAAGAAATATTAAATGTGGTGTTTCTCTGCACATAACTGCAAGAACAGCTGGGCTGAAATGTGGAAAACACTGAAACATTTTCAAATGTATTTGATGCCTTCTTATGTCCTTTGTATTATGATGTGCTTTGTATTATTATTTATTAATGGCATTTATTATTTATAATATGCTTTTGTGGTATTGATAATTTAGTTTAACAAAACTAAAGATGAAGGATACTGGTTTTAATAGGTCAACTCAAATACCTTCCTTGTGCCTTCATACACAACCCCTTAACCTTCTACAAACACTACAGTAGCTTATTCTCCTAAAAGTGGCTTCTGAAACTGAAGCTCTTCATATATATTTCAATGTCTTTGAATACAACTTAATTTAGAACCTGTGTTCTTAAAGCCTGATTTGTCCTGAAATGCTTTAAAGTCCTATAATCAAGCCTACCACAGAGGATGGAAAGTGCCAAAAATTAATAACGTTAATGCAGTCATATTTATCTTTGTTATAAGGCGAATTAAATACCAGTAAAGAATGAGATCTTTACTCAGTTGCTTTTCAATATGGCATTCTGAAAAGCACTTAAACTCATGTAGAAGTTAGGTAAGACAAGCACATAACAGGTATTATATCTCTATGTAATGCTTGATTGTATTATTTAATAGAAACAGCACGCTGTCAAGCTTCTGACCTGTAGTTCTGTACTTGTTTTTCACAAGCTATTCATTGTAAGAAGTGATAATGAAGGTGTTTTGCAATCATGTAACATCTTCAGAAAAGGCACTGTAAATTACAAAGCTGTGAAGTAAGAAAAAAGTTATGGGTTAGTAGCTGAACAAACTTCTAATTATTGTGAAAACATATTTTTAATTTTAGCAATTTGCTTGATATTTTTAGAAAGATAAAACCAGTCCAAACTGTATAGCAATGCAGCTGGGAGCTGGTTTATCTCCCACACAGATATACATGAAGAAAGCATGCTTGAGTGTGGTGGTTTCACACTAATAGCCATGGCTTTTAAAATCTACCACACTGCTCTCTCTCTTCCCCTTCCTCAAGCAAAGAGGGGGAGAAAATAGAATGAGAAAAAAAAAAAAATTAATGGATAATTTCACTGAAGGGAAAAGAGGAAAACATTCAAATGAACAATAAACAAACAAAAACACATCAAAGGTGGAAGCAAGGAGAGAAAAAAATTCTCTATTTCTGATCATGAAGTGATGTTTGGCCATGTCTTAGGAAGCTGCTCCTCAGTGCACATAGTGGTTGTTCAGGAGGATGTGAAGGATGTGAAGCACACAGGAATCATAAGACATTTAAGATGAAAAATATCATAGGTTGGATAAATGTCACTAAATCCTAGTTTTCAGAATCGTTGTCCATGCACATTCAGGAAAACTAGGATAATACTAGGATAATCCAGTGTCACAGAGACTGATCATCCCTCTGAATTTATTTATTATTAATCTACCAAACTCTTGCTTACTCCAAGTGTAATCTGACAACAGAGAAGGCCAGTGAAAGCAGCTTTACCACCAATGAAGTTCACTAATTGAGAATAAACAGAAAAAGATCTACCAGGTGTTTCATGTAAGGATTTGAATTTTCTGAAATTGCATTTCACTCAGTATTGCACACCAACTTAGGTTGATTCTTTCATTTGACCTTTATTTGCTAAGAGACATTCTTTTTTTCTTTTGTCAATAATGATGTTCGAGTTTATTATCTGCTTCGTCACAACTTAACTGTCATTTTGTGGTTATTTTCTATAAATAACTTCAGGAAAATACAAATAACTACAAAACAAAGAATGGAATGTGGGAGTGCACCTTTGGCATTCTTTGTAGCAGAGTAATTCCCATGCTTCTGTGAGGGTAAATATTGACCATGTCAGCATTTTGTCAGGTATAATTCCCAAAATTATCAAGAGACATTTTAAGTCTCTAGAAGATACTTTGTTTTGTGTGCTGAAGCATCATATTGGAGGAAATATGTAATAACAGACTTTTGTCTCCAAGGTTTGGTGTCCTATGTAATGTCACAGTTACATGATCCTTTTGCTGTTTCCAAGCAGACATATTTTAATGATGTATACAGGAAGCAGGTTTCTCAGTTTTAGGCTAATTAGGCTTGACAGCTTTTCATTTCCAAGTTGTTTATATTGTTTCTCCAAGATAGTTCCTTTTGTTTTGCCAGCTATCTGCTATAAACATTTATGTGCTTGTTTATGATCATTAATATCTCTCATTTCATTGCTCCATTAACTGAAGCTACTGTAGAATTATTAAGGTTGTAAGAAGGTTTCAAGAATACTACAATAAGATGGAGATGCTGTTGTTCTTAGTTATCTAGATTTAGTGTACTTGCATATGTCTGCAGTTCAGTTATTTTCTAATGTAATAAGAATTTATTCTCTCAGTTTTAAACACGTGACTTACCCAAGGCACCTAGTTTAAATGAAATATCTGTCTCAAAGCCCATCTTCAGTTCTTTTCTCTTCACCAGAGCATGCAATTACTGGGACATATTTATTTGTTAAGGAGCAATTCAGATTGATAGGGGTGCCCACTCAGACCGCTTCTTCTTTTGCCTCTGTGGAGAATGTGGTAACTGTGAGAGTGAGGAATTCCCTCATTTTCATTAAATGATTTTGGGTGTGTAACATTCAACAGAGACTGTTCAGCAAAATACTGCTGCTGTTGAAGGTGTTCTGTCTTGCTTTTTGTGGAATTCATTTTGCAGCACAGATAGCTAATACATAGACAACCTTTACAGTTGGTACCGTAGAGAAGAAGACAGATTTCCATGATAATTTTTAAATAAGAATTCTTACAGTTCTTGAGTTCTTATAGATCTTGAATTTTTGAAACGATGTGAAGACTAAATTTTGAAAAAAAAAAATCATCTACCTGTAGTCTTGAAATATCAGTCACTGATGAAGGTGTTAGCAGTAGCAGGCATAAAACAAAAAGGAATAATCAGTAATCAGAAAGCAACCAATTAGGGAAACAGTTATTTAAAAAAATATCTGAATTTTGAAAAATACAGAAACAAAACCGAAGCAAAACAAAATGAAGTGGCCAAACTGCATTTCCATAACGCATTGAAACTTTCTATAACACAGTGAAACTCTGTAAATATGAGTGCTTGCTTGCAGCCTAACCTGTGAATTAATTAGAATTCAATTATAATGAGAAGTTAAACAAAACAAGTCCCTTAGCAATCACAGTACATGAATGCCTACATTTCCACACTAAAACATGGAAAACAAACAATTTGTGAAGGAGGCACATATTACAATAAGTGTAAATTGGTTACCATCTCTGTGCTGGGTAAAAGAGGTGAATTAATGTTTTTTACCAAGAGGGCAACTATAGTAAATACATTATTTTTACAGTTATATAATTTTTCTCTAACCAGAACTTTCAAAAGATCCCACAGCAAGTATTCCGTTTTAAGCCATTTCCCCAGCATTTTAGTGCTTACTTCAATTCAGCTGCTAAAAGAGCATCCTGGAGATATCCTAGAGTTGAGGATATCTCTATAGCCTATGCTACACAATGGGCTATCTGCATGGCATTTTTGGTTTATGCCAGCCTTCTGCACAATCTTGCCACCTGTCAATGTTACTGACTCTTCAAACTTAGGCAAAGGTATTCACAAAATCACAGAATCATGGAGTCATAGGGGTTGGAAGGGACCTCAAGAGATCATTGAGTCCAACCCCCCTGCCAAAGCAGGTTCCCTACGCCAAGTAAAAGAGCAGATGTTCCTAGTAGGTCTAGTTGTTCGGCTATGGATTTTACTCAGGCAACACATCAGAAGGAAAATATTGACAGTACTGGGTTGAATTCTGGGCAAGTTTGGATCTATATCAAAACTTTATAGCTCAAACCCATTTTTAGCACTGTTTTCCTATGCAATTGTATCTATTCTATGCTGTTATAACTACATAAATTTATTGTAAAGAAGGGAAAAATTATGATCAGTTCTTGACAATAAATATGATGTATCTTTATTTGTTGTAATCACAATACGATATAGATTATTCATATTGAAGTGATACGGAGATACAGATTGCCCACAGTTCTGGCTGATTCTTAACAGAATTTATATATATATATATATGACTTCTAATAGCTTTTCTAGTTCCAAGAACCAAGAGATTATTGATAGCCAAAAGAGCATGACCTTCTCTTTTAACAGAGATACTGATACAATGAAATGTAAAAGTCAAAGCTATATTCATAAATACAATGTAAAATAATAGGGCATTTATATGAATATTCATATATTGAACTCAGAGAATGGGTAACTTGTTATTCATCATTTTAAAACATGTTTATAGAATACAAATATATTGGTGCTTGTTTTTCTTTTAGTGTTGATGAAAATGAATAGTACTTGGGGACCAAGTCTGCAGATTAAAGTGTTGTGATACATTACTATGCTTGCACAGAAATGAGCACAGATGGCGGGTCCATTACTTCTCTAGCAAGAAATTTGTCATTTTTTTTCCCCAGGATTCATATTTGAACAACATTTGCCCAAGTTGGACTACCTCTGTGGGGATCCTTAAAATGTTTTTTTCCATTACTTGCACATTAGGAGTATAAGAAACAGAAAGTGATTAATGCTGTGTTAAAAGTTTATAATGAATGAAGTCTCTCAAACCAAGAGTCTGAGATTTTTATATTTTTGCACCAACTAAACAGAAACATATTTTGAATGTAAATGAAAGTCTACAGGGATGAAGTTTTGTGCACCATGCTCAAATTCCCAATAGAACACATCTTGTTCTGACAGATCATTTAGTCCACATTAGAACGTGTGAAGATGTTTTATGTATAAATATTTGTTAATTAAACACAATTGTATGTGGAAAATTAAACAGCAGTATATAAGTTAAGTTATATTTTTTTTCTGCAAAGGACATGCTGACTTCAATAAATTTTCTTTTGCTGTAAGAATTAATAAAACAATACTTTGTAAGGTTTTGTCAATGTCTTATTATACACTTGAAGTAAGAAAAAGGATTTGCAACCTGACTTCTGTGCCTGTAATTACAAAAGACTGAAATTCAAATGATAGGTTTTTAAGTCAGCTATTCAAATCTGGATCACCTAGAAGGGAAGGCAGATTTAATATGAGTTAAATTTTCCAAGATCAGGAAAAAAATATAACCAGATAGTTTCAGTTACATCAGTATGTTTTGTGTAGTGACATTTGGGAGTTGGTACTGAGACCTCTATCTTTTAGCAGTACATCATGAAAAATATTGTTCAGCATTTATGTTGTGAACTGACGCACAAATACAGTACTGGGAAAAGGGTTGCTTGCTTCCAGCTTCCAAAATGAGCTTGTATTCTTCTCTTCCAACCAAATAAGTATTATTTTTTGTAATTTGGCTTTTTCTTTTCCATATATGAAACTTTATTAGATGTGTTCCTGGGTAAAAATTGGCATCCAGTATCTAGAAGATTAATTTTAAGATCTAATTCTCTCTGCATAGAAAATTAAAACAAAACAAAACAAAGAAATAAATAAAACACCCCTTGAAAGATTACAAATATTTCAAATTCTAAATAATGAAGCACTTCATAATATGAGAATTTCCAGAAGTAACTCCTGCGTGAGTCAAGCTGGATAATATGGTAGAACATCTATTAGGCCTGAAGATACATCCCTTGAAATTAGTAGAGGTTGTACCAATCCTGGAACCGATGCTTTCTCTGTGATTACTGCAAATATAATTTGATGTGTTATTTGTGGACTGCTGGGGTCTGTAACAGCCAAAAATGTCAGGAAGGTGAGATGAAATTATCAGTTGGCGCAGATCAGGGTTTGTGCTGTTTTGAGGGCAACTGTTTCATTTGCCAGTGTTTTAGTCCAGGTGGTACTCTGCTCTACTTACAAACATAGTTGTGGAGGGAGAGAATGTGGGCAGTGAAAAACAGAGAAGAATTACAAATTCATTTATTTCAGAAATGGAATGGATCACACCAGCCATGGGTGAGAGAAAGGCCAAGAGATAAAAAGAAAATAGAATCGTAGAATCACAAGGTTGGAGAGGGCCTACAAGTTCATCTAGTTCAACCATGAAGAAGGGTGCTTAATGGTCCAGAGCATGTAAGATCAAATAATATGGAGGCTGTTACTGTTAGTACTTAATGATCTACCTGTTCAATGCTAATACTCTTAAAAATATGGTATTATCAAGCCGTAGTGTGCTGCTTGTCACTACATAATGCACTTGTCATCTTTGCTTCTGCTTTTTACCTTTCCCCGTTCTCAACTACAAAAGCAAACCCCACCTCTGAGCAGTCAGCAAATATGCAGTTTGAACAACTAATGTGAGCACATTCTTTGACAGACAAGTAATTGAATGGATTCCTTCCTTATGGGAGGTAATGGTAGCCCAGTAGATACTGCATAAAATACTTACCAAACTCAGTTTCCTTATGAAATTGTCAGTGCAGGCACAGTAGGAGGAGCACAGGAATATTCCCAGTCTAGAGCATGCCTACTCATACTGTATGTGAGTATGAATATCTGGACTTTGTTTTCCTGTGTTAGCCTAGTAGGAAGGCTGCAGATTTTGTATACAGCCCTATGAAAAACTTTATTGTATTTCTGCCTAGACATAAAAAGCTGCCTGCTGAAAATGAATTACTTTACTGTGAAGAATGAGCCATTCACATAATCACTGTATTCAACTTTGCTATGAACTTCATTACGACTTGTTGTCTTGATTGGGCAATATTAGTATCTATTCCAAATAATAGAATGGCTAGAAAATCAGTGATGGGTTCATTAAGGGCTTTAGTAAAAAGCACATTATTTTTACTATCTACTGTTAGCTGATACAGTGTACCCTAAATACAACTGACAATACATTTGCTCTAATGAAGAGTGAGTAATGCTGGGACCTTTAACTTGTGACTAATCCTAGGTAATCATTGCTACAATAGCATGATACATAATATAATTTGAAATTTATGTTGTATTTACTAGCGCTGAATGAGTTCAGAAGAAATAGAGAGAACATTGGCCTTCATTAGCACATGCAGGGCTATATATAAGTTTAGAATGCTGGTGGGAAACCAAATGCTTTAAAGGATTTCAACAATCAAAGACTGCTGGATCTTTGTCCATTAAAAGTCAGTAAAAAGTTTGCAGTGCTTCAGAATTAGCTGAATTTCCAAGTATCTACAGCAACCTCATCTGGAATACTGTGCTCAGCCTTTGGGCTCCTGACACAACAAAATGTAGAGCATCTGGGCATCCTGATCTAGTGTCTGGCAACCCTACCCATGGTAGGTGGTTGGAACTCTATGATCTTTAAGGTCTCTTTCAACCAAACCCATTCTATGATCCTATGATAACTTCTGTACAAAGGGAAACTGTGCTCTCAGATCTATGGAAAATTTAGTCATTCTGTACAACAGAGTTAGTTTATATCTATATCCAATGTTGTTTTAGGGAGGATATCTGGGTCCTTGTATGCTTCTTTAAGAACATAATGAATCTCACTTAAGGTAATATTTAAGCAAACATCAAAAAGAAAATCTTGTTGCTATGTGGGCAACCTTGCTTTAATGAACAGAATTCATTATTTGAAATTCTCATATATACAGTTAAGGGAGGAAAACGAGTTCATACCTCTAAAGGGTTTTCTTTTCCTTTCTTTCTTCATCCTGTTTCTTTTTCCACTTTCCTCCCTTTGTATGTTTTCCTTTCATTTTCTTTCCATATTCTTTTCTGCGTGCTGATTCCCACCATTATTCATATCATAGCTCTCTTCATTCTTTTGGTAACTCCATTTCCTACTTCCACCTGCCAGAGACATCCATATTAAAACCAATGAGGAACATTCAATTTCTCTCGTTGAGCATTTTTCATATACAATGGCCTAAGGGTAAAAAGTCCTTGCCTGTCAGAATTATGCCTCAGAGCTCTCTGCAAACTCAGGTAGCAGGCTAATTTTCCTATGATAGCTTTGTATATGTAGCATTTTTCTGTGCAGCTAAGAGGACTTGCAATGATTTTCATAAAATTCATATTTTGCAGAATTTGAATATGCTATCTTGCCTATGCTCATATGCAGATCTAATAGGCAAGAATTAGGCGTTTCTGTCCTCTGTTCCTAATAGGGTTCTTTCCTTTCTTTTTATCAGCATAACAGCTGGCAAAATAGTTTTAAGACAGAGATATATAAAGCTAACTTCTTGTAGAGTATGCAGACAAAACATAACATATGGAGGATATTTGCATAATATGCAGTATCTGTGATACGGCAGCAATTCAGTTTTTCTTGCATAACTTCATAAATACATAAAAAAATAGGAAGTTGAAGAATTGCATTCATAAGCCACAGAATTCTGCTAAGTATTTATTTTTAGTATTGTCATTTTGAGTTTTGATATATTAACATGTTAGAACCACTGTTCTACTTACTACATTAATACATACTTAAATGAACATTTATCTGGTTTCCATGGCTTATTTTATGTATATCTGTCTACTAAACAAATTGTGGCCTTCTATATACCTGTATCAGTTCTGTAATACCAAATCATTTGCAAAAAATTTGGCCGCTGTCCTGCAATACATATTCTAGCTGCTTGTGCATTCACAGAAACTGTAAGAAACTTCAGATACTGTTCTGAACATACAGTGTGTGTAGAACTGAAGTGTTTTTTTTCCAAAACTTGAAATATTATGCATTTAGGCAATCACTGTGTAATTTGTATTTAAGAAAAATAAAATGGAGATAAAAAGTATGCAGAGAGAAATGTTTCTTCTTTCAAAATGTAGATAACACTTCTCTTGTTAAAATTTGCAGCAAAATTAAAACAGTAACAAATAACACAACTTTGTGGAATAAAGTAATTATATTCTACTATATTTATTCTGTATTAGAAATATGTGCACTAAATTAATGCATCTCATTAAAGTCTAATGCTGGTGCCATGAGAATTGAGTTAATATGAACTAGAAAATGAGTGAGAGCAGAATAAGTTACCTTTTTGGGTGTGTGTTTCTGTGTTCAGATAGCTGTACTCTTCATGTGGTTGGCAGTGGAAACAAAGCTGAGTCTGGGAATCCAGAAGTAAGAGTGAAAGGAACAGATCCTGTAATAAATCAAATTGACAAGCTGAAACTTGTTATTCAGGTAAGTTGCTTCTATCTCTCCATATAGTAGAGAACTGAAGACAACTCTAGTGGTGAACATATGAACGTACTGTATGTTATAGGGTAATTGTTAATTCAAGTTACTGCTCCGTGTACATCAGCACAAAAAAAAAGTAAAACATACCCGGTTTACTCCTTCTCACTTAAGTTATTAAAAATGATATAGTAAAAAAGCTTGAATATGGTAGACAAGTGTAGGAAGTAAGACTGGCAGCTGAGCCATATGCACCTGTATCAGTTCAGCACTGTACTAAGTCTACAGAAGAACAAAAGTATAATTTAGAGATATTAAGTGTGTGTGCGTATATTTAAAAACAATTTAAATGCAATTTCCCTCATCTCTCTTTTCTAAATCAAGGTCCTTTCTTAACCACTGTTGCTGTGGGTTTATTGTTTAGAAATCGGATAGAAATACTAGAAAGTTTTAATAATAGCTCGCCTGCTAAAGAAGTTGGTGTTCAGTACCTGATGGAAATATGAGTGAGGTACCAAATTTAAGGCTTATTAAGCATTCAATTCCAATATAGTCCTGTAGTATTGTAATACATTAAAAACACTGCATGCGTGTTTTGTTGTGCTCATTTGTATCTATATGCATGGAGAGCCCTAACTATAGGACAAAATATCTAACTGTGCTGAAAAGAGCAGAATTTTTGCTGGCAACTCTGTATTTCAGTTAGAAAATAAATTTTTCTACTATGATCTGAAGACTCAGAGATAAGAACTGCTCTACTGGCATTTCTTGTCATTGAACTGTCTAGAACAACAACCTCTCATCTGCGTTGATGAAAAGGACAGATTAAATAGGGAGGGCAGGCAAGCCTGACAGACTTCCCTCTCCATTCTTCCTCTCTACCCCATTCCCAAGCATGGAAATTAGGAATCAAACAGCTCTGCCTTGCCTAGTTCATTTAGTTACATTTAAAGACTTGCTTTAATTTTGTTTTCCCATCTACCTGGCAACTTTTCAATACAGTTTCCAAAATGTTTTTTTGTAGTTGAAATAAGCAAGCAGTTCTAAGATTATCAATATCTTCATGACAAGCTCTCATGGTTCTTCTTTCTCTATTCATAAAAAAAATAATTTTTGATAACAAAAAAGGAAAGAATGTTAAAATTGGAAGAAAAAAAATATTTTTTCTGTCAGTAATTGTTTTCTGGGGCAATTGGCATCCAGATTCCTTTTTTTATGTTAGGGATATAATCATTCCTTTATTTATATTAGAATTATAATTACTATTCCTTCCTCCTAGAAAGAAATATCCCTTCTTGACCTCCAGCATTAGCATGCTTTTATCCCTATTTCTTTATTAAAATAGTACCAAAATGGTGAGAACTTGAAGTTTGGCATGAAATAGATGCTGTGGCTTAATTAAGAACTAAAAGTTATTCTGCAAAGAAAAGACATTGTAAATCTTACTGTGTAAATCTCAAGGTCTTTCATATGTCAGGAATGCCTGCTCTTCCCTCTTTGATATTAATTCTGCGCTATAGTTTATTGTGTTGTTTTCCTCTAGAGACCAGGAGTTGTGTTGCTTCCTCCTTGTGTAAAGATCTGAAAGAATGGAACAGAACAATTCCATTATAAAGCATTTCATTTTGAGAGCTTATTTGCCCTTGTCCCCAAGGACTGGATGGAATCTTGGAAAGAAATACTTATAGTCTATACACTGTGAGTCCAACTAACCTGCAAATACATTATCTTTCTATGTGATAGTTTCCTTTCTTGTAGCTCTGAGTATAGAAATAGGGTCAGGGGATAAAAAGAGCAACAAATACTTCAGAGACTCAATATATACCTGTTTTTCCTCAGATAAAAGGGTTGAAGAAATTACAGAAAAAGCTTTTTTCGCTAGCTTTTACTGTCTGAAAAAGGAGGATAGCAAGAGTAAATTAAAGATTCAAATACAAAGCCTCACCTTTGTGCCTTTTGTGATATGAAAAGGATGAATCACATATTAAGCTTACAAATGAAAGATTAAATAAGGGAAGTTTAATAGATTGCAGTGTCACCTCTCAGGTAGAAGTCCTTCTTCTACATACTTAATTTCTGCACTCTATCCAAGCTGTAACACCACATTACAACAGCTTAAATAGGTAATTTAGTAAAAAAAAAAAAAAAAGTATATATATCATATTTGTCTTGCTTTTCATAACTAATAATTTCTCCAGTCTGTAAATGTTTCTAAACTCTAATTTAGCACTAAGGCTGCCAGCATGATATGTAACCTTCTATTTCTGTGAGCAACTATATATACTTTTATACTTTTATAATAAGTCTGACTTTGTTATTTAGTCGTGTTTCATATGGAGCATGAAATGTAGCAATTTTCTGTCTGTATTAGGAAAAGGAAATGAATAGCAATTCAGTTTTATATGACTTTTCACATCAGCCTTTAAATACTTCAAGATGTGAGATATCAAAGCAGCACTGCTCTCTGTCTCATGACACCATGGTGGGATACGGACCCTCCTTCTCAATCACAGTCAGAGCTCTTTGTATCAGTGGTAAGTATAGCCTGATTTTCTTCTGCTTGTATACTCTGTCATGGTACGAAGGCCTTTGGGAATGATATGTGCACTTGGTAAATATCAGCAAAACCCAGCAAAGAATCAGAGGCTTTGCTTCTAGTACTTCACACAATAAATGTTGTGAAAGGCACTGTAATGCAGTGTAATCAGCCGTAACATATGGCGTCTGTTTGCAGCAGGGATAGGATTCATTTCTGTAATCAGACTTCAGGTGTAGTTCTAATCTGTGGAGCTCAGAGAGCTGTTCATTTGGCCAAATCTGAGTGTACTCTTAAGGATACAAATAGTAGGTCTTTAGCCACACACAATATAAAAGAAGTTTGAGTACAATGCTCACAAGTTGGCATCTACACTATAAACACCTGCAGGTATTTGAAGGATTTTCATCCTTGTGCTCTGCTTCTGAGGAGTTTAAACACAGAAACTAGAAATGTGTCATTTTCAAAGGAGAAATATTTAACAGGAATGCTGTATCTTCTTGTTTGCTATATCCTTCTTTTTCAAAGGGTATGTTGCACCATAGGATCACTGAACAATAAACAAATTTGAAGTGTACTTGAAAATAAGGCCTTTTGCTTTTGAAGGAACCTGATCTGGGCCAAAGTACTTACAATACATTTTTCTTTAATTTGTTTTCAATTCTGTGAAATGACTGAGATCTTAGATACAGTTCAGACAGACAGGAACTCAAAAAATTCAGACTTGAACAAAACTGATTTTATGATTATGCATTCATCTCTGTTAGTAAAGAAAGAATATGTACAAACATATATACAAAACTATAGAAAGACTAGCTACTAGTCTGAAGATGATAACCAGTTTGGCATTTACAGTAGATAATATAACAGATTTAGATATCTATCCTGAGTACATTGACCATTTGGAAAAATAAAGTAACTATCTCTATTAGGTAGACAAAAAACCTCATTGCTTTTTGAAACTTTCCTTTCTCTTTGTCATCAAAGCAAATTACACCTTTTCCCATCAGTTTCACAGTATTTCCCTTTGTACTTTCAAGGATCCCAACAGGAAGGCAAGAGGGAAATTATGACGGCTGCTCAGAAAGTAATGCTTCATCTTTTCTTATTTTGGCCAATTACAACATTGGCAGATGGTAGTGGTATGGCAGCAGGGATCCATCCTTTGCATCAAGATTCTTTCACATTTTGTTACTGTGCAACAGAGAGCAGCAGAGGGGCAGTCTGACAATTTGGCATCTGATATGGAAGTGCATGTGAAGCAAAGGTGTGGAATTGAATTCCTCCATGCAGAGAAAAAGGAGGGAGGTCTCATTCAGAGAGAGCCCAGTGAGTTCTCAGAAAATCAGACTGCACATTTTTTGTAGAAATGACTAAATATTGCCAAGTAGCTGAAGAACAGATACATTAAAAATCCTTCCATGGTCATCTTTAGTGTGTACATGAGAAAATAGATGAAACTTGATCAAACAGATCTTATTTTGCCCTTTCTGCAGAGAAGAATAAGACTCTCCTTGTCTCTCCTGTTTCCCTTCTGTGTAGACACAGGAGTGTGTAAAATCCTTAGAAAGTAATCTGCTTTAAAATATGTAAACATTTGGTGCTTAAACATAGTCTTTGATTTTTAGGGTCTATTCTGTTTAAAAAAGAAATAACTTTTAGCTTAAACTTGTTGCTTAAGGATGAGCATCTCTTGTCAGTAGGCTATAGTTTCTGGGTTACTCTGCTGCAGTTAAATTACAATTGTTAACAAACTTTACAAAACAGATCCGTTTAGTATGTACCACAGTGGCCCATATGTCATTCCTCCTTTGTGAGAGGCTCAAGGTAATCTTCCTTCTTTTTCCTTCTTTTTCTGTAAGTAGAAGATTTACCAAAAATCAATAGAACCTTTGATTCCATTGGACCCTGACTGTTATAATCTGTGCTCTGGACTCCACAGATCCATGCTCCCAGCAGTGAAGCGCAATCAGAAGAACTGACATGAACTTAGTTGAACCAGTCAGTAATGAAAATGGTTTGACAAAGTCACCTTCTTCTGTAAAAATTCTCACTTGGACAGGCTGGTGTTTTGAAGAGCTTTTTAAATTATGGGCTCTTCCTCATTTATTTATCTTCATGGTAGGCAAACAATGGGTTCAGTGCATATTCCCTTATGTTCTGCAGTCTGCAGCTATCACTCTTATTTAACGGGCAATCACGATAAACAAAGTCAGTTGCATATGGTAGCAATAATAATAGTAATTATTTTTCTTTTTTTTCCCCAGTAATTTAGGGACATATTTCATTTATCTTGTTTGCAAGTACAAACGCTAAGGTTATGGAATAAGTATGATATTTTGGTACTGTGATTACAGGCTACTGGACCTTAATCACTTCAATGTATTTTTTCTTTCAGAAGATACTCTCAGAGATACCACTTTTAAAAATAATAGATACTTCTTGGAATTCATATTTAGAGGTCAAATAATTGCTAATTTCAGAAAATCCTGTCATAGTATAAAATACCACTGTACATCTGCCTACATGAAGCAGATAAAATCTCCCTGAGGAGATCTTCGGACAAGTGCCACTCTACTGACTACAGCAGAAATTTAAACACTTCAACTAGGATAAACTATTTCCTATTTCTAGGTGCAGAAAAAGATGTGCCTGAACTTATTTGGAAGGGTTCACATACTATTTTTTTATCCCTGGGCTACTAGCTAGTATATATAGATTAATATTTACTTTCTTAACAAAAGGCTGAAATGTCTACTAAATGTCACTAATGGAAGTAGTACCTAATTATTACTAGGAAAATTTATACAAAAATGAGAATTCAATGCATTCTTTTTGTTATTTATTGTAATCTTAAAGGTCAAAATAAGCTCAGCATTCTAACTACTAACTAGTAAGCATAAAAACCAAATGATTTTGTGAAACAATTCGTATCAAATTAGACATTTTAAAAATTATATGTTAGTAATTGAAGCCTTAGTTTTGTTCAAATTCAGGCCCAACTCTACTATGCCAAATGAAAATGTTTTACAGCACAAACCTGTAAATGTACATATTTTTGAGAGTGTCATCAGACCAATGGACAATTAAATCTAACATCATGTTTTGTTACTACCTGTTGTCAGAGGCTCCCCAGCTGTATCTCATATATCTATATATCTCCATATATATCTGTATATAATTTTGTCTATTTCCTTCCTTGATATTTATTAAATTTCTTCTGTCTATCTGTGTACACTATGCATGGTCTTTAGTTGAAAGAGATGTCTGTATCCTTTAAGTAAATACGTGCCACTACTTCATATGATATTAAATATGAGTGATGATCTATTTTTCCTTTATGGTTATTACTCCTGTTGCTAATCTCTGTGTTTGACTGTACCACCATTTGCCTATTTAGCTGTCTTAATCAGGTTACAAAAATAGCAACATAGAATCTTTTCTTGATGATGATTTTTCATACTAACTAAACCTCCCAGATGTGTTTTTAAAGCTTATATTAATACACTACACAATAGGCAAATTAATAAGAGTTTTAAAAAGAGCCATTCAAGTACCTAGTCGAAATGGTAACAGAATGCATCACCTGAGTCCTCAACTGCTCATATAAAGAGCCATATTTTTAAACTATTCATATGCAAAATGTGGTACTTGGAGTTGTGCTTCCCTTTGATCACTGATAACGTTTGTGCTTTCTTTAGTGTTATGATAATGACCTAATAGTTAAAATCCCTCTGCTTCTTAGCACAGTTTAAACTGCTGTCTAAATTTAACAAATTATACATTGATAGTTATATTACTGATGGAAATGCAGTTCTTTCTCTTGGAACAAGAGAATTCTCAGGAGTACAACATTTAACACATGCGTACTTAAGGCCTGCACTCTTCAGAAACAGGGAAAGCCCTTGAGACCTGTTTTCAAAATGTTCTTTTTTCCTTCTGTTCAAATTTTATTTGCTGATATATTGTAGCTTGCACTTTGAACTGTTCTACAACACATACCCCATAGAGAGGTATTTGGGAAGCAAAATTTCAGGATACTTTATGCAACTGTCACTCAACATTCACTTATGTTAGATTTGCTTTCATTTCTGTTTGTGACTGATGTTCCTATTTATTATTTTTGTTTCAATTTCAGCAGAATAGATTGTTGCACAAGTTGATGTTGGCTTTTGTTTTCTTTCATATAAAAATGCATACCAAAATGTTAATTATACTTTAGATTCCTTTCTTTTTTTCTTTCTTTTTTAATTCCTTTTCCATTTTTCATATTAATCCAAAGTTTAAAAACCCCTGCAGGTAGACAGCAGCTCAATATCTTCATTAATTTCTTTTCCAGTGATTTGTTGGCTCTCCCTTTCTCCTTTTCTTTTCTTTTCTTTTCTTTTCTTTTCTTTTCTTTTCTTTTCTTTTCTTTTCTTTTCTTTTCTTTTCTTTTCTTTTCTTTTCTTTTCTTTTCTTTTCTTTTCTTCTCTTCTCTTCTCTTCTCTTCTCTTCTCTTCTCTTCTCTTCTCTTCTCTTCTCTTCTCTTCTCTTCTCTTCTCTTCTCTTCTCTTCTCTTCTCTTCTCTTCTCTTCTCTTCTCTTCTCTTCTCTTCTCTTCTCTTCTCTTCTTCTCTTTTTCCTTCTGGAATTAATGCAACAATACTGTGAGACCACAAACCCTTGGAGAAATGCCATCTATGACAAGGCATGATAGCAGAGTATTAGTGAAATATATCAGGATGTATGTACTTGGCAGAGAATCCTATTTCATATTTGTTTCATGAACTGGTCTTTCTTTGTGGCACATCTACAGAGAGCTGCCTTTTCATTATTATTGATTTGAGTTCCCTCTGACTGCTTGCTTGTAAGGAAGATATATGTTAAATTTTTTGAATATTACCATTGTGTGTAAGATATTGACATGATTTTCACAGGGATACTAAATAGCTAGGAATGAGATGGGCAATTCTTTTCTGAATTATGTCCCCCTCCTTTTATGATGCATTCAAACATCTGTTATGGTTTAACACAGCAGGCAGCTAAGCACTACACAGCCATTCACTCACTCTCCCCTAGCGTGGTGGGAAAGAAAATTAAAAAGCATATATGGTAAAACCTGTTGGTAGAGATAAAGACAGTTCAATAGTGTAGAAAAAAAAAAAAAAAAAAAAAGAATATACAGAGCAAGCTCTGTGGTAGTCCTAGGTCCTTGTTCTCCCCTATCTCACTGCTAGCAGGGAAGCATGAGAAGCAGAAAAGTCCTTGACTCTATGTTCACACTGCTCAGCAATAACTAAAATATCAGTGTGTGATCAACATTATTCTAAATCCAAAACACAGCACCATACCAGCTATCAGGAAGAAAATTGACTCTATCTCAGCTGATAGCAGGACAACACATGTCAAAAGTATACATCAGAGTTCAGGACTGCAAATGTTTTTGTATCTCTTGAAAGTAAAAATATTTTCTTGACAGTTTTGTGATAGTAATCTTGTTCACAAAAGTTGCCTTTCTACTTTAAATTTAGAACACTAAAATTTATGTGAACATTCTGAGATAACTGTATATCCTCAAAATCTATGTGTAAATTCAACCTATATGGAGTACAGAGTAACAAAGGAAAAAGTGATTAGGAGGGCATGACATTGAGCACATGCATCTTCCAGTGCTGGGATGCCTAGGAGGTAAATTGAGAAGGGTAGGTCACCAGCCACGTTATCAGTAATTCAAATAAAACCTCAGTAATCTTCTCCCTGATTTGTTCTGTTTTTCACTAGGAAGTTTACCAGCAATATTAAAGGTAAATCAGAATCTCAATCATATTGCACAAATGATCCTCGTTTCTATATTTTATCTTTGAAAATAGGATTTATTCTTAGATGAAACCTTATGATTTCCTTAAATGGAACTAGCAAAAAGAAAACAATGTACACTGTACAGAGCTTTCTGGAAATAAGGCTAAGGTACAAATTAGCTAATTAAAAAAAATCCTTAACATTTATATTTTGCTATTTTTCTCTTCTTCCTTTGTGTATAAGGCACTGTGCAGCACACAATTAGATAACACACACGCTGATGCAACAGGAAGATACTGTCAATTCTTATCCATTTAGTGCAAACAGCACTGGCATAGAAAACAAGACAGACTCATCTAGCTATTTAAGTGGATAGTGACACTAGCTGAAGTATTCATTATAGTGCAGATGCTCTCTACAAAAGCCTATTTTGCACCTAAATTGTTTGCTGCAATAGCTGGTAAAAACTGCTTGTGTTAGTGTTTCTCAGCAAAGGAGAAACACTGTCCTATCTTCTAATCTTAAAGTATAGCGTTAAGTGAAGGAGAGTTGAGGGATTTGGGGTGAGTTATACTTATGACAATATGATCTGGGGCATTTTTTTTCTTACTTTAGAAAATATTATCTATTTGCTATTGCAAAACCATGTTGTTGTTGTTTTTTTTTAACTTATAATTTATCACTTATGCTCCTTGACTCTCATAAAAATAGATGTTTTTATTTATTTTTCATACTTTCTTTCAGTCTTCCCATAAATGTGACCTTAGATTTTTCAAATAAAACAAGAAGAGATTTTGTCCCCCACCACATAGAAATAGTGGCAGTTTTAAAAGTGAAAAGGAGCTTCTGATGCCCTTAATTCCCAATCCCAATTCAGAAAAAAAAGGAAAATACATCTTGATATATAATAGACAGTCTTGAGAGTTCAAGAGGTCTTTAGGACCCCAGTGCTGCAGGCGTAATGGTACATACACAACTTCCCATTCACTTCGATGTGGCTGTACAGATGCCCAGGGATCACTCTCTAAATGTTGAATAGGAAAATGTTCTTCTATAAATTTATCAAGGAATAAAAAAGTCTTTTTTTTTTTTGAAAAGGCTTCATTTGCCAGTGGTTGTACAAATAGATGAGAAACATATCACATATCACAGTGGATACACAGTCAAATTTTTAACTAGCTAACCACATTAGGGGAATCTCTCATCTAAAATGTTTTGGGATTTAAATTTATTTATTCATGCATATGTGCTTTTCATATTTATAAATTTTAAAAAAATAATAATAATTCAAAAGCTTCCTTAAATTTAAACATCTATTTAGATCATTTTACAGGTAGAAAAAGCTGTCAATGCCTAATTTCATATTTTAATTGGATAACATATCCTTTGTGTTGTCTTTGCAGGAGGGAGAACAGAAGTGGCATAGGAAATCCACTTAATTTTGAGTGAATGCCAATTTAAGAAATGTGTTGTCTCTGAACACTTAAAGTAGAATATTGTTTTGAGGAGCAGTATTGTGGTTTACTTTTCCTACTGGCCTTTCCATTTAGTGAATCAACTACTGTGCAATGGTGACTGTGCCAATTAGTACCTAATCAACTAGAACTTATTTTAGGAATTCAGCTTGCAAGTGACCTGCCTATTGGGATCTGCATTTGTGTGAGGAGGTTTTGTTCTCATGGTTGAAGAATTATACTCATTATTTCTCAAGTGGAAGAATTGGACTTTGCAGAGGTGCATACAAGCCTCTGATACTTGCAATGGAGTATTAATCATTTGGTCTACTATATTTACAGACTATGTTGACAATGAACCAGAATATGAGAGATACATCTAAAATAAAAAATTAAACAGGAAAGACATAACCTGTTAATAGATTTTTTATGGCATCAGTATTAATTGTTGCATATTATATTAGAATTGATAAGAATATCTGATTGAAATGGATTAAACATGAATATATTATAATGAATCTCAATTAAACATTTTTTTGGCACTGCCTTAGCTTGTTTAGCTGCAAACTTGAAACTACACTGGAAGATTTATACATATTCTGTATCATTAAAGGTGAATATCTATTTTAATATCACATTACTGTCTAGTGATCTTCTACAGCAGCAGAACTCCTATTGAGTCTGTTTCTTTAAAAAGTGTACTTTGCAGTGAGATACAATTTGCTATGAAGCATTTAAACGAAATGTTACGGTAGTTTATTCTGCAAATATTTTATGCACCATCCTAAATAGGCTTGATTATTATTTAAAAGGTTGATTTAATCTTATGAGTAAAAATTAAGATAAAAAAGTGTAAGAATTCAGTTACTCCTTACATTTGAACTACTCTGCGAGGCATGCATTGTAAGTTTTCTTAACACATGATTTTAAAGGGAGCTGCATTAATTGAAGCTGTTATTTACACTCAAGTAAATGTCAGTTTTACTTGTTGAAACTGAACTGGCTATCAGATGTCAACCCACTTGCTCTCTCATTCCCCATCCACAACAGGATGGGAAAAAAGTAAATGGAAAATCTTACGCCTAAAGAAAAGAAGAGGGAGATCATTCACAAATTAATGTAACTGGCAAAAATAATAAATCCATGACACTAACCAAAACCATAGAAAATAGATTTAATTTATTGCCAGGTAAAAATAGAATAGGATGGTAATAAACAAAGAGAAAACTAAAAGCAGCTTATTCTAATCCCTCCCTTCTGCCCAGTCTCAATTTGACTAATTTGTTCATGATTCTTCTGCCTCCTCTCCCATCAAGTAGCCCAGAGGAATGGTGAATGAGGACTGTGGTCAATTCCTTGCAATTCCTGTCTGCCATTCACTCTCTATTACTCTCTCTCTCTCCCTCAACTGCTCCATCTTGGGTCTACACCATAGTCTGTAGTCCTTCAGGAAAAATCAGTTCCAACATGGGAGGCACAGTTTACTCCAGCATACATTCTCCATGGTTCGTATCTTCCTTCAAGGAACAAACATCTGCTTCAGCATAAGATCCTCCACAGGCTAAAGTGTCAGTATCTACTCCAGTGTTACCTTCTTGTATGACAACTGCTGAATCACAGCCTGAACCACTGATTGAGCACGTGGAGAAATAACTATGTCAGCCCTGTGAGCACAGGTGAAGGTAATTCACATGTGCAACTGGAAGGAGTGAAGCCAGGCCACCCTTCTTAGGCTTCATTTAAGGGCTGACTGTCACTAAGGAAGGATCTCAGGTTGGAGGTCTCTCCTTTGTGGAGTTTTTCCTGTGAGTCTAGGTCCTCTGGTGTGGTTGAGCATTCCTTTTTCTTCTTTCTTTGTAACACCTTTTCATTGCACTCATTCTGTTGCTGTTATGCTTCTCCATGGGCTGCAAGGAAATCTTTGTTCTAGGCTCCTTGTTCTAGTAACTGGAGTACCTTCTTACCCTCCTTCTTCAACCTTGAGGTCTGCAGAGTTGCTTCCTTTGCATGTTTCCGCACTGCTTTCTTTCACAGCTGCTACACAGTACTTCATATTTTTCTATATTTCATTTCCCCAAGGTGCTCACCTATGGCTGCTAGACCCAGCTGCAGCCTGCAATGGAGCACTTAGAGCTGGTTGTGTCCTGTATGGGGCAGCCCTGGCCATACCTCACAGAGGAGCTATGCAGGCCCAACTGTCAGCTTCTTGCCATGCAGCCACAGCGCACCATTTTAAAATCCTCCATTGAAATTGGTACCCATATTATGTTAATGTAATAAAAGTGAGAGGAATAGTCCTCTATTCTACTGGTGTACTTGCATAAATATATTTCTAAAGAATGAGAAGTGTAGACTTTGCTATAAAGAAGACTTAAAAACATTTAAGTAAAATGAGAAATTCCTTTCTAATCAGAAGAGAAAATCAAATTAATAGCTCTAGCTTATGAATCTGATACATATAACAAAACCTTCATACAGCTTCATTCAGTCTCTTCACAGTAGAGGCTCAGCAATTAAATACCACCAGACATCTGAGAAGCAGCTCACTGTTTCCATTAATACTAATTAATGTCAGATAGTCTGTCAGTATCATGAAAACAGAAGCAAATTTCTTTATATGCAAACACACTAATTAAAAAGGGAAAAAAAAAGAGTAGAACAATAACTGGAGTTACAGTAGGCACCATTAAGATATAAGTGGCACCTTGAAGCACGATCTCTCCATAACCATGGAAATTACTGACTGAGCAGTTCCTCTAGGCAGATATAGTAAGAGAATGATGTCTGCTGTGTGTGTACATTCCCATATTAATGTTTGATGATCAGTACATTCTCCACTTTAATTTGTTGGGTGTGGCTTCTATATAGCAGCAGACATCATTTTGGAGATAATGACATTTCTTTAAGTGTTGAAAAAAAAAAAAATCATGTATTATATCAGACCTAGCTCCACAGCTTTGGAAATCACACTCTGTTAACACCAGGCAGTACACATGGAACTGATATTGTAAATACTGTGACCATCTACAAAACAAAATGCCGGAGGAAACTGGCTTCTTGATCATCTGTGATTGTAAAACCATTTTTTATGATGCATGCAAAGCTATGGCATTGAAAGTGAACACATTAGCACAACATACTATGAAAACATATTGTAGCAGCATTTATATGCAGTCACTTTCTGAGGGAGGAAGCTTGATGTCTGTGGACTTTGTGTACTGAAAAGCAATACATCCTTTTTGAGCGTATTGAATATTTCCTGTTTGAGACAGGTTATTTCCTTCTATTTGCAGTTCTGGGAAATCCTCCAAGTCAGTGGCCTGTAAACAGCAGTACAGAGCAAGTCATTTGCTGCAGGTATCGTCGTAATTTCTTCTCCTTGTCAGTCTATACAATAAGCAATGGATTCTGCAGATGCAAGAAGTATCAGTCTGGAAAGCAATCTGTTGCTCTGAAACCTTATAAACAAAAATCCCATGTTATCTATGAGGGCTGTTTGTTCCCTAAAGAACTCCTCTGCCTAGTCTTTTGGTCTCTGTAAATGTAGAAAATTATATAATAGCAGCATAGTATGACATATTAAACTATTTTTCTCTCCTGCGATGTGTCTGTGAAATCTAGGTGGATAACACAATTCATATTTGAAACTATATCATATGTTTTAAGCACACATTTTTCTCAGCAAAGCCCTGGGAGCCAGCTAGCATGTAGCAGAAGAATGAAAGCCAAACAGGAAGCATGTAGATTATATGAAACCTCAGCAAAACCATTCACCATTACAAATTAAAGTGAAGTGTCAGAAACAGGCAGAGCTATGTAATTTGTAATTTTGTTTCAAGAGATAATACAGGCAAATATGAATATTTCCTGGCAGAGTTATTTTGTAGATGGTTAAAGTACTCTAGGAAGAGAAATATTAATCTGCTCTGTGTGTAACTGACTGATACGTTGTCAAAACCGACCAACAATAACCAAGATTAGTAATTCTAAATGGTTTCAAAAATAAGCATATAGTAAAAAAAAAAAATCATTCAAATAAGAAAATTCATCAGGATTCATTATAAACATAATGAATCATGTATTTGATAGTAATATAGTGGAAAAGATATTTGTGTATCTCTATGCAAGGCAGATTAGTTATTACTTTTGAGAAACGTTTTCAGATTTTGTCTTTAAAATGTATTAGCAAACAATTATACAGGGGGTGCAGTTTCATTTAAAATTAGTATAATGCAACCATTTCCTTAAATGGCTTTTCAAGGCCATGACTCTTAAAAATAACTTTATCTCAAATCCAGCATATTTGCCAGTTTGTTATTGCTCATTGTTTTCACTCCTTTGCCCTTCTTAGCCCTTTCCAGTTTCTGACAGGCCTTTACAAGCAGGCAGATTAAAGTATCTCGGAAGTCATCTAGTCTTTGCCATTCTGACGTGGATCCACCTGAATTTATTGGAAAAGTTCATTAACTCCATGCCAAAGGTAAAACTTTCTAGAGAAAATGCAAGTACTTATTTCTTACTCTCCAGATGTGTGAAGTTCTGTTCTGGTACTGGGACATTGATGAGGCACCTCTGCTTCCTCTCTTCTCTGCCCATTTTTTGTCTTGCAGACTAGTTCAGCTTGATCTACGGACTGTCTTACTTCACCAGCATAAGAAGCTTCAGGAGAAAACAAATGATAGAATAGATCTTTATGACTATTTTAGAGGTAGACTTGGTCTCTGTAGTTTCTTAAACTCAGTACGTAGACCCCAGGTTTCTACTTATGATAATGTTTTGGTTAGAAAATTTGTAAATTGTAACTTGCTTGTCACTTCAGTAGTAACAACTAATCAGTGTTTACATCTAGTTTTAGATGACTTTTGTTACCGTGTAAATTTGCTCACTAGTATTTGCTCACTAGTTCACCGGTTCAAAATCCAGACCCCAAATGGGGGTCTGACAAAAAAAAAAAACAAAAACAAAAAACAAAACAAAACAAAAACAAAAAAAAAAAGCCCCAAAGTTTTTAGGGGCCTAAAGACTTCAGACAAAAGTGTTGTAAGTCTTTCCTTTTCTGCCTTTTGATGAGATTTATAACTGTAATGAAGAGAAGTACCCTATTCTCCTCTCACACTCCTTAAAGTACTGTTTTCACAGATTCAGTCTCTTGTTAGCAACTTCTGGTTTTTGTTTTCGTTCCCTCTTAATTCCCCTTCTCAATTTCTTTTCTGTATTTTTAAAAAAGTTTATAATTTTTGCCTCATTGTATTGCTTCACTCTCTTATTCATCAGTTCATTTACTGGTTTTCTGTTTTGTGTTTCCCATTGGTATGTAGGTCTGGGACAATGGAAGCTCAGATTGAACATGAAAATTTTGTTTCTCAGCCAGTCATAGCTGCAACAGAAACACTAGCTTTAAATATTTGAATTAAAGTGTTGGAATTCATACAAGCAAGTGAGAGAGAAAATGTATTATAGCTGCTGCCAAAAATTTGCTTTTATTGCAGTGAAAGAGAGGGAGGCTTTTTAAAGTGCAAATAATGGATGGATGTGAAAAAAATCATTGTGATAAGATTGGAAGATGTTA